>NW_027187284.1:3701665-3731424 GCF_028583685.1 Petaurus breviceps papuanus | reverse complement strand
TGAAAGAAAGAAAGAAAGAAAGAAAGAAAGAAAGAAAGAAAGAAAGAAAGGAAGGAAGAAAGGAAGAAGGAAAGGAAGAAAGAAAGAAAGAAAGAAAGAAAGAAAGAAAGAAAGAAAGAAAGAAAGAAAGAAAGAAAGAAAGAAAGAAAGAAAGAAAGAAAGAAAAAGAGGGAGGAAGGAAGGAGGGAAGGAAGGAAGGAAGAGAGGGAGGAAGGAAGGAGGGAAGGAAGGAAGGAGGGAAGGAAGGAAGGAAGAGAAAGAAACAAAGAAACAAAGAAAGAAAGAAAAAAGAAACATTCCTCTATTTTAAAGGATTGCTTTCTAAAAATGACTTATAAATTTAATATTTCCTGAAATGTTAAAAAAACAGTGTATACTTGATAATATGCAGTCACACCATGTTTTAATGGCAATGTACACATTATATTCAGAGATTTGTCAAAGATTGAGATTTTTTTTGAGAGTTTGTCCCAACCATGAAAAGAGGAAGCTAATTCCTAAACAAAGTTGTAAATCAAACAAAGTTTACTTTTAGCCTTCCCTTCCACCCTAACCCTTATTTTTATACTTTTTATCACTTTCTCCTTCCTAGAAGGAACTGATATTTTTCCTTTACAATAGAAGGATCCTTAAATTAGATGTGATAAATTAACTCATGTTGAATGATAGAGATTTCTAGTGCTACTCCTCCCAGGAGTATCGAAATTTTGAAGTATTGGATGCTCCAGGGAACTTAGTGATTAAAAGAAGGAATGGTTTGCTGAAAGTATAATATCAAGGAGCAAGGGCAAATAATTTTGATTCGGGAATCCACCTGTTATGTCTCAAATCAAATTGCTTGAGAATTTTTCCAATGTGTATAACTAGCCTTGATCATAAATTTACACTAGAATACAGTATATGAATGTAACCCAGCTCCCACTCAAGCTGAAAAGAAACCTATTATATTCATAATGACTAAGTCCTCTCTTGGCTCCTTTATTCCTATCAGTTATAAAGCCAGAACAATTCCTCTTAACACACTGGCACAGCAAAAATTCTCGAATTTGGAGTCAAAAGATTTGGATTCAAGTCCACTGGCTATGTAGCTACTGGCAATTCATTGGACCCCTAGGAGCCTGAGTTTCCTCATCAGTAAAATGGACCTGATGATATCTATAGGACATATGCAGTAGGATTTTGGATACCATCAATTAAGATAAAATATACAAAATAATTTTCTATTTTTAAAATGCAATCTAACAATTAGGTATTATTATTATGTGTACTGCTTTATATTATTTTATACCAGGAAAACTGTAACCACTCCTGCTTTAATTCATCCTGTGCAGGCTGTTAAATTTTTCCTAAAAGAAAAATTTGAATCACTTCAGTGACTTACTCAAACCCCATTGAGGACTCCCCATTGATAACTGAATAAAGTCCAAATATCTTATACTAGTACAATAATATTTGTAGACATTTGCAAAACACTACAAATTTTACAAAACACTATCCTCACAACAGTTATATAAGGCAAGTGGTATAAGCATAATTTTAATATTTTATAGATGGGAAAATAAATTTCAGTTTTATTAATTAGAACTTTGCCAATTTTTTAAAACTTGTATATTGATTCATCTCATTTAATGTATGAATTATTTTAAAAAGCCTTGTCTAATGCAGTAATAAAAACAACAAAAAACAACCTATTATTGACCTCCACCTACCATAGAGGCAAAGATCTGCTTTCAAAATATCCATTTTCCCTTATTCTCAAAACTGCTGTGGGTTACTCAATGTCCAGCATTTAGCATGATTCGGAGACATGAATAAGAAATGACCAGGCCATGTGGGTAGTTGTAATAGCAATGAAATTTAAAGATCCCCATGTATAGGCTTGGTTTTTGTTTTGACTGTTTTAAAACCCAGAGCTTGTGAATCCCACTTGTGGGATGGACTTGTTGATGTGAAAAGAGAGGGCTGAACTGAGAGGAGCGGATGACGTAAATTTAGAGAGACACAAGAAAAGAGAGAGGCAAAAGAACTTTTTGGAATCAGCATCTTTGGAGGCAGAGAGAGTCTGAGAGGATTGCTGAGGGCCACTTTGAATTGCCCAGGACTTTTGAGAGCTGCCACTCAGAGCTGCCAAGGACTGAGGAGACATGGCTGTTATGCTGGTACTTTGTCTGTCTGTTTTGATGTTGTTTTGCCAGATCTGTCCACTGGTGAAGGACAGTGCTATTGTTGCAGAGGTCTTGGAACCTTGCTGTTCGTTCAGAGCTCCAGAGACTGTTCTGCAGACAAAGAGTGAATTCAGTCCACTGGTGAAGGACAGTGCTGTTGTTGCAGAGGTCTTGGAATGTTGCTGTTGGTTCAGAAGCCCTGAAAAAGGATTTTCTTGTTGTATGTTTACAGAAATCCTGGAAGAGGGTTTTGTTAATGTTTTCAGGGGTCCTAGGACTGTTCTGCAGACAGAGAATGGATTAATGAAGAGACTGGCAATGCATCTTGTAGCCTTGCTAAGCTTTGTCTCCCCAGGAACAAAGATTGCTGAGAACTTGCCTCATGTCAAGATGAAGAAAAGACATTCATTTGGTTATTAAATGCTGTGCTTAAGCTTGTTCTAACTCTGGGGTAGATTCAGTTATGATCCAAGGGTGGGGAACTTTTGACCTTTTTTGTGCTCTGTTTCTAAACAAATGAATGTACTTTACTTATGATTGGAAACTAATCTCCATTTGAGAAGAGGGGCTTTGTGATGGACTAAATGAATGTAAATCCTAGGGTTGGAGTAGTACTTACAAGAGGGTCTGGGATTGATTAAATGAATGAATATCCAGGGGTGGGGTAGTACTTGGAGATTATTGAATCACACCTAGTAAATGCTGTATTTTGAATGATGTCATATTTTGATCTTCTCTGTTCTTAATTTTTCACTGAATAAAATGGAGAGCACCTATGCTGATTTTTTGAACCTTGGGAAGTTGCATTTTCTTGGAGTTACATTAAAGTAGTTCAAGGAAGAACCATGAACTACATTTATTGATTCTCAGGACAAGGTTTTTATAGAGCAATGAGAAAAAAGAAGGGGACTCAAGTTTTGTTTTGTTTTCTTTTCTTTTCTTTTCAGCAATTGGGATTAAGTACCTTGCTCAAGGTTACACTGCCAGGTGTTTTTAGGTGTGGTGCTAAGTATCTGAGCCCAGATTCCATCCCAGGTCATCTTTACTCTGGGGCCAGTGATCTTACTCACTGAGCCACCTGGCTGCCCCAGGACTCATTTTCTTATTCATTACCTTAGTCTGTTATATACTGGAAGTAGCACAGAATAGATAGTTTGATAAGGATTCCTTCACTAGGTGCCAGAGAGTCTTAGGAAGAGCCAGTTAACTACTTTCAAGTGTAGTCACATTGCAAAGGATGCTCTTGGGAGCTGGCTTCAAGGCCCAAAATCAAAGCCGCATCATCAAGAACATCTGCATAGGAACTGATCACCTAAGAATTCTGATATTTTGTTTTTGAACAATTAAAGATTTGGGGCAAAGCCTATTTGTCTTAGAACTCAAACAATATTCTTTTAAGTGTAATCCCTATCAAAAGAACTCAGGAGCTAACTTGAGGAAAAGTCATGTATCAAAGAGGTCTTGGATATTCAGGTCTACTGATATCAAGATAATTATCTGAGTCCTGTCTCAGGCCTCTCTGACTCCCCACATGAAACTCACCTATGGATCACACATTGAGGTTTTACCTTTCTTCTTTTCTTTCATAAAAATAAAAATTTCAGTAACTTAAGAGAGTCATTTGAGGGAATGGCTATCAATAGACTTCCTTTTGGGTAACATAATCAAGGACTGCAAACCTTTTCCAATACAATCCCTATGATGGAAATTAGGTAACTATCAAAGTCAGAAAAACAAGGATATTTATTAAATAAATACTTGAATTATCTACATTTTCACTATTCATTTATGGTATTTTCTAAACATTTGTGCATATGTGCATATTTAAAGAATGTTTAACTTTGGATAAGGGATATATTTCACTTTTGCTTAATATACAAAGACAAAAAATATTTCACCTTCCTAATGGTCCACGTCAATATATACCTAAAACTTCCTGTGGATATGGGATTTGTTTTGTTAATAAGTCTTTTTTTTTTACCCTTTGCATTCTTTTAAACTCATACAAAGCTGAAGGAGGGACGTAAACTGATGACAACTGTTGCTTAAAGATCTGGCCTATTAGAAGTTGCTGAGAGTAGAAAAGGTTCCCTGTTAAGTATTGTGACAGTGTATTTACTATAAACATGAGTGCTTTACCATTTATATAATATTTTTTAAAACCTTGTATTGATTTCAGGTATATATTTATATGTGTGTGTATGTATACAAACACATAAACATATAAATATATGTATATAAACACCATTATGAATACTTACATTTGTAATAAGCATGTGTGTGTTTATATATTCCAGTGGCTCTATGTTTACCATTGACTTTGAATACCTAAGATTCAGGTTTATCTCATATTTATGTGTGTGTATATATGTGTGTATAAATATACACACATATATATGTGTGTGTATATGTTTCTCTCTACCTGTAGACATATACATATATACACATATAAAGTACATTTGCTTTTTTAATAAGTATATGTGTGTGATGTGTGTTCATATATCCCAGTGACTCTTTGTTTACTGTTGACTTTGAATACCTAATATGTATGTGGTTTCTGTCCACGTCATGGTTTGTCAAAAATCCAAGATTGTATAATTGCCCTTGCCTCCCCACACACACACAGGCATGTGGAACCTGGGTAAACAGGAACATCCTCCTATTTACCTAAGAGGATAGAATTGTCCTTTGGCAATTTACGCTGTTCAGGCAGGAATATGACTTCAAAAGTAGCCCATAATATAGATTTTGGAAGGATGGAAAAATAATACACTTCCAGACTATATATACCCTATGTTTGATAGCAATGACCATAAGACCAAAGGCTCCTTCAAAGTTTGTGGAGAGCTCTGAATCAGAAGAGACTTCAGGTTCAATTTTAAACTACTGTGTTGCCAGGTTGCCAAGAACAAGTTAATTAAACTCTAAAATTACATCTCAATAAATTTGGCTTCAGATAGCATCTATTTTGTATGTGGTTAGTTTTTTTTTTTCCCCCTGTTCTAATGTGGTTGCCAATTTAACAGAAAAAGCACCAGTTTCAGTGGGTGAAAAATGTACCTTGAGCACCTATGTATTTGCTGCCAAGTGGAAGGAAGAATCCTTAAATCCCTCAGGTTCCAATTCAAAGAACTCTCTCAGGTCACATGCTTAAAAAGTGTTAGTACTTTGACTCCATTTTCAGTGCTTCTTCTTTTATAGGAAATGCGGGGTTGTGATAGTAATGGCAATTAAAGATTCCCCTGTATTGGCTTGGTTTTCAAATTGATTGTGTTAAAACCCAGAGTTTGTTAATCCCACCTGTGGGATGGGCTTGTTGATGTGAAAAGAGGGTCCTGAGCTGGGAGGAGCTGGTGATGTAGATTTGGAGAGACACTAGAGAGAGGTGGAAGATTTTTTTTTTGGAAGCAGCACCTCGTGGAGAGAGAGAGAGACTAAGAGAATTGCGGAGGGCCACTTTGAATTGCCCTGGACTTTTGAGACCTGCCCCCTGAGCTGCCAAGGACTGAGGAGACATGGCTGTTTTGCTGGTACTTTGTCTGTCTGTTTTGATGTTGTTTTGCCAGATTTGTCCACTGGTGAAAGACTGTCCTTTTGTTGAAGAAGTCCTGGAACCTGGCTGTTCGCTAAGAAGGCCTGAGACTGTCCTGCAGACAGAGAGTGAATACTGTCCACTGGTGAGGGACAGTACTGTTGTTGCAGGGGTCTGGAGACTGTCCGGCAGACAGAGTGAATACTGTCCACTGGTGAGGTGTTGCAGGGGTGTGGGAGCCTTTCTGTTGGTTCAGAAGCCCTGAAGAAGGATTTTCTTGTTGTATGTTTACAGAAATCCTGGGAGAGGGCTTTGCTAATGTGTTCAGGGGTTCTAGGACTGTTCTACAGACAGAGGATAAATTCATGAAGGGACTGGCAATGTATCTTATGGCCTTGCTAAGCCTTGTCTCCCCAGGAACTAAGATTGCTGAGAACTTGCCTCATGTCAAGATGAAGAAAAGACCTCCATTTGGGTATTAAGTGCTGTGTTTAAACTTGATGTAACTCTGGGGTAGATTCAATTGTGATCCTAGGGGTGGGGAACTTTTGACCTTATTGTGCTCTGTGATTGACAAATGAAGGTACTTTACCTGTGTTTGGAAAATAATCTCCATTTGAGAAGAGGGGTTTTGTGGTGGACCAAATGAAGGTATAGCCTAGGGGTGGAGTAGTATTTAGAACTGGGACTTTGTAATTGATTGAATGATTGGAAAGTCCTGGGGTGGGGTAGTCCTTGGAGATTATTTAATCACACTTAGTAAATGCTGTATTTTGAATGATGTCATGTTTTGATCTTCTCTGTTCTGGGTTTGTTACTGAATAAAATAGAGAGCACCTATGCTGGTATTTTGAACCTGGGAAGTTGCCTTTGCTTGATATTACATTACAGGGGTACAATCCACAACCCCATCTACCTTAATGGTATATTGTATATGCACACACACGTATGTATATGTGTATATGTGTATGTATGTATGTATGTATGTGTGTATGTGTATCTGTGTATCAGCCTTCTGCACTAGACCTAGTGTTCAGAGCAAAGTCATCCCCTTCGTTTGTCTTAATTTGCCAAATAGGGAGTAAAGACCCTCTTCCTTGTCCCCAAACACATGCAGTTTTAAACTACTGTATTTGGATCCTATGGACTAGGGTTGAGATTTTGCTAGTGTTAGGGACAGAGATTTCAGTTTGTTTAGACATCAAATAATGAATTTAAAGAAAGACTGAAAGAAGCTACAGAGGAATGATGAAATGAGTAGAGTAAAGGTCTGGGACATGGGTTGTTAAGGAACATCATAGGAACAGTTTCCTTTCTTCTTTCCAATGATATATTTCTAGAAAAGGGGAAAAGAAGTAAAAGGATAGTGAGAAATGAAGAGGAAGAAAGAATGTAATTCAAATGGAGTGCTCAGTGTCTGTGCATTTACTCTTCCCAATCACCATTTAATCTCTTTCTTTCTTTCTTTCTTTCTTTCTTTTTCTTTCTTTCTTTCTTTCTTTCTTTCTTTTTCTTTCTGTCTTTCTTTCTTTCTTTTTTTCTTTCTTTCTTTCTTTCTTTCTTTCTTTCTTTCTTTCTTTCTTTCTTTCTTTCTTTCTTTCTTTCTTTCTTTCTTTCCTTCCTTCCTTCCTTCCTTCCTTCCTTCCTTCCTTCCTTCCTTCTTTCTTTCTTTCTTTCTTTCTTTCTTTCTTTCTTTCTTTCTTTCTTTCTTTCTTTCTTTCTTTCTTTCTTTCTTTCTTTCTTTCTTTCTTGTTTTGTCATAGTAGGGGCCCACACAATCCATCAGTAATGGATCAATGAGAGTAGTAGAATTCTTATGTGGCAGAGTTGTTAAATGGCTCAGCAATGGAAAAGAGAAGTCTGGAGAAGCAACAGGAGGTGGTCTAAAGACATTTGAATCTATGCTTTTAAGAAGAAAGAAGAAGAGGGATTGATATATCCAGTGACTTTAAGAAGCAAAGGGAAATCTTAGATAAGTGTCCAGTTGGAAAGGATTACTTTTATGCCTCAATATTAGAAATAATAACTGCTATATGATACTACTGAGCAAGACAATTTCCCTGTGAATCACTCCAATAAGGAATCATATCTCCCTTCCCCCCAACTCACAGTAAGAACTACCTTAGCAACCCATTCCCTCTCTATGGTGAAGCTTTCCTTTCAAATCTAGGACATACTTAACTACCTTTTAGGGGAAAAATTAATGGTTGCACATCTCACTCTCTTCCCTTACCTCTGAGGTTCTTCCAGCTATTGTTTATCAGGAGTATATTCTTAGAGATATATCCTTCTCTTCCATTTAGGACACTCATTAAAACAACTGAATAAACTCATATCTATTAAATGTACAACTGAAACCCCAGTCATTTTGCACTGGCAAACTCCAAATTGAGTTCATGAAACCTCAATAATTTAGATCAGCCTCCCTTCTAGGCTTTGCATGATAATCAACTAGGGTCAAATTCACTGGTCAGTGCATTTTATGGTCAGTAAACAAAAGTATGTAAATTGAAAGGGAACAACAAATTTTATGCATGCTGAGCTACTTTCACAGGAAGCCAGAAGGGAATAAAGGCTTTGTCTCCTAAGAATTGGAAGGGGTTATTGACTCTGAAAACAGTAGCTTTTCCCAGGCAGGGTAAAGAGAAGGGAAAATAGGCCAGTGCCTTTAATGAGATGAATGTCTACTCTTCTCATTGGCACCTAGTTGAAAATCCAGGTTCATTCCTTCCTAACCATCTGCAATTTGAATACCACTTCCTTTCACTCATGACTCTGTTTTTTTTTTTTTCTGGCCCTACTCACTGCTATGTCTTCATGGCTGATTTTTCAGCAGATGCTCCCTATGACTCTGATGTGGTATCTGTCCTGCTTGATATAAGAAACGGTCATAGAAACTATAGAAAATAGACACTTGGAAAACATTTAAAATTTATTGACCTACTGCACTGTAGGACTGAAGTGTCAAATTTCTAGCTAGAATCAAATGAAAATGTTATTGGGAAATGTTTAACACAATAAATTAAAAAAAATGTAATAAAACAAATAGAATATTAGTATGTTCCTGTGTAATTCAATATGAAGTGCCAGGGGTCCATTTCTATTTATGCTTAACAACACTGCACAAGACTACAAAGACTCTTAAAGATATATCAATGATTTATATAATATTAGCAGGAAGAGTCTATGGAAGCTGGCATAATACATTTATTATCAGAAGAGCAAAGATCAGTGATGATCAAGGTACTGAGTGAGGATTTCCTCTCTATTGGGGCAAAACTGTTTCAGAGACCAGAGGATCTTGGTAATAACTCCAGAATAACAGAGACTGTATTCCCCTCTATCCCTAGATAGTCTAGTAACTGGAGAAGTAGTGAAAGAGTTGAGTGAGATAACAGTTCACTTAGCAAAAGTTACCTATAGTGATAACTATAATCTATAGTTATGCCTAAAGTTGTGATTGTCAATTCTACATACATCATAGTCTCCCACAATATATTTCAGAATAAAGTAGATGGTAGTAAGATAATACTAAGGAACTAATCTCAGTCCTTTACAGCACATTAGGCTTAAGTACTTTTCAATATGGGGAAAATGAAAGAAACTTCTTGGATTACATAGTTCCCCTAATAAAGAAAGAAAAACAATCCACTGGTAGAGAAATATCAGTAAATTAAAGCTGAATTCAGTGCCTGGAACATAGTAGGTCCTTGAAAATGTTTATTTATTGGTCAGTTCAATAACCAAATTGGGTCATGCCACCTATGAATGAAAAGTGGTTACTGCAATGGAAGATATATATATACGAAAAATACATTCTCTATTATAATAAATTGAAGAACTTGATAATGAAAAAAGTAGAATACCCTAGATATTTCGAAGGATTTGTTATTTCAGAGACATAGGAACTCTTTCCAATATGCAAAATGAAACTCTTTTCCACCTTGCCATCCTATGCAATTCTTCTGAAAGTTCTCCCATAAATCTCCATAGAAGATTTATTGAACTGACTGGACACTATCTAATAGATTTTTACTATCAGATTTTCTCAGTTTACCATGACCAGCTCACATTCTTTACTGGTCTGGTGTATATTCAAAAGTAACTATTAGTATATTCATCAATACTGGAAGGATGACATATTAGAAAAAGGTTTGACTTTGGAATGAAAAAAATCTTAATTTAAGTCTTGCCTGTGACATGTGCTAGTTGCATGACAATGGGCATATCACTTAATCTGTGTGTTCCAGATAATTCTCTCAAACTATCTTACATGTAAGATATCAGTGTCAATTGCTAAGTGGTTTTCACAGCAAAGACTTACCCATGCAAATAAAAATATAGATCTGGATGTGGACAGATAGATAGATAGATAGATAGATAGATAGATAGATAGATAGATAGATAGATAGATAGACAGACAGAGATAATGTGTGTCTGGAAAAATTGAAAAGATAGGATAGCAAAGGAGTAAATCATGAGTTATTAATAGGCTATTGATTTCTGGAAAGGCAATCAAGCCAGATAGACATGTTAATGCATTTGAATAATAAGCTGTTGGAAAGAGTTGTGGCAGTAACTTGGTAGAAAGTTTTAGGAACACCAAGTGTACAGCTAAAGAAAATCCCTTGAGACTGAAGCACAGGGCAACTCAGTTTCCCTCAATAAAGCTCACTCATGAGAGAATTCAGGGAAGATGCTAGAGTAGACCAGAAAATTCTAAGCCCTCAAGATTTTCCCCCACAAAAGAGTTAAAACAGCACTTAAGGGAGAAAAAAAATATGGGTAGAGATCAATAAGAAGAGGGGCATAATTGGGATCTTCCTGGGACAATTTGAGAAGATTTGAAGAAATATCCTAAGACAAGATTTGGTCTCATGAAATGTAAATACCTTCATGATAGTTTCCATTTCAATGACAAGTGAAAAGTCCTAGGGTTATTTGGCTTAATAGACTGCCTCTGTCCCAGCCACAGGAACTTCTACTTCTGGGAGAGTAAAGGGAATTGGGTCTTTGAGCTTGGGAAGTGTGAGGGAATGCCAGACCCAGCTGTGCTGTGAAAAGTGGTAGGGGCAATAAGGAACCAGTGCACACCAAGTTGTGAGTGCAGAAGTAGTGGGGGAGAAAGCCGCTGGTGGTGGGCTCTTATACGAGGTTGGAGGGTTGGCTATGGTTCAAGGCTATAGGGGAAAACTGAAGACCTGAGGCAAGAGGTACCATTTCCCATACCCCAGGACTAGAGGTAATTACAAAGCTATCACCATAAAAAAATGCACAGGCAAAGGGGAAATAATCCAAACATCGGTAGCTATTATGGGAAAAGAGATGACTGAGGTTCATTTTTACAGGAAGAATTGAAGTAATTCAAAAGGAATTCACAGAAGATTTTTATAAACACTTTCAAAATAAAATGACAAATGAAGGAAAAACAAAAAAATAAAAAAGAATAATCTAAGGAAAGCAAGAATGTACTGAATGGAAAGTCAATAAATTAGAAAAGGAAATCCAGAATCTTATGCAAGAAAATGACACCTTGAAAATTAGAATTTGGCAAAGTGAAGCCAGTGGAATTATAAGAGATCAAGAAATAATTGAACAAAATATCAATAATGAAAAATAGAATAGAAAGTGAAACATCTTATAAGAAAAATTGGTTATATTGGTAGCACAGTGAATAGAGCACTGTCCCTGGAGTCAAGAGGAACTGAGTTCAAATTTGGCCTCACATACTTGACATCCTTACTAGCTGTGTGTCCTTGGGAAAGTCACTTAACCTCAATTGCCTTGCATGCCCCCTCCAAAAGTAAAATAATAAAGGTCACTCACCTGGATTCTGAAGAACTCACCATTCTCACTCTGAATATTCTCACTCTGTGGCAATAATTCTTAATATAAGCATTGTGAACTCTGAAAAAAGTTCACAGCTTTATTAAATATAATTATTTTCCTTTCTAAGCCTAGGTATTTGCTTTATCATATCTTGATTTCTCATGAAGTCATTAGCTTCCAATTGCTCCAAATCTAATTTTGAAGAAATTATTCTCTTCACTGAGTTTTTAAAATTCTTTTTCCATCTGGGAAATTTGACTTTTTAAGGCCTTCTTCTCCTCATTGGATTTTTGGACCTCTTTTGCCATTTGAGTAAGTCTACTTTTTAAGGTGTTATTTTCTTCAGAATTTTTCTGTGGTCTCTTTTAGCAGGCTGTTCACTTGCTTTTCATGATTTTCTTGCATCATTCTCATTTCTTTTCCCAGTTTTTCCTCAACTTCTCTTACTTGATTTTCAAAATCCTTCTTGAGCTCCACCATGACCTGTGACCAACTCATATTTTTCTTATAAGCTTTTGATGCAGGAGTTATGACTTCACTGTCCTCCTCCATTTCCATGTTTTGATCCTTCTTGTCCAGCAGAAAAGGATTGTATCGTATGATTGAGCTTCCTCATCTTTCCGATTACTTGAATTTTGAGCTCTTTGCCATGGTATAGCTGTGTTTCACTGGGGTTTTCACAGCTGCTGCAGCTATTATTTGGGTACTCTCTCTACAGCCCCCATAAGCTCTGGCTCACTAGCCACACACCCCAGGACCACCACCTAAGACCGCGATCCAGATCCAGGCTGGTCAAAGTAAGAGGGATTAACCTCTGAGGTAGCTCAGTCTCCCTATGATCTGCATGTCAAAAGCTCTGAAAGCACTGCCACTTCTTGCTCTGGCGGCAAGGGCTGAACCACGCTGTTCCTTAACCCTTAAAACAGAATTCCACACTGACCTTTTATTTTTTCTTTGGCGTTTATGTGTTGATTCCAATAAATTCCATTTATTGGAAACTGCCACAGCTGTTGGTGATTCACTCTCCTGAAGTCTGTTCTGGCCAGTCTGAGTGCTGGTTGGGGCCTCCCTGGGGCCAGAACCACAGCTCACTGGAGACTGCCCTCAGCTCCCAGAACCCTGCAATAGACCTTTCCTGCCAGCCTGCCAGGCTGCTTTCAGAGGGAGATTTGTTTCTCTCTGTTTCTTTGTGGGTTCTCTGCTTTAAAATTTGTTTAGAGTCATTTTTTTTACAGGTATTGGTGATGGTTGAAACCAGGGCCCACTCCAAGTTTATGCTTTTACTCTGCCATCTTGGCTCCACCGCAGGTAAGAAAGCCTAAATATTTTATACATTTAAAATATTACACATTATCTTGAAAATGCTGTTTCTCCCTGAGGTACCACACTTACCAACTATGTGTTCATCCCACCACCAGTGTCCAGGGTCACTTCTGGTCAGCACTTCTAGTCCTGGATTCTGGAAATTGTAAGGGTCCCTCAATCTTCTCCCACTAAGCTGTCTGATGTTCGTTGTGAGGTAAAGGTTCATGAGGTGAAAGTTCCTGAGGCTGTAAGTTTGGTGAAAGTTGTGGTTAAATTTCTGAGGCCCTTGTCTGCTTCCTGACAGAGTTACTACAGGACATACTATGTGTTGATTCATTGGTGTCAGACTGGAATTGTCTATACTTCATTCAGGCCAAAAGCCACTGGAGTCACTGTCTGGTCTGAGGTTCTCTCCAGTTGTCTTAATTGGACAAATGCTTTACCCATTTTTTTTGCTGCTGTGCATTCATTTTATGGTGATTGTCTTACTGTCTGTGGAGGAGATCTGGAAAGCCTGGGAATTTCTGACTTATTCTGCCTTCCTAGGGCAATATTATTCACAATTTGGGATTAAAACCTAATTATAATAAATTGCTAAAAATAAAACAAAATAAAAATAAAAAGAGCAAGCAAAGGAAAAAGAAGCCAACCATAGATAGCTACTTTGGTATAAAAAAAGATATAAGTTCATATTCAGAGGGAGCTAGTGAGGTTAAAAAAGCTCATTCCTACCCTCAACGAGTAATATGGAATGATATCAAGCCTAAAAAAAGTTTTTTGAATAAGTTAAAAAGGAATTTAAAATCAGATTAGAGAAATAAAGGAAAAAATTATTTTTAAAAAAGCAATTCAATAAAATATGAAAATAAAGTTAATCAGTTAGAAAATGAGATACAAATTCTTAAGGAAGAAAATAACTCTGAAAACTAGAATCAGACAAGAGTAACTGATGATATCATAAGACAAAAAGAAAAAATAAAATTAGAAAAAATAGAAAAGCAACTCATCTGGAGAACTGATTAAGGATATACAATAAAATAATTTTTTGCCTACCTGAAAGTTATGATTTATAAAAGAATCTTACTACAATATTACAAGAAATTATTAAGAAAAATTATTCTCAAATTCTAGAATAGGGTAAAGTAAAAATAGGAAAAATATGATGTGTACCACATGAAGTAGATTCCAAGAGGAAAACTTACAGAAATGTTATAGTCAAGTTTCAACACTCCCAGATTAAGGAGAAAATATTGCAAGCAACAAGAAAAAGCAATACAAATGCTGTAGAAATACAGTCATGATTTCACAAGACTAAGTAACTTTTACACTAAAAGATGACAGGTCTTGGAACATTATATTTGAAAGAGCAAAAGAGCTGAGGTTACTTCCAAGAATAACTTACCCAGGAAAGTTGTATATAATCCTGAGTGGAAAAATACAAATGGATATTTGATGAACTTAAAAGCTTTTAGGCATTTGTAAAAAATTAACCAGAACTCAACAGAACATTCAATATGAAAGATCTAGAAGGAATATAAGGAAAATATTAAATACTAATTTTAACACACTTATTAAAGTAAAACTGTTTATATACATATATGCACACATATAAGTATGTATATATGCATACAATATACAAAACAAGCACATATGCATGTACATATAAACATGCAGTACACATACATGCACATACATATATGTGGAATATGCACATACATATTCCTATACATATATACATTTGTATGGCTTTGAATGTGAATGGAATGTTTTTAGTAGCATTCCTTGTGATGGCAAGAAACTGGAATTTGCAAGCACCCTCATCAATTAATGAATGATTCAACACATTGTGGCATATATTTGTGTGTGTATGCCTGCATGTGTGTGTGTGCATGTGTATACATACATACATATATATACACACACAAACATATTCATACATAAGTACATACGTATATGGAAATGTTATAAGTATTCTTAAAACTCATCATTACTGAAGTAGTTTGAAAAGAATGTGGGGGCAGAGTTATACATTATGGGGTCATAATTTAAAAATAAATTAGGCAGCTAAAGGTAAAATAGAGCAATTGTACTATAAAATCAGTCACAAAAGGAAGAAATAATTCAGAGGAAGCAAGTGAGGATGGAAGACTGAAAATATTGGAATCTTTCATCTGGACTGAAGAGAAATCAAAATGGACAGCTGGAAAGGTATACAAGTCTTTTGAACATGTAGAGAGGTGAGAAAATTGGGGAACTGGGGGATGAATTTTTAGAGGAATATCTAAATTGGGACTTGGGATGGTGGGAAGAGGACAGGGATAATCTTTTGAAGGGGTGTGTGCATTGTGATTGGAAGGGTAGGAGAGATGGTGGACATACTCTTGGAAGAGTGACTGGGATGAGGAATGAGAGGGTGGGGGAAAACATAAGGTAACAGGGATAGATAGGGTAAAAATGAGGCTGAAAAAGAAAATAGCAAATAAAAATAACATAGAAGGAAATTCACAAACACTATCCATAAATTTGAATGTGAATGAGATGTTTATAGCAGCTTTCTTTGTGGTGACAGAGAACTGGAAGTTACAGGGATGTCCATGAATTAGGGAATGGTTGAACAATGGTATATAGTTGTGATAGAATACTACTGTCATATAAGAAACAGTGAGCTCTATGATCTTAGAAAAGCATGGAAACATTTTCATTAAATGGTGAAGAGTGACAGGAACAGAATGAAGAGAACCTTGTATACAATGAGAATATTGTAACAGCAATATTCTTTTAAGAATGACATGTTGTCATTTTGAGTAATACACAAATTAAAAATAAAGAACAGTAGTATGTTCATCTAGAGAAATAACTGATAACAGTATTTATAGAATAATTTTCAATAGGATAATTTTCTCTGCACATGTATACACATGCATATGTACATGTATATGTATATGCATGCATATTATGTGTATAGATACATATTTATATACAAGTGCATTGTATATATGTATATATACATATACACAATATATAAGCGTGTGTGCGCATGCATATACCCATTTGTGTCTTAAGTCATCCATCACTAGGGTGGGGCACGGGGGAGATAAGGGAAAAAAAGTGAAAGAAAAGAAATTTACATGATAAATTTATTATATATTTAAAAGTAATAACAAGTTGTACATAATAGACTGCAGTTTCATGTGAAATTCTCTTGTTTCTTACACTATGTTATGGAAATTTTTGTTTTATTCCATAAAATTTTAAAATATTATTCTGAAACAGAAATATTCTATAATTTATTACCAGATCACCAAAGAGGTCCATAACGCAAAATGTTTAGGACACTTATTCAAAGGCCACTTGGGAGTTAACTCTGAATTTACAAAAAATATTGAGTTCTACATTGAGCATAATCTATACAATGGGGCCTAATTAGACCAATATACTTTTGATGTGAGGATGATGGTCTCAAATGACTTTTCTTCCTTGGACAAGGTTTTTCCAATAACAGAAGAAATTTTAGCTTAGTTCTCAGCTTCATTTTGAGGGACCAAAGTAGGAGAAATTTTGAGAAGCAGATAAAGCACTCATATCAGCACATTTATTTGGATGCAGTAAGACAAATAAGTAAAATGACCTCTTATCTGCCATATTTGAAAGGGAGTAGGAAAAAAATTCAAAAGAGAAAAAAGACAATGTATAGAAGTGATACACACATACTATATATATATAGTGTGTGTGTATGTATGTGTGTATATATATATATATATATACTATAGAAGTTGGAATAGGGGAAAAAGGGTGTTTTAGGAAATTCTCAAATAGGATAAAGATCAGGGAATATGTAGACCAAAACCATAAAAATTCTGACCAAATAATAAGGATAATTTGGTCAATGAGAGAAAATATTGGCAGATTGGTAGTTAAATTGTTGCAGATAGGTGGCACAGTGGATAGATTATCAGGACTGAAGTCAGGAAACTTACCTTCCTGAGTTCAAATCTGACTTCAGACACTGGCTGTGTGACCCTTGGCAAATCACTTAATCCTGTTTGCCTCAGTTTCCTTATCTGTAAAAAGAGCTGAAAAGAAAATGGCAAACTGCTCCAGTATCTTTGCCAAGAAAATTCCAAAAGGGTCATGAAGAATTAGATAAAGTTGAACAATTATCCAAATAAATAAATAATAATAATAATAATAATAGTTGAATAGTGCAACCTGCTGCACTGGTGGTATTCAAAATACTGGGGATAAACATAATTTATGTCCCTATTTTATTTAGGTGGATTCTCAAAGTGTGCTTGGATTTTTTTGCCTAATCACCTCTTTAGTTTGAGGAAGGGAATGGGAGGAGAACAAGTTTTAGAGGAGGAGATACTATTAACTTTAATATGTGTGTGTGTGTTTGTTGTTATTTGGTTTGTTTCAGTCATATCTTACTATTCATGACTCATTAGGTTTTCTTGGTAAAGATACCAGAGTTATCTGGCATTTCCTTCTCCAATTCATTTTAAAGATGAGGAAAATAAGACAAACACAGTTAATTGACGTGTCTAAGGTCACACAGCTAGCAAGTGTCTGAGACCAGATTTGAATACAGGTCTACCTGACTCCAGACCAAGTGCTCTATCCACTGTACAATCTAGCTTGACATACATAGCATAGTTCAATAGGATGTGTACCCACAGAATAAAAGCAAAAATATTAAATTTAAGTAAAAAATAAAAAAGGTATGACATTTTTGTTTATTAAATTATAGAAACTAAAACTTAACTAGGCCTTTTCGTTAATTAATCAATAAACTTTTCTTTCAGCTACAAGTTTTAAAAATGAAATATCACTGAAATGAACTGACAAAGTCAATTTTTGTTCAATGTAAAAATCAGGAGGAAGTCAAATTAGTCTTGCTATATTGTACTTTTTCATCTTTTTTTATATACTATATTTCAAAAGGCTTTTTCACATGAAAAATTCCAACAATTGAACAAAACTGTAAAAGACCCAGAATATAGTAGACTTATGCAGTACCTCTAGCCAATCAATCAACAAGCTTTTATTAAGCAACTACTAAGAACCAGGCAAATTTAGTGATGTTCATAATGCTACATTTAGGAGCACATCCATTATAATTTCAAAGAAAACTGACTCCAGCTTTAAAACCTCCAATATTACATTAAATTTCTTGGTAAAGATTTTTATTATTGTTCCTGCCATTACCCAATCTCAGTAATTTTCCTGTTAGAGATGTAAATTTAGAAGTCTTTGGTTCAAAATTTCAGATCAAAATCATCTATCACTGAGTCAAGGGATAAGTAACATTGTTATTCTTGTCCACTCCTCTTTAAAAAAAATATAAGATTCAACATGTCAGAAATTAAAATGGACATATTTATATTCTTACCTTTTTCTCTATATTTATCTATATGTATTTTTATATTTCTCTCTATTTATTTTTGCACTGTCATAAAAATAAATTGAAGATATTCCTGATCATGAATCATCATAAGCAAAGGATTATGCAAGCTCTACACCCCTGTCACTACAATAAAGAAATTAAAATCCAGAACTTGGACTTTTATTCTATTTTTACCACCATTTCAAGAATGAAATCTATCATAAGAAAAGCAAAAATGAATTTAAATGTATTTACTTCATGAATATATCATTGAAGATTTGATAACCCAGGTAGCATTTTGAGATTGCTTCACATGCTTTTCCATTGTTACATCTGAGGTTTCTAACATAGTAAAGATTTAAAAATAAACTTTTTTCAAAATTGTAACCTTTTTTTTGGTGTATGTGACTCCTTCATGGTTTTCCTTTTGCCAAACAGAAAAATAAACACCAGACATTCCATTACATTCAATTATGGCACCATTGCTCTTCAGATTTGGATAGACAAATCTTTTTGTTCTCCTCTAATGTGGGATAAAGGTTTACTTCATTAAATCTTGGCCATAAAGAGCACAAAGTGCATGATATTTTTTTTCTTCAGAATTTAACTTAAATAAATATGAAGGAATTTTTATCTTTATAATTTTAGCATGTGCTTACCAGTTTGTGTGGCTATCACTTTCCTTCCTTCAGCATGTATAGTTTTGTGTAAGTACCAACAAAAAACAAATAGATATTACCAAAAGAAAATTGGAAAGTAGTACTGTTTCATTATGAATTTTGTACAGTTTACCAATATTTTTAATTTTATATATATATATATATACATATATATATATATATATATATATATAAACATTTGATTTTAAATCTTTTAATTCCAGATTCTTTTCCTTCCTCTGTTGTCACGTACACTAACTGGGAAGATAAGCAATTCAATATAGGTTGCACATGTGTAGCTATGTAAAACATATCCATAGTGGATATATTGTGAAAGACTGACTTTATTTCCCTCCATCCTATCCTGCCCCCAACATATTCTATTCTCTACTTTGACCCTGTCCCTTTTCAAATGTGTGCGCCTCCAACTTCCCTCCCCATCAACCTGCCCTCCCCTCCATCATCCCCCCTCTCATTCCCTTCCCTCCTACACTCCTGTAGGGTGAGATATCATATTTAGTGTGTATGTCATTCCCTCCCTAAGCCAAATGCATTGAGAGTAAGGTTGAGTCATTCCCTTTAGCCTTCCTGTTCTTCCCCTCCATTGTAAAAATTTTCCCTTGCCTCTTCTATATGAGATATTTTACCCCATTCTGTCATTCCCCATCTCCTTTCATTATATTCCTCTCTCATCTCTCAATTTCACCTTTTAAGTATGATCCCTTCCTATTCAATTGCTCCTGTGCCCTCTGTCTTTGTTTACCTGTACACATATATACATATATCTACATATGTATTCATATGCCCATATACCCTCCTATACAGACATATATGTATGTATACATATATAAATATATGCATAAACATATATATACAAACATTTATATTCCCTTCAATTTCTCATACTGAGAAATGTTTCATAAGTTACAATTATCCTTTTTCCATGTAGGAATGTAAATAGTTGAACTTTGATAAGTTCCTTATGATTTCTTTTCCCTGTTTACCTTCTCTTGTTTTTCTTGCTTCTTGTATCTGAATGTCAAATTGTTAATTCAACTCTGGTTTTTTCATCATGAATGCTTGAAATTCCTCTATTCCAATGAATCCTCATATTTAACCCTGAAACATTACACTCAGTTTTGCTGGGTAAGTGATTCTTGCTTTTAATCCCAGCTCCTTTGCCCTCCAGAATATCATATTCCAAGACCTTTGATCACTCAGTGTAGAAGCTGCCAGATCCTGTGTTATCCTGATTGTGTTTCCACAATACTCAAATTGTTTCTTACTGACTGCTTGTTATATTTTCTCCTTGATTTGGGAACCCTGGAACCTGGCTATAATATTCATAGGAGTTTTCTTATTTGGACCTTTTTCAAGAGGTTATCAGTGGATTATTTCAACCTCTATTTTGCCTTCTGATTCTAAAACATCAGGGCAATTATCCTTGAGAATTTCTTGAAGGATGATTTCTAGGTTCCTTTTTTGATTATGGCTTACAGGCAGTGCAATAATTTTTAAATTATCTCTCCTGGATCTATTTTCAATGTCAGTGGTTTTTCCAATGATATATTTCACCTTCCCTTCTATTCTTTTATTTGTTTGGATCTGTTTAATAGTATCTTGATTTTTCATAAATTTATCCACTTCCGATTGCTCCAATCTAATTTTGGAGGAATTATTCTCTTCAGTGAGCTTTTGAAATTCCTTTTCCATTTGGCAAATTTGAATTTTATGGCCTTCTTTTCCTCATTGGCTTTTGGGGCCTCTTTTGCCATTTGAATTAGTCTATTTTTTAAGGTATTATTTTCTTCACTATCTTTTTGGGTCTCCTTTAGCAGTTTGGTCACTAGCTTTTCATAATTTTCTTGCATTATTCTCGTTTTGATTGCCAATTTTCCCTCCACTTCTCTTATTTGATTTTCAAAATCCTTCTTCAGCTCTCCCATTTCCTGGAACCAGTTTATATTTTTCTTGGAAGCTTTTGATGCAGGAGCTCTGACTTCATTGTCTTCCTCCTGTTCCATTTTTTTTCTCTATTTGCCCCAAAAATACAATCTATGGTCTTAATGTATTTATTCTGCTTGTTCATCTTTTTATTGTATGTGTGGTATTAAGTTGTTATTTACAGAACTCTGCAAGACAGGCAATTTCACATAGAACATATAGATTCAAGAACCCCATTGAGGATAGTGGTTTCATACGGTATATACACCATTCAAACTGGGAAAGTATGCATTAGTTCTACATTAAAAGTTACATTTAAATAAAATTTTAAAATGGAGAGACAGTAAGGCAAAATTATACCAAGAACAAAGCATACAAGACTTGAAAGCTTGATTGTAAAATCTAAAAGTTAAAAGGTCCCAGGTGTGCTATCTTGAATCTGGAAGGTATAGCCATCAGAGGTATATTCTGGGACAACATTTTGACCTTTTTCCTCTGCAGAGAAATACTTTTCAATTAATCTTAAGGAAGCCTTATATACTATTTTGTTTTCATGGTATTGAAGTGCTTCAATTATGTCTAGTCCTCCACATTCTTCAAATAGGATACACAGTATTTCAGTTTGATTTAGTTTTTAAGTCACCAGAAAAATATTTGAAATTGCATCCAAAATAACCATTAAAATTTTTCTGTCTTTTGCAGAAAGAGGTTGATTAAAGATTCCAGAATTCCATTTTTGACTAGATACATAATGTGTTCAATTGTTCCACCACTTGTATAGTTTGTGACAGCCCATACAGCTTCTTTCTGTGTCGTGGACTCTCCCATTGACAGAATTCCAACCATGTATGGAATTAGTCAATGATTCACAACTTGCTGTACTTGGTCCTGAAAGCCAGTCATCATGTGTGACATGTTCCATGCAGTCTCCTTCTGGATATTTTGTGGTCAGTAAGCAGGCTAGGAAAGAAAGCAAGTGTACCTGAATCTTTTACAATTTGAGTTTGTTCATCTCTCCCAGTGACAATGTTTCCTATAGCCTGTAAGGAAGGAGTCACTATGGGCAATTTATCAGATCCTAGAACTTTCACATTTTCCCAGCCAATTACTTGACTTTTTACCTCTTTGTTAAGTTAAGGTCTGCTTCCAGTGTGGAGTGTGTACTGTTCCAAGTTTCAGGGGGATTGTGCAGGTATTTTCAGAGATACTTTTAGGAACTTGAAAATTTTCAGGTGGTATAATGAAAGGAGAAGTGTTTACTCCTCTCCAGGTCTGTCCTCCGGTCTATGAGAGACCACAAGCACTCTTTTCTGCCTTGGAATTTTGAGGAGGATTCCCTCTCCACTGCTGCCTCAAGTTTCTTAATGCCAATGCTCCTCCTCACCCCAGGACTGCAACCCAGGAATCTTAATGAGATATAAGAACAGGCAAATAATAGGTGCAGTTGCTGCCCTAGTGTTTTGGTCAGACTATGCTCTTCTCTCATTCAGGTCCAATTGACCTTTCCTACTGACCTTTTACATTGTCTTTGGAGTGTGGGGGTTGAAAAGAATGGGAACTACCACAGTTGTAAGTGATTCAGTCCCCTGAGGTCTGCTTTGAGTTTGCTGGGACATAGCCTTTCCTCTCAAGCTTCCAGGTTGTCTTGGGCCATAAATTTGTTTCACTCTGTAATTTTCTGTGTTCTGCTGCTCATGAATTTTTTAGAGTAAATTTTTACTTTTATTTGGAGGAGTTTCAGGGAGAGCTCAGTCAAGTACCCAATTTTACTCTGCCATCTTGGCTCTACCCCCCAGATAAGAATGTTGGTAATTTAAAAAATATTGTAAATGCTGGATCATTGTGACTTTTGTTTGCTGAATCATTGGAGAAAGAACTTTTTCTTATAGTAAATCACTCATTCAAACAGTAAATATTTGTTAAATACCTTCTATGTGTCAGATGCTGTGCTAGGCACTAATAAAAGGTAAAGTGAAAAAAGCTCACAATCTAATGGAGGAGAAAACAAATAACCAAATAGATGCAAAAAGATACATATGTACATACATACTTACACATATAAGAGAAAAGGAATTAGAATAAGAGTGATTGTGAAAGGCTTCTTAGCTGGGACTTTAAGCAAACTAAATTCTGTTTGATAAAATATATTGTAACCATCTATGCTTTTAAATCTTAGTTGGACAGAAAACATCTTTGTTAATCCCTTATTTTATTTTCAAGAAACTGCTCAATCAAGGATGATAAGGGCCTCTAGATAATCAAGACATTTTGTATTATTTTTAAATTACACAGACAAGAGTATCAGATAGAATATTTGATGAAGATATAGTCTTCTTTCATTGTTAATTATTCAGTTTATTGCCCACACTGGAACTGGTAGCACAATTACCTTCATATAAAGTTTTAACTTTGGCAGACAAGGTACTTTTATACCACTATCAGTATATTCCTTATGATTCAAGCATGCCTTCCCTTCTTATAAAGTCTACAACATTGACAATTCCCATCTTTTGCCATTTTTGTCAATTGGCTGGATATGAAGAAAAGACACAAGGTAGTTTTGATATGCATATCTCTTATTGTTAGCGGTTCAGAAAAGTATTTTATTTGGTTGTTAATACAGTATAATTCTTTGGAGAAGTGCCTGTTCATCTTCTTTTATCATTTTCTTGTGGAAGAATAGGTTTTGGTGTTATATTTATTTTAGTTGCTTATTTATCTTTGTTTATTAACACTATACAAGACCCTGTTTTCCACTGTTAAATGTTAATATTAGTAATGTTTGGATGACTGAATTAAAACATAAAACTACAAGCTTTTTTTTTTTGGTTGAGTATTTGTGGCAAAGATCACAGATTATACTGCGCTATACATGCATGCTTGACATGGCTACTTATGTACAACAAATATTCTTTCTTTGTTTCTTCTTCCTTCTTTTCTTCCTACTTTCCTCCCTCTCTCCCTCCATCCTTTCCTTCCTTCCTTCCTTTTGTCCTTTCCTTCTGTCTTTCTTTTTTGAAATATTAGAAATACCTAGGTACAATTGAGATACTCTGGATATTTTCTTTGGTTAATCATTTGGGGAGGAGGGAATATAGATGATTTATCAAAGCAAGAGCACATATGGCCATTGCTCCAAGTGAGTGCAATAGCATTCATACTTACAGAATAAGAGAACTTCATATTCAGTAGGAATCTAAAGTACCATCCAAATCACTCCATACTTAGATAGTAGTAATAAGTTCTGCAATATTACCCATTTCTAGATATAGCTAACCAATTTTTCTTGGAAAAACTCTACAGAGCTATAGTAACTCATTTTTTTTGCAAGGCAAAGAATTTATTTTACAGGTGATACACATGTAGTCAATCAGAATGGTTTCTTTACTTTTCACTTTATTTTCACTTCCAGATGACAACTTGCATTGAAATTTCATTCGACTAAAACTTTTGAGTCCTTTTCATATGAACTGTGGTATAATCATTTGTTGTTTATTTGTATCCTTGTTTTTGTCTACTACTTTAGTCAATTTAAGATAAGAACTTTAAACTCTCTTATATAAAACCTTATTAGATTTGGTTCATATTTTACCTGCTTTCTTCTTTTAAAATCTTCATTCTCTCATTCATTGTGGTAACTATTCCTTTGATTATTTTATCATATATAAATTAAAAAAAAACAACTTGATATGTACATCTTTTTCTAAGTTATTGATAAAAAAATGTTCAATGGCAAAAAGGTCATGGACAAATCCCAAATACCCCAAGAAGTATTTCTTATAGGTGAGGAGTTTATACCCAAGTAGGAAAATTATCAACCTATATCTAATATGTCTAAAACTACATAAATACTTTGCCAGTGACCCTAGCATATTGTAAGCGAGACCAATAGGGAATAGGTTACAATGAGTTAAGTTAAGTTAACATGCCATGCTGCACGTCTGAGACAGTTTTTCCAAGGTTGCTTGTTCTTTATTACAGCATAGTTTTTTAAATGTTAAGGTAATTTTACCTTTACATTTCTGACCTAGAAAACTTGCAATCCATTTATCTAAGTAACAGTTAAAGCTACCAAGGGCATTGACCTAAATCAATTTCTTCCCATAGACTTGATTTTGGGGTTGAGAAGAGTTGAGAAAGAGTCAAGGATAAGTACCAAAAAATTGTAAACATTATCTAATTTTACCTATCTCGTAAATCTTCTAATTTCAATGTTTATATTATTAAGTTGAAATTCTATAAGTGATTTAATTTTATGGGAACTCCTCCAACTCAAAAAAAGATCTTTAGATATGTTTTAAATTAAATTCATACATGTATACACATATGAAATATGCTACTCGAATTGTTGTAAAATAGGGTTGGGAAACACTGTTTTCATTAGAAGTAGGACTAATGGTTATCCTATCTGTCACAGAGATTGTTAAATGAAATATATTTATACACTGCCTTGTGGGAACACACAACAGTTTTATGTCAACAAAGTGACCAAGAATGAGAAAATGAAATAGAAGTCCCTGTGAGGGCAAATATCTCTAAAATAGAGTGAAAATTCAACTGAATTAATTTAAAATGGTTCAGGTAGATGAAAAAAATTAACAACTCATTTTAAACTGATTGTTTTGCCTTTTAGATACAGTGAGAAATCAGAGAAGTGTTACTCTCTGTAGAATATGCTAAAGTTTACAATATAATTCACCACGACCCTTGTAGTGTAGGCTGTAGACACAAATATATGTGGTAATAGCACAGTCATAGATTGAGGCCAACATGACTTATTTTATAGAGAAATAATATATATTTTATGAAAGATCTTATATCATGGCACCCTAGTAGATCTTAAGTGTGAAACTAAGCACTTGCTCCTTCATCTTTCTGTAGTTTTTATTTTACAATACTATAAGAAAAAAAATTCTAATAATATGAGAGGGGAATGAAAGAATTACTTGAATTTAAGTTACACTTTCATTACAATACCTTTCTAAAAAATAGATAGCAATAGGATGAATGATCAAAATTAGGAAAAATGATTTATAGCAAAGGAAGTGATGCAATAATTGTTCATATAACAGTTACCAACTATTACCAATCACATAGATGGATGAACCAAATGAATAATAAAGATAAAATACAAATAAAGTTATCTTCAAAGTTTTACCTCTTTATTGAAGACTGGCAAAAAAGAGAAAAAATATTAATATTCAATGTTAAAATAGTTTTTGAAAGATAGACACACTTATGAACTGCTTAAGGAGCTTGGAATTGGTGCAATGATTCTGGAAAGCAACATGGAATTTTAAAAGGAAAATTATTGAAATGTGAATACTCTGTCCCAGATTCCATCCCTAGTCATATGGCATCTAGAAGTCAATGACAGGAGGCATAGCAAAGATAACAGAATAAATAAAGGGACTCCCCTGAGGTCTCTCTCCCACAAATATCTCGAAATATTTTTATATCATGACTCTAAACAAATTCTGGAGTGACAGAACCAAGAAAAAGATGGAACAAAATAATTTTCCAACCCAAGACAACTTAGAAAATTGACAGAAAATATTTGTTGCTTCAGGGTAAGAGAGCAATATAATCCAGCACAAGCCATGGCAGCTGAGACTGGACCCCAACAAACCAGGAGCAGACCTCTGAGCAACTGAATCAGTGGCAACAGTGGTAGTCTGGAAACTAGGAAAATAGTTTCCTAGTTTATGCCTTTCTTACACCACAAATGCCAAAGACAACTCCAAAAGTTGTCAGGAAGGGTCTGTCCCACTTGGATGAGTGGAGCTAAGTCCAATATAAATTGTGCCAGTGTAGATCAGAAGCAAGCAAACCAGGAAAAGGCCTTTGTAGCCACTAAATTAGCAATGTAATGGGTAGTTCTGAATCTCTCAGCCCACAGACTATAAGGGAATTAAATAACTGGTCAGAAGGAGTTTACAGTGTTCTCTTAGCTGCAACAGGAGAAAGGACTCTGTTGCTTTTGTCCACACTCTTATCTGAGTCACAGTCCTGGGTGGCATTCCCAGGTCAAGGTGAAGCACTAGCACACAGCATGTGGCTCTAAAGTTTGTGTTTGCAATGTTTCTGGGACCTTCCTCTCATTTCCAGTGCAGAAAAGAATGCTTATGGTCCCTCACAGACCAGAGTAACCACAAAGAGAGCACTAAAAACCTCTCCTTAGATTATACCACCATGGAAAAACTGAAAATGCATTGGTCCCTATAACTAAATCTGAAAAAAGCTGCACAAACCCCTCAAAGCCTGCAAGAGTGTGCCCTCTGCCCTGGAAACAGAACCATATTTATAACAGAGTTAAAAGTAAGCAATAGCCTGGGGAAAATAAGCAAAAAAATGGCAACAAGAATCTGACTATAGAAATTTACTATACTGACAAAGAAGATCAAAATACACACTCAGGGCAGAGTCAAGATGGTGGAACAACATTAGGTATTTGCTTGAGCTTTAACTTGGAGCTAGAGCTTCAAAACCTCTAAAAATGACTCTAAACAAATTTTAGTGCTACAGAAGCCACAAAACAACAGAAAGAAACAAATTACCAGCTGAAAGCAGTCTAGCAGGCTAACAGGAGGTGTCTATCTTACCAAGCTGTGAGTAGAGCACAGAGCCACACAGGCCCAGAGCAGTGGCACAGACAGGCCAGAGTAGACTTCAGGAGAGTGAATCACTGGCAGCTGTGGTGGTTTCCAGACTCCTCAACCCATAAACGCCAAAGAGAAAGAAATAGGTCAGTGGAGATCTCTGTTGGAACTGGGTGAGAGAAGAGTCTGATATGTCCTCTGACCCCAGGGCTGTAGAGGTAGTGGCAGGTGCAACTGCTGATACTGGGGCTGCATCTGACTCCAGGCTTACAGATTATTGGGGAACCAAGTAGCCAAGCAGAGGGCATTTGGAGGAATCTCACTGCTGGCATTGAAGTAGGATTCTTCTGCTCTGCCCTGCTTTGATCTAGGTCACAGTCTTGGCTGGTGGTTGTGGGGTGAAGATCACTGGCATGACAGAGCTTGTTAAGGTTGTGGAGAGGCAGCCATGCTCACAATTCTGAGGCATGTGCCTGGAAAAAAAAAACACTGACAACAGCTGAGTGAAACCCCAGGAATTAGGGGCACAGCACTCTGTACTCTGGACGCAGAGTTCTGTTGTGGCAAGGAACTCAAAGTCAAGTAATTGGATGGCAAAATGAGCAAACAGAGGAAGTGTAATCAGACTACAGATTCTCTTTTGGGAGACAAAAACGATCAAAATATAGAAAAAGACAAAAAAGTCAAAATTCCTGCATCAAAAGCCTCCAAGAAGGGCCAGCCAGTTGGCTCAGCGAGTAAGAGCACTGGCTCCAGTGTCAGGATGACCTGGGGATCAAATCTGGGCTCAGATACTTAGCACCACACCCAGAAATAACCGGCCATGTAACCTTGAGCAAGTTTCTTAACCCCGATTGCTTTAAAAAAAAAAAAAAAAAGATTCTCCAAGAAAAATATGAATTGGTTGTAGGCCATGGAGGAGCTCAAGAAGGATTTTGAAAATCAAGTAAGAGAAGTAGAGGAAGAAATGGGAAGTGAAATGAGAATGATGCAAGATAATCATGAAAAACAAGTCAACAGAGTGACTGAAGAAAATAGCACCTAAAAAAAAACTAAACTAAATCAAATGGCCAAAAATGTCTAAAAAGCCAATGAGGAAAAGAATGCCTTAAAAGGCCAAATTGACCAGATGGAAAAATGAATTTCAAAAGCTCACTTAAGAAAATAATTTCTTCAAAATTAGATTGGAGTAAATGTAAGCTAGTGATTTTATAAAAAATAAGGATGCTGTAAAACAAATCCAAATGAATGAAAAAATAGAAGGCAAGGTTACATATTTCATTGGAAAAAAAACACTGACCTGGAAAATAGATCAATAGAGCTAATTTTAAAATTGTTGGAGTACCTGAAAACCATGATCAAAAAAGAGCCTATACATCATCTTTCAAGAAATTCTCAAGGAAAATTGCCCAGATATTCTAGAACCACAGGGCAAAATAGAAATTGAAAAAATTCATTGAAAAAGATCCCCAAAAGAAAACTCCTAGCAATATTATACTCAAATTTCAGAGTTCAGAGATCAAGGAGAAAAGATTACAAGTGGTCAGGGAAATACATTTTGAGTATTGTGGAAACTGAATCAGGATAACACAAGATCTAGCAGCTTCTACATTAAGGGATTAAAGGACTTGGAATATGATATTACAGAGGTCAAAGGAGCTAGGATTAAAACCAAGAATCACCTGCCCAGCAAAACTGAGTATAATACTTCAGTGGATAACATGGTCATTCAATGAAATAGAGGACTTTCAAGCATTCTTGATGAAAAAACCAGAGCTGAACAGTAAATTTGACTCTCAAATACAAGAATCAAGAGAAGCATGAAAAAGTAAATGGGAAAGAGAAATATTAAGGAACTTAATAAATTTAAACTATTTCATTCCCATATGGAAAAATGATATTTGTAACTCATGAGACTTTTCTCAGTATGAGGACAGTTGAAGGGATTATACACGTATATATATATATATATGCATATATACATACATATGTGTGCATAGGTGGGTCAATGTTTTATGTATATATGTATATGTGTGTATATGCAAAAATAGATAGAGGGCACAGGGTGAACTCAATGTGTAGGGATAATATCAAAAAATAAAATTAAGAGGTGAGAGAGGAATATACTGGGAAAGGGAGAGGGGAGAAATGGAATGGGGGTGGATTATCTCAAATAAAGAAGGCAGGAGAAGGCTTTTACAATGGAGAAGAAGAGCAGGGTGGTGAAAGAGAAAGAGTCAACCTTATTCACATTTGATTTGACTTAAGGAGGGAATAACATATACACGCAATTGGGTATCTTACCCTAGGGTAAAGTAGGGGGAAGGGGATAAGACAGGG
>NW_027187284.1:3631629-3701655 GCF_028583685.1 Petaurus breviceps papuanus | reverse complement strand
ATACTAAAGAAATTAATGCCTTGAAAAACAGATTAGGCAAAATTTTACAAAAAGTCAATGAGAATATTTTAAAAAGCATTACTCACCAAATGGAAAAACAGTCACAAAAAACAGTGAAGGTAAAAGGAAATCTGCATTAAAAAGAATAATTGGTGAATGGGAAAGGAGGTACAAAAGCTAACTGAAAAAAATAAATAATGCCTTATAAATTAGAATTGAGCAAATGGAAAGTACTGATTTCATGAGAAATAATAAAAAAAAATCCAAAGGAATTCTAAAAAATGGAAGACAGTGTGAAATATCTCATTGGAAAAGAATCTGACCTGGGAAATAGAACCAGGAGAAATAATTAAGAATTACTAAATTGTCTGAAGTCTATGATCAAAAAAATATACTAGATATAATCTTTCAAGAAATTATCAACAGGGGTGCTAGGTAGTGCAGAGCACAGATCATCAGCCCTGGATTCAGGAAGACCTGGATTCAAATTTGTCCTCAGACACAACACTTACTTGGCGTGTGACCTTGGGCAAGTCACTTAACCCCAATTGACCTGCCTTCTTACCTCCAAAAAGCAAAAAGCAAAAAATAAAATAACAAAGCTGCCCTGATACCTAGAAACAGAGGGCAAAATCGAAATGGAAAAAAAAATACACTGATCATTTCCTGAAAGAGATCCTGAAATGAAAACTCCCAGGAATATCATCCCCAAATGCCAGAGCTCCCATGTAAGGGAGAAATTATTGCAAGGAGTCAGAAAGAAACAATTTAAATGTCATGAAGCTACAGTCAACATAACACAAGATCGAGAAGCTTCTACATTAAAGGATCTGAAAGCTTGGAATATGATATTCTGGACAGCAAAAAATCTGGGATTACAACTAAGAATAACTTGCTCAGCAAAACTGAGCATAATCTGAAAGAGGAATATAGATAATAGAGGATTTTCAAAAATTCTTGATGAAAAGGCCAGACCTGAATAGAAAACTTAATTTCCAAACACAAGAATCAAGAGAAACATAAAAAGTAAACAGGTACTGCAAATCAAAAATGATAAATAAAGTTAAAGTATTTACATTCCTACATGGGTAGATGGTATTTGTACTTCAAAAAAGATTTTTTTTAATTATTTAGGCAGTTAGAAAAAGCACATATTGACAAAAGGCAAAAGTGTGAGTTGAATTTGAAAACATGATAACTAAAAAAAGTAAAATTAAAGTTTAAGAGAGGGATGTATTTGGAGAAAGGAAAATTGAGAGGTGAAATGGGGTAAATTATCACACATAAAAGAGACAAGCAAAAGCTTGTAGGGAGTAGGGGAGGAAGGGGGATGGAGGGACAGGGAGCGAGCCTTAATCTCATCACAATTGGCTCAAAGAGAGAATAGCATACACACTCAACGGGATATAGAAATCTATCTTATCCTATAGCAAAGGAGGAAAGAAAGGGGAAAAGAGAAGGGAGGATGTTGATAGAAGGAAAGGCAGATTGTGGGAAGGGGTCATCAGAAGCAAAACAATTTTGATGAGGGACAAGGTGAAAGGAAAGTTAGAATAAAATAACTGGATTGGGGATAGTTTGGAGGGAAATAACAATAGTAACTGAAAAAAATTAAACAAATTTCTCTGAAAAAGACCTCATTTATGAAACAAACTCAGAGAACAGTGTCAGATTTATAAAAATAAGAGCCATTCAATCAATAAATAAATGATCAAAAGATATGAAAAATTTTCTGATGAAGTAATTAAAGCTATCTATAGTCATACAAAAATGCTCTATCTTACTATTGAATGGAAAAATGCAAATTAAAACAATTCTAAGGGACTGCCTCCATACCTATTAAACTGGCTAATAGGACATCAAAAGAAAATGAGAAATGCTGGAAGGGATGTGGGTAAAATGAGACATTAATACATGGTTGGTGCAGTTCTGAACTGATTCAACCATTCTGTAGAGCAAGTTGTAACTATGCCTAAAAGGCTGTAAATTCATGTATACCCTTTGATTTAACAATATGACTACTTGATGGGTAAACCAAAAGAGTTAAAAATCAAAAAAAATAAGAAAAGGACTTATATGTTTAAAATATTTATACAAACTCTTTCCTATTGGCAAATAATTGGAAATTGAGGGGATGCCCATCAATTGGGGAATGACTGAAAAAAGTTGAGGTATGTTATTATGATCTTGTACTCTATGAAATGATGAGCATTGGGGAAGCTAGGTGGTACAGTGAATAGAGCATAGGCCCTGAGGTCACAAGGACTTGAGTTCAAATCTGACTTCAGACACTTAACACCTACTAGCTGTTTGACCTTCAGCAAGTAACAAACCCAGCTGCCCTGTTTTACCCCATCAAAAACAAAGAAATAAACCAAAAACAACAGCAAAAGAAATGATGAGCATAATGCTTGCAGAAAATCCTGGAAAGACTTACATGAGCTGATGCAAAGAGAAATGTGGTATGTACAAAGTAATGGCAACATTGTGCGATTGATTATCTTCTGTGAATGGCTTAACTATTCTCAGCAGTGCAATGATCCAAGACAATATTGAAGGACTTATGATGAAAAATGCTATCCATTCCCAGAAAAAGAACTGATGTTGTCTGAATAAAGATTGAAACATACTTTTTTTACTTTGGAGGGCAATTGGGGTTAAGTGACTTGCCCAATGTCACATGGCTCATAAGTGTTAAGTGCCTGAGGTCACATTTGAACTCAGGTCCTCCTGGCTTCAGGGCCAGTGCTCTATTCACTGCACCACCTAGCTGCCCCACATAACTACTTAGTTAAAGTTGTGCAGTTGGACTGTTTGGCATCCCTTATTGCAAAAACCTTTAGTCATTAGTTTGGTATCAACAGGCAACTAAAGGACTGCTCTTCACTTCATAGTTAAAATATTTAGTCATAAAAGTCCATAAACATGTTCCCAAATTTCATGTGCTAAACTGGAACCAAGCAAACAGCATTTTTGCTTGCATTAAGAAATGACTCTTAAAAGGAAGTTCACTTGCATTGCCCTCATGTTCATCAATTCATGTAGCACAGTAACACCACCTTATTCCTAGATATTACAATTTCTTCAACCATTCTCACATCAAGGGACATCTCACTGCCAGTTATTGGTACGAAAAAAGTGTTGCTATGTCTTCATATATTGAAAAAGTTCAATATCTTTGTGTATTTGGGAGGTTTATTTTATTCATGGAAAAAAAGATGTCTAGAGGCTAAATTTCCATTCATTAGGGAAAAAAATAATGTGTAGTTATTTGATTTATATCACCTTTTTTGTGCATTCAAGCATTCCAATAAGAAAATGAAGGTCATATATTGATTTCAGTGCTAGATTAGTATCCATGCTTTCAAATTATTTGGCTTTAAAATGTGAAGCTCTCACCACCTTTACATCATATTAGCAGACCAGAAAAAATGTTACATGACTTAGAATCTTAGAGTGTAGTACATAAACTGTGAATTAATTTTTTTTATCTGACAATTATAATTTATTATTGTACCATTCTTTAAACAGTGCCATATACCAGCAAAAGGAGCAACCCAAGAGTCAAAAGATTTTTCCTCTAACATTAATTCTCTCAGCAGCCATGTCATTGAATATATTAGTTCAATAATTAATTTCTGTGGTCCTGTCTAGAGATTCTGGAGAAGTTATTAACCATTAAGTTTCAGCACTGCTCAAGATCCCTATTCATTAAAGTTACCAATTTCTAGATACTTTTTCATGCTCATGTTATCAATATTTTTAGTAGTACATATGTAGACTTAGAATAATGGTATAGAGGCCAATAAAGTATTTATTTATTTTCATTTATTTTTCTTTTAGAACAATTCCACAGAAATGTCAAGTTCTCTTCCCTCATGTGGTAATAGTCTTCTATCTCCCTTCCCAAGACCTCACAGAATAAACTGGTTGCCCTTCTTTAATATATTTGTTGTGTTTTGTTTTCTATATGTCTGTTTGTATATGTGTCATATCCTCTACTAGACAATAAAATGTTTATCTTCTCTACTAAGTGATCTATGCAAAAGCGATGTTTAATAAATATTTCTTAAAATGAACTGAAACAATGTGTTTTAAACATGTTAAATAGGATGCTGTAGTTTCTAATTGAAATTGATTGATATATATAAACACATTTATGTGTATATAAATGCATATACACATATATTGACTCAAATTGGTTAAATATCCTTTGTTCTGAAGGTTCAAAAGAGTCAGTAGACTAACACAGCATATCAAAGTTCATACAGATATGAAAATCAGCTAAGCTGAAAGGAGAAATGTGGTAGGAAGCATTTTGATGATAATCAGAATAAAAGAACTGACTAAATATTGTGATGAGATAATCTTTAAAATCCATCATCCAAATGAGAAAATTGATGATTGTTTCTGAAGTCATATTATAAGGATGAAACTGAAGCAAACATAATTGTAATTTGGGCATTCCACCATCCAGATATCTGGCAGAAGGAATGTTGGTCAAAAATAAAGCACTTTGCAAATTCTTAATTTGATTCCCTGATAAGGTCATCTTGCAAAAAGTAAATAAAAGAAAAAAAATCATTGATAAAGTTCATAAAGATATCTCAGTCATTTCTTCTCTTTCTGTCCTCTGTGGTTTGTCTTACTTGGTTTACAACCATGCTGGCAGGTGTTTTCCCAAGAGGAATGGAGCCTTTTACAACTAATTCTTTCTGCATCTGGAAGTATATCTGATAGGTGGCTATGTTACTACACACATTGTAGCTACTCTAGTGACGACCATTTTGGTTCTCATTCAAAAAATCAGAAAGCTTACTGCATTAACTTTTCATCAAAATATTCACGAAAAAGAAGGTGAAAAGGGAATCCCTAGAACACATCTCACCAATAAACATCAAGTGTAGTCTTCCACCATTGGACACAGCATCCCAGAGAAGGAGTGAGCACAAACTTAAAGTACCATGATAATGAGGATGTATAGGAAGCAAATGAGCCCATATCATTTGATATTTTAGGAATTTCAGCATTTGATGTCCTTTTGTTTCCTTCAGGAATAGTCTGCACATTAGTTGATGAATGTGGTTTGTAGGTTGGATCTGTTTCAAAATTCTTTTACTCTTTTGATAAGCCAGGTTGTTTCAAGGCTGACTGACCTGTGATGCTGGCAATTGGGCTACCCTATTCTTGTTTGGGGTTGGACCTTTTTTTCTTAGTTCCTCTGCTATTCTGCTAAGACAGGTTACTCCTCTTGCTGCTGAAGTAATTTTGCATTCTAACTACATTCTTGCAGAGAAGACAGAGACTAAACTTGGGAATTACAAAATTCTTAGTTTTCCTCGTTAATTTCATTGTTTAGGCTCTGAATCATTTCTGCTTCTCAGGTGGAAGTGCCCCAAAATGTAAAGCTTTTAATCCACTGTACTTTGATACCTTTTTTTAGACTCCTTTTCTGTTCCAAAGCAGCATTCCTTTAGTGAGAAATCTCATTTGCACACTCCAAGCAATTAACCATTTTTTCCTCTCATACACAAGCAATAAATAAGTAATGTTCTAATTATGTCCAATAATTTGTAATACTCTCAAAAATCTTAGGAGTTAAAGATGTTCAAGCTTTCATCTCAAAAATTTACCTGCTGGTTGTACATACAGAGAAGCAATGTACAGGGAAACAAGGAAATTTCTTTTACTCTAAGTGATTTAAAGATTAGTGTTTCTTACTCCTTCCCCAATTTATGTCTCAAATTTGTTCATGTCCCCTTTCAATGCGCACCATTTTCAAAATCTGAGACAACCATTTCCAAGTGAAAAGGACACAGGATTCTCAAAGGAAAATGTGGCACTTTAGAGTTTGTCACAAATAAGCAGTGCAAAGTTAAATATAATTTGTTGTATATCCTCAATTTTGGCAAAGTGGAAAGAGCTGGCAAGAACCCAAGGTCTGCTATTCTAAAGCATCCAACAATAATGGATATTTTTCAAGAAGAAAGTTTTGGAGAGACAAATATACATGATTCCAAAGGGTTGGTGGAAAGGAAGTCTAAAGTGATAATTACACAGTAAGCATATATACAAACTCAGATTTAAAAAAAAATACATGAACCATTAGAAAGCCCTAGAAGAAGAAAATGAAATAGTGACAAGACCTTATGAATAAATTCCAGTATAAATTGCAGCTTGGAATAAATGCTCAGGGCTACTACTACTACTACTACTACTACTTTTACTACTACTACTACTACTTCTACTACTACTACTACTATTACTACTACTACTACACTACTACTACTACTACCTATACTACCATTATTACTTCTGCTCCATTTTTCTGGGAAGCTGATTCTTGGTTGCAATCCTAGATCAGGGATAGAGAACCAGTGGCATCAAGGTAACATGTGGCCTTCTACTACTGTGTGTTTGGCCTTTTGACCAAGCTGAAGTTTTATAGAACATATTTTATGAAAGGGATTTGTTATGTGCAATATGGATTCATTCAGTCAAAGGTCCTCATTTGAGGAGTTAGATAGCCACAGGTGGCTTCTAGCCTACAGGTACCCCACCTTTTCTAATGCCTTTTTCCCAGTGGAATATTGTGTAGCAAATCCTATCCTTTTTTAATGTGGTAGCTGCCAAATCTTGTGTTATCCTGATTATCTTCCCTTTTTACCCTTATTTTGGTTTTATTTTATTGTTTCTTGATGTTCCACAAAGTTAAAAAGCTTTGACTTGCCCAATTCTACCTTTAAGAGAATTATTTTCTTCTGTGGGCTTTTATAACCTTTTTTTCCCATTTGACCAATTGTACTTTTTAAAAGGAGTACCCTTCAGTGATTTTTTGTATATATAATTTTTTTCCATTTGGCCAATTCTACTTTTCAAGGCATTCTTCTTTTTATTGGAATTTTGCACCTCTTTTACCATTTTGCTTTTTCTGTTGTTTTTATCATCATTATTATTTTTAGTTTTCAATATTCACTTTCATAAGATTTTAAGTTCCAGATTTTCTCCCCATATCTCTCCTTCCCCATCCCAAATCAGAATGTAATTTGTTATAGGCTCTACATATACATTTATATTAAACATATTTTCACATTGGTCATGTTGTAAAGAAGAATTGGAATCAATGGAAGAAAACAGGGAGAAAGAGAGAGAGAGAGAGAGAGAGAGAGAGAGAGAGAGAGAGAGAGAGAGAGAGAGAGAGCACAAACAATAAGCTTTGATTTGGACTAACAATTTTCTAGATGTGGATAGTATTTTCTATCATGAATGTTTGGGAGAAACAGAATTCTTCTGTTTCTGCTCACTTCATTCAGCATCAGTTCATATAAGTCTTTCCAGATTTTCCTGAAGTCCATCTCCTCATCACTTCTGATAGCAAAATAGTATTCCACCACATTCACATACTACAACTTATTCAGCCATTTCCTGATTGATGGACATCACCTCAATTTCCAAGTAGTGGCCACCACAAAAAGAGCTACTATAAATATGTTTGTACTTGTGAGACCTTTTCCCATTTTTATGATCTCTTTGGGATACAGACCTAGAAATGGTATTGCTGGGCCAAAGGGTATGCACATTTTTATAGTCCTTTGGGAATAGTGCCAAATTACTCTCCAGAATGTTTTGATCCATTTGCAACTCCACCAATAATGCATTATGTTGTTCTAATTTTTCCACATCTTCAACATTTTTTTTCTGTTTGTCATGTTAGCCAATATAACAGGTGTGGTATAGTACCACAGAGTTTTTTTTTTTTTTTGATTTGCATTTCTCTAATCAATAGTGATTTAGAGCATTTTTTCATATGGCTATACATAGCTTTAGTTTCTTCATCTGAAAACTCCCTCTGTCCTATCCTTTCCTTTGACCATTTATCAATTGGTGACTGATTTTTATTCTTATAATTTTTACTCAGTTCTCTATATATTTTAGAAATTAGGCCTATATTAGAACCAATGGTTGTGAAAAAAAAATGTTTCCAGTTTTCTTCTCCCTTCTAATCTTATTTGTATTGGCTTTGTTTGTGCAAAAATAAAAGAAGAAAAAGAAACTTTTCATTTAAAGTAATCTAAATTGTCCATTTTGCATTTCATAAAGCAAAAGTTGTCACTATTTCCAGTAAATGGAAGTAGGTATGTTGTTCAAATTAAGTAACAAAAGCTATAAATTCGTTTCTGATTGATAAATAAAGAACTCATTACTAAAAATAATAATTTCGACTTACCTATAAAAGATATTGGGTATTTTAGGGTTTTCAAAGGATCCCAATGATAGGCCAACATGTCTTAATAAGAAATAAAATAGAAGCTTTCTCTGAAAGTTCTTGCATCATAAACTCAGCCATAGAAGCATATGAAATGCTTTCATTGTGGAAAAGGGCCAAACCTGGCTATGTACCATATAAAGACCAACAACAATGGGCATTTTGGCTAAGGGAAAGAAGGTGATAATCATTCATTAAGCACCTCCTCTACAGCAGGCAATATCACTGAGGGAAGTGTTATTATCATCCTCATCTTACAGTTGTGGTTTAGGAAATAAAGAGAGGAAAAGGGTCTTCCTAAGAGTCACATAGGTAGTGTCCCTGGGTAATAACTTTGTGATTGTAGTACCTGCTCTCTATAATTGCCTCCTCCTAGCTGCTTGCTTTCTGTTGTTTTTTTTTAAAGGTATTTTTTAGCTTTAAGCAGTGAAAGCTTAGAGGAAACATAATTCTTATGTTCAATTATTTGAAGGAGTGCTGTGGGAGAGGGATTATATTTGTCCTGCTTTGTCACAGAGCATAAAGCAAGACCTAATATATGGAAAGTAATGAGAAGCAGATTTTGTCTATGTAGTACATGGATTTTCCCGAGCATTGTCCTGAATCCTCCTTGTCTGCACTGAAGAGGGTTTTGTTATGGTATAGATTATTCTCTTTAACAAGTTATGGAATTTCCTTGATGAAGTTAATGCCTTAATAATGTATCATTTCTTTTCCTTGTCTTATCAATAGCCATGTAGTGGGAAATGCTTCATATAAATAATAAGAGAAATTTTTTAAAAAAATCTGAGTTTTCCCTTTACACCCAGCAGACAGAAATAGATGAACAATAGCAAAAAACTGGTCAAAATTTTGGAAAAGATGTGCAGTAATGAATTGTTTGTGGCATTATGATTTGGATTGCTCTTCTGAAAAAAAATTTAAACCAATGCCCTCCACCCCATCCCCAATCACTAAAATATACATACCTTTTGATCTAGGGATACCATTGCTGAACACAATCCACATAAATCAAAGAGAGAAAGAAAAGATATATATATATATATATACATATGAATCTATTTATATCAATAATTTTTGTTCTAAGTGAAAACAATGTGAAGATTGCTCAATCCAAAAATTATGTATTTGAGCCAACTCATACAGACTTGAGGGAGTTAATTGTTAAATTTTCACCAGCATTTATACTTCAGAAATCAGTACACAGTACTTAATTAATTGTTTTATTGAAAAAAAGGAGGAAGTAACAAATATGAATTAAGTGTTCAAGTGCTTTACAAATTTTGTCCCATTTAATTGTTATAACAGTGTTTGAATTATAAATTCCATTATCTCCATTTTATAGTTGAGAAACTGAGGCAGAGATTAAGTGATTTACCTAGGGTCACACAGAAAGTATTTGAGAGTAAATTTAAATTCAAGCCCAGTACTCTATGCACAATAATTAAGAAAATATTAATAATGTATATACTCCCTCTCTTCCTCCTCCAACAAGAGCTAGTTGATAAATATTTAACAGAATACCCCTGTTCAATGGCTAACAAAATCATGGTATGTGCATGTAATGACAAATAAATTACTCTGTAACAAATAATGACAGGGATGGATTCAGGAAAGTCTAGGAGGACATATATGAACTTGTATAGAATTAAATGAACCAGGAGATTACACACACACATATGCACATGTATGTGTATGAAAGCAATTTTCAAAACTGTATTAACTGTAATCAATGCAATTACCAATAATTTCTCCTAAATACTACTGATGAAGGAAGCTTCCTACTTCTTCGTGGTGATCTTCTGTCTTTCCATAACCTCTCCAACATTAAATATTCCCAGATTATGTCATCTTTGCCAATTTATTCTTTATGATGTGAAATCAACAATGTTTTTTATCTGTGAATATGATGGGATTTTCTCCATTCTAATCCTCCTATAGCTATTAGGATCATTCAATGCTGTTGAACACTTTTTCCTGATCACTTTCTGGATATATTCTCCTTTATATTTTTGTGATGCTTCTCTTTCTTATTTTATCCTCATTCCTGTCATACCACTGCTTCTAAATTATCTTTGATGGATCATCATTCCATCACAACTTCTGTGAGTATACTCCAAAATTATTTATCTTACGGGCACCATCAGACATTTCCTGTCTCCATATCTAATAGTTTTCTATATGCTATCAGTTCTTCCTACCTCAATCACTTCTTTTTCCATATTTTTCTACCAACCGAGTTCAGGTGCTTATCACAACTTATTTGTATAATTGTATAATCGTACAATGCTTGCAGGCATATTTCATCAAATTTAAAGTAGACATTGGTAATCATATGTTTTAACCCCTTCAGTTTTTAGATGAGGAGACTGTGATATAATAAGGTGAAGTTATTTGCCCAAAGACAGAGTTTATAATTTAAATGAATACATAGAATTTTCAAAAGTCAATCATATCGGGGCAGCCAGGTAGCACAGCGAGTAAGAGCACCGGCTCCAGTGTTGAGAAGACCTGGAGATCGAATCCCAGGCTCAGACACTTAGCACCCACACAGAAACACCTGGCTGTGTAACCTTGAGCAAGTTACTTAACCCCAATTGCTTAGGGGCAGCCAGGTGGCTCAGCGAATAAGAGCACTGGCTCCAGTGTCGGGATGACCTGGATCAAATCTGGGCTCAGATACTCAGCACCACACCCAGAAATAACTGGCTGTGTAACCTTGAGCAAGTTACTTAACCCCAATTGCTTTTAAAAAAAAGTCAATTATATCAAAATATAATTATAGAAAAAGAAAAAAAAAAACTTCAATGACCACAGATTAAGAATATCTGCTTTATATGAAAATGATAAACATCAAAATGCATTTTAAATTCATTAACTGGAAAGACTGTCTTTTTTATCCCCAGCACACAAAATAGAACAAATTAGACTGTGACACAGGAGCAATTATCCCAAAACCTGGTGCAAACACCAAAGTTTCAGAGGTTACAAGTTCTCTGAGAACACATTCAAAAGACTAATGCCAAATAACTGATCATGTTCACTCGATTAAAATGTATGTGTTTTTCTCTGACTTAGTCCTTTGATAATTGTTTTTTCAAAGAGAGAAGTTTTAAATACTGCAACTGTGTTTTTGACCTTGATACTTTATTGTTGTGCTCCATCCTAAAATATAGACACTTTCATCAGTCTACTCTATTTTCATTCTTTCCCTCAGGAACCACTGACCTGAGAAATAATATGAGAATAAAAGCCATCCAAATCCAGAAACTTGTTTCTAATGCAAAGATTATTATTGCTGACAAGAGCTGTCCTCCCCATTCTAGAAATGAACTGAATTCTCTTGAGTAAAGGTAGATGTACCAACTCCTCTCTGTGAAGCAACTGTGCTTAGCAAACCATAGGGAGGTATAATTGGGAACATTTGTACATTTCTAACAAGCAGCTGAAAAACCTTCTCTTCTTTAAAAACTGTAGAAACTAAGGAATTCAGCAGAGCACAGATGTATAGACACATGGAATGATCCAAAGTCATCTATTTCTCTAAGCCAAGTTAGGATGTGTAAGGATTGATAGCAGTGCCAGGCTCATTATTATTGCTACCAGCTTGAGTAGGAATGCCTAAGAACATATATAAACACACACACACATATACACACACACAGACAAATATACACATATATATATTTATACACACATGTGTGTGTTCAAGATATACACTTTAGAACCATGACGCAAAATTTAAATGCAAATACAATTCTAAACTACTAACATTTTTTATATTAAGCTTTATATTATGTGAAAATAAGATAGGGGTAAAAAATACAAAAAATGTTTAAATAATCTGTCCTTGTGAATTTTGAAAACACTATCGCCCATAGTTTATTTACCATGATAAATGCTGATACTTGGAGCCAAGATGGCAGAGTGAGCAGCAAATCACAATGACTCTCACATATTCACCTCCAGCATATAAAATAACACCCTAAAACAAATCTTGTAATAACAGAACCAGCAAAAAGATGCAGGGAAATAATATGTTATACCTAAGAAACTTGGAAAATCTGTAGGAAAGGTCTGTCTTACTTGAGTAAAAGAAGAACAGTAACTGCGTGCAAATCCAAGCATGAGCAGCTTTCCAGAAAAATGCTGCTGTGAACAACTCTCAAGGTTCTGATTACATATTATAGTGAACACTCTATTTATTCAATAAAAAATCAGAGCAATACATTAACAGAAAATAAAGGTCTAGCATTCACAATGTTACAACTTATCACAGAAAATCAAAATACAGCATTTACAACAACTTATCACTAACATGGTCACATAGTTTTCACCACAGTGGTCACATAACTTTGAACAAAGTGCAAACATTTAGTTAATCTATCACCTAGCAAATTAATCATTCAATCAACTCAATCATTCAATCATCCTTAAGGAAGCTTGCCTCCTTATTGGTTACAAAATACAACAATCAAAGTCCTCCACCCATGGAGCACACTAAGTTACAAATCAGTCACTTATTCAGACATCAGTCACTATTCAATACTCTCTTAAGAGGTATTGGGAATACACAATCCATACACCCCTCACTCACAAGTAAACCACAATTTCGTCACTACTCAGTATCCACAGAGAGGTCTTTTCATCTTGACTCAAGGCAGGTAGCTCCTACCTGAACACACCAAATAGTCACCTGCATTTAAAGGCAGACAGCTTCCAGTTCCTCACCCAGCTCTCCATGCAGGTCCTGCTCCACACTGAAGTTCACAATGTCCAGTCCACCTTAAATCCTTCACAGTCTCTTTTCCCAGAAAGTCAAGTCTTAACAAAGTCACAAACAGATCATAAAAAGTATCAGCATCAGGACGGTCAGGTAGCACAGTGAGTAAGAGTACTGGCTCCAGCGTCAGGATGACCTGGGCATCAAATCTGGGCTCAGACACTTACCACCCACCCTGAAACACCTGGCCGTGTTACCTTGAGCAAGTTACTTAACTCCAATTGCTTAGGAGCGGCCAGGTGGCTCAGCGAAAAAGAGCACCGGCTCCAGTGTTGGGATGACCTGGGAATCAAATCCAGGCTCAGATACTCAGCACCACACCCAGAAATAACTGGCTGTGTAAACTTGAGCGAGTTACTTCACCCTGATTGCTTAAAAAAAAGTATCAGAATCACAGTCATACTTCCTCAGTTTTTGGCAGCTCCTAGGAGAATCTGGTAGCTCCCCAGCAGAAGCTCCAGCAGGTTCCCAGAGTCAAAATCACCTCACCCAGTTTCCCAAAATAAAAATCATTCTCTTCAACCTGGGTCCTTCCTCTTAAGCCTCCCTGGCAGCAGCTGCTTCTGCCTCCATGAAGCTTGTTCCAAGAAGTTCTTACTGTCCCTCTCTGGGGCTTCTCCTTATATAAAGTATTTCTCCTCCCTTTTCAGCCCCTTCCTGTTACCTCAGCAACAAGAGTTCATACCTTCTGTTTCTTTGAGAAAGGCTTAATTTGAAAAAGGTGCTATGTACCTCTCAGCTTAGCAATACAAAAGGAACTTCAAATTTCATTACTATTACAGTGCCTCAGCAAGCCAGCATCAAGCCCCACCTCAGCAACCCAGCAAAATGTCATGAGTTCAGTGTGGTACAGCAGAAAAATGCCCAAACTAGGTTTCACCACCCACGCATGTACTTCAGCATAGCTAGGGGAAATAACATACTCTAACTCTGAAAGCCACCACTTCCTTTAGCATAACTCTGGCCAAACAGTTAACCTCCAGGGACTAGACCATCGTGTGGTTTAGTGTGGCCTTGGGGAAATACAGAAACACCCAACTGGCATCAGCACACACAAGATGCTAACATTAGGACACTAGCTTAGCACCAGTTAAGCTACCGAACTTCTATGGCATAAGTAGCACCAGTCACTTCCATCCCACCATAAGGGTGCCCCATTGGTTTCAGGGAAATATTAATGGAGCACAAGGTAAATGACCAGGACCTGTAGTCCCTGGCACAAAAAGCCTAAGTCAGTATCTCTTCCACCCTGGGAGCAGAGAACAAATTTAAATGAATGGAAAAAGGCCAAAAAAAAGATAAGCAAAAAACAACAACCACAAGAAAAACAAAAATAATTTGACCATAGGAAGCTATTATGATGACAAGAATGATTAAGACACAAACTCAGAACAGAGCAATGTCAAGAGATTGCATGGGCAAAGCCCAAAGAAAAATGGGAAGTGGTCTCAAGACCAGAAAGAACTCACAGAATAGCTAAAAAAAATGAACTTAAATATCATAAAAGAAAGGTAGAAGGGTCAAGATGGCAAAGTAGAAACAGGACTTCCGTGGGACTCCAGCTTCTACCTCCCCCAATTCATGTAAAAGGGGACTCTGAACAAACTTTGGAGCAATAGAACCCAAGAAACGACAGAGAGAAGCTAACTTCCCACTGAGGATAGCCTGGAAGGCCGGCAGGAAGGAGCCATCACAGCACTCTGGGAGCCGATTCCAGCCCTGAGTGAACCAGAAGTTTTACCCCAATGCAGGCCTGAAGAAACCACCGGCTAGAGGGAGTTCAGATCAACAGCTGTAGCAGTTTCCAGAATTATCAACACATAGATGTTAAGGACAAAGTGAGAGTTCAGTGCAGTATGGACTTTGGGATCCAGTAGTTGGGAGTGCAGTCAGCATTTGCCCCTGGGGCGAGAAGCAGCTGAGGCCACATGGCCATGCAGCCCCGTCCCATGTCAGCTTCAGCTCCTGGCCTGCATAGTGTAAGGGGACCAAGTGTAATAAGAATGTAAATTTTAAAGATCTTCCCTGCCCCTAGGCTAATGTGCACCTGAAGCCTGGGGTGGGAGGCTTTTTTTTCAGTAGATAATTCTTGATTGGCCAGTGAGTCAATAAGGTTGTTACATTCTCTGAGCCAGGAGAAGGCTATACAAGCCCTAATGTGTAGCTTTGTTTTGGGACTCACTTTGAGAAGTATTCTGTTATTTGATCTGAATTCTGGGAAGCCGTTGTTGAGAGTCCCCCAGCTTTGAAAAACCCAGAATGTGGAAACCCAGATGTTGACTGGGTATGGATGTAATGGTTGGACAGTTTGGAAATCTGTCTACTTGATGTTTCTGTCTTGATAATTACGCCTGTATACTTTGAGGTTCAGGGTGCTGACCTTTTCTCCTGAACAAGGTAAACGATATATGTCTGACTGATTAAAGTAAGCTTGTTAACTCATTCTGAGTTGCTTTCCTTTAACAAAGCAGATCCAAGAACCTGTGTGAGCAGGCACCCTGGGGACACTGGGGTGCTTGCTGCAACAAAATGGTGCTGTGAGCAGGATCTGCAGAGTAAAAGGAAAGTATGGGGTCTGGGATAATTGTCTGTTTCCCAGTTGTGGTAGCTGTGATTCTGTGGAGCTGTGGAGCAGGAGAGAAGAATGGCCTGCATGCTTACTTCGCTGAGCTGAGAGCAGGAATGGTGAGCTGCCTGCATCGGGACCTGGGCAGAAGCCAGGAGCGGCTGCCGCCTGCGCGAGGAGAAGGAACCCAGGAGTTCGGAATTCAGCCACAGGAAAAGATAAGAACTGAGCAGCAAAGCAGGGGCAATGAGTGTGTTTCCTGGCTGCATCCCACAGTTTGGGACCCAGGGGGAGGATGGACTTGTGACTATGGTGGGTGGGATGAAGTGCCTTGGATCCCCAGGGACCCCACCTTGTTGGTTTTGTTGCCCAGGCCCCTCTCTGTGCTTGGAGGCAGGGGCTGGAGCTGTGTGAGGGGAAGGATACCCCTCCCCCCTCCCCCAGAGAACTGTATTTGAACTCGTTTTGAATTGAGATGATAATGCTATGTACTTTGTGTTTGTTTAAGGGCCAGTAGCCACTTTGGTAACTTTGGTTCTGTACTTTGAAAATGTGACCTGGAAAATGTTTGGTGCTGATTCAAAATTGTCTATGCTACGGGCATCAAAGATCTTGGGGCCGAATGTAATAAGAATGTAAATTTTAAAGATCTTCCCTGCCCCTAGGCTAATGTGCACCTGAAGCCTGGGGTGGGAGGCTTGTTTTTCAGTAGATACTTCTTGATTGGCCAGTGAGTCAATAAGGTTGTTAAATTCTCTGAGCCAGGAGAAGGCTATATAAGCCCTGATGTGTAGCTTTGTTTTGGGACTCACTTTGAGAAGTATTCTGTGATTTGATCTGAATTCTGGGAAGTCGTTGCTGAGAGTCCCCTGGCTTTGAAAAACCCAGAATGTGGAAACCCAGATGTTGACTGGGTATGGATGTAATGGTTGGACAGTTTGGAAATCTGTCTACTTGATGTTTCTGTCTTGATAATTACGCCTGTATACTTTGAGGTTCAGGGTGCTGACCTTTTCTCCTGAACAAGGTAAACGATATATGTCTGACTGATTAAAGTAAGCTTGTTAACCCATTTTGAGTTGCTTTCCTTTAACAAAGCAGATCCAAGAACCTGTGTGAGCAGGCACCCTGGGGACACTGGGGTGCTTGCTGCAACACCAAGCGACCAATCTCAGGGGTAATCACTCTTGATTTAACCTGCTTGGATGTGGATTGTGATCTAGGATGGAGGTCCTGGGGTGTGTGACTAGCTTGCTAGAGCATGTGGAGGTTTAAGAAAGGGTACCCAACTAATAATTTTGGCAGTTGAGAAAAGCCCAGCATTTGGGACTGAGCTCCCCTGTCTGGTGGCAGAGTCTTAGTGTGGCAAAAAGCCCAGGGGTCACATGATCGAGTGGTGACATGAGTAGGCAAAGGAACCAAAATAAAGAAAGCAACCCAATTTTCACTCTTATTTTGTCAGCACAAAGGATCAGAGCATGGAACAGGATGAAGACACTGAAGTCAGAACTCCTGCACCAAAAACTTCTAAGAAAAATAGAGCTTCCAAGTGCTGGCTATAGGCCATAGAGCAATAAGAGAAGTGGAGGAAAATTGGGAAGTTAAATGAGAACAATGCAAAAAAATTATGAAATGAGAGTCAACAGCCTGACTGAGGAAAATAACATCTAAAAAAATAGACTAATTCAAATGGAAAAAGAGGCTCAAAAAGGCAAAGAGGAGAAGAATGCCTTAAAAAGCTGAATTTTCCAGATAGAAAAAGAATCTCAAGAGCTCACTAAGGAGAATCATTCCTTCAGAATTAGATTGGAGCAAATGGAAGCTAGTGACTTTATGAGACATCAAGATTCTTTTAAACAGATACAAACAAATGAAAGAATGTAAGGTAATGTGAAATTTCTTATGGGAAAAACCATTGATCTGGAAAATAGATCCAGGAGAAATAATTTTAAAATTATTGGACTACCTGAAAGTCATCATCAAACAAAGAACCTAGAAATCATTCTCCAAGGAATTCTCAAGGAAAATTGCCCTGATGTTTTCAAACCTGAGGGCAAAATAGAGTTTGAAAGAATCCACCAATCAGCTCCTGAAAAAGGTCCAAAAAAGAAAACTCCTAGGAATATTATAGCCAGGACCTGAAATTCCCCAGGTCAAGGAAAGAATATTACAAGCAGTCAGGAAGAAATAATTTGAATATTGTGGAAACACAATCAAGATAACACAGGATTTGGTAGCTTCTACACTGAGGGATGGAAGGACTTGGAATATGATATTCAAGAGGGTAAAGGAACTGGGATTAAAACCAACAATCAACTACCCAGCAAAAGTGAGTATCATGTTTCAGGGGAAAATATGTTCATTCAGTGGAATAGAGGATTTTCAAGCATTCTTGATGAAAAAAAAAACAGAATTGAATAGAAAATTTGACATTCAGATATTAGAAGCAAGAGAAGCATGAGAAGGTAAACCTGTAAAAGAAATCATGAGGAACTTATCAAAGTTGAACTATTAACATTCCTACACTGAAAAATGAAAATTCTAACTGATGAAACTTTTCTCAGTATCAAAATAGTTGAAGGGAATATATATATATATGTATTTATGTATATATATATGTATGTATATATATACACACATATATGTATATATATGAGTGTATATGGTCATATGAATATATAGGTAATGTGTGTATATATGTTTACAGGTATACAGAGATACAGGGCACAGGAACAATTTAAAAGGAAGGGATGATACTGAAAGGGTGAAATTAAGAGGTGAGAGAGGAATATAATGAGAGGAAATGGGGAGAGACAGAATAGGGCAAACTACCTCATATGGAAGAAGCAAGGGAAAATGGTTACAATGGAGGATAAGAATAGGAAGTCAAATGGGAATCACACTAAATAGGGTATCTCATCCTACAGGAGGGTAGGGGGAAGGGCATGAGAGGCTAGATGATGGAAGGGAAGGCAGGCCAGGGCAGGGAGTGATGTTGTAAGCATCCACTTTTGAAAAGGGACAGGATCAAAGTAGTGAATAGAACAAGTGGAGGTGGAATAGGAGTGAAGAATATAATCAGTCTTTTACAATAAATCTACTATGATAATGTTTTGCATAGCTACACATATACAACCTATCCTGGATTCTATATCTTCCCAGTAAGGGTGGGTGACAAGAGAGGAAGGGAATGAATCTGGCATTCAATGTTTTAAAATCAAATGTTTAATTTTATATATATACTATTATTAATACTATTTTTCATGTAATTGGGAAATAAGATATACAGGCAATGTGGCATAGAGATCAACCATGCCTTACTGGAAAATTAGAAGGCGGTATAGGAGAAGATATGTGAGAGATCAGATTGGAGGATATCCTGTGGGACTGCTTTTTTGGGATGGTGGGTAGGGGGAAAATGGGGAGAAAATTTGTAACTCAAAATCTGGTAGAAATGAATGATGTAAACCTGACGTTTATAAATTATTTGACAAAAAAAGAAAAAGAAAGGTAAAAGAAAAATGGAAAAGTAATGAGAGTGATGCAAAAAAATTCTGAAAAAAGTCAAAAGCTTGCAAAAAGAAAACAACTGATAAAAGTAGAATTGGTCAAATGGAAAAGGAGATACAAAAAATCCATGGAAGAAAGCAATTCCGTAAAACGTACAATTGAACAATGGGAAAGGATGAATAAAAGATAACTGAGAGAAAAAAAAACACCTTAAAATTTAGAATTGGGCAAGTGGAGAGTAATGAATATGAGACATCAAGAATTAATCAAACAAATTCAAAAGAACAAAAAAGAAGAAGAAAATGTAAAATATGTCATTGAAAAAACAACTGACCTTGAAAAGAGATCAAGTAGATACAAAGTCAGAATCTTTGTACTACCCAAAAGTCACAGTCAAAAGAAGGGCAAGGACAGCATCTTTCAACAAATTATCAAAGAAAGCTTCCCTGATGTCCTGGAACCAAGTAGAAAATAGGCATTGTAAGAATCTACCTATCAACTCAGGAAAGAGATCTAAAAAAACAAACAAACAAACAAACTCCAAGATATCATATAGTCAAATTTCAGAACTAACAGGTCAAGGAAAAAATACTGCAATTGGCCAGAAGGAAACAATTAAATATTGGGGAGCTACAATAAATATTATACAGGACTTAGCAGCTGAGATATTAAAGGATCAGATATCAGGAATACAATATTTTGGGAAGGCTTTGGAAAATTAGTCTTACAGATAATACTGAAACCAACAAGCAGCTATCTGGTGAAATTAAGCAAAATAATACAAGGGAAAAAATGGTCATTCAAAGAAAAAAAGATTTCAAGCTTTCATAATAATAAAATAAAAACTGAACAAAAAAAATTGTTTTCCAATATCAAGACCCAATGGTAATTTAAAAATAGAAAAAGGGAAAAGAAAATATAAAGGATTCTATGGAACTGAATTGGTTACATCCATATAAGGGAAGATGATAATTACAATTCTTTTATTTTCTTTTTCCATTGGTTTATTAACTTCTGATTAACATCATTAATTTCTGCCAGATTTTGAGTTGCAAATTTTCTCCCCATTTTTCCCCTAGCCACTACTCCAAAATAGCAATCCTACAGGATATCCCCTCCTCCAATCTGCTCCCTCCCATATCGTCTCCCATACCCCCTTAGACTTTTCCAGTAGGGCATGGTGGATCAATATGTTCCAGTGGCTGTATATCTTATTTCCCAATTACATGTAAAATAGTATTAATTATATATTTATACAGTTTTAAACATTTTATTTTAAAACTGTATTCCAGATTCATTCCCTTCCTCCCTTGTCACCCACCCTTACTGGGAATATAATCAGTTCAGTATAAGTTGTACATGTGTAGCTAATGCAAAATATTAACATAGAAGATTTATTGTAAAAGACTGACTATATTTCCCTCTCTCTTATCCCACCACCCAGTTGTTCTATTCTCTGCTTTGATCCTGTCCTTTTTCAAAAGTGAGGGAGGTCAGCCCTTCCACCACCACCCCTCTTGTCCACTTCCACCTTATTTTCCTGTAGGGTGAGATACCCTATTTAGTGTGTATGCCATTCCTTCCCTGAGCCAAATTCAAAGAGAATAATGTTGACCCATTTCCTTTTGCCTTCCTATTTTCCCTTCCACTGTAAACATTTTCCCTTGCCTCTTCTATATGAGAGAGTTTACCCCATTCTGTCTCTCTCTATCCCCTCTCATTATATTCATATTTCACCTTTTAAGTATCATCCCTTCCTATTAACTTGGTCCTGTGCCCTCTACTATGTATACCTGTAAACATACATACACACATTCACATATTGTAATGGGAATGTAAATATTTAAGATCTTCCCTGCCCCTAGGCTAAAGTGCACCTGGAGCCTGGGGTGGGAGGCTTGTTTTTCAGTAGATACTTCTTGATTAGCCAGTGAGTCAATAAGGTTGTTACATTCTCTGACCCAGGAGAAGGCTATATAAGCCCTGATGTGTAGCTTTGTTTTGGGGCTCACTTTGAGAAGTGTTCTGTGATTTGATCTGGATTCTGGGAAGCTGTTGTCCAGAGACCCCCCGCACCCCCTGGCTTTGAAACCCAGATGTTGATTGGGTATGGATGTAATGGTTGGACAGTTTGAAATCTGTCTACTTGATCTGTTTCTGTCTTGATAAATCTGTCTCTATATTCTGAAGTTCGGGGTGCTGACCTTTTTTCCCCTGAACTAGGTGAACGATACATGTTTGACTGATTAAAGTAAGCTTGTTAACCCATTTTGAGTTTCTTTCCTTTATCAAAGCAGATCCAAGAACCTGTATTGGCATCAAACCCTGAGGACCTTTGGGGTGCTTGCCGCTACAAAATGGCATCACGAACAGGATCTGCAGAGTAAAAGGAAACTATGGGGACTGGGATAATTGTTTGTTTCCCAGTTGTGGTAGCTCTGATTCTGTGGAGCCATGGAGCAGGAGAGAAGAATGCCCTGCATGCAGACTTGGCTGAGCTGAGAGCAGGAATGGTGAGCTCCCTGCATCGGGACCTGGGCAGAAGCCAGGAGCCGCTGCCACCTGAGGGAGGAGAAAGAACCCAGGAGTTGGTAATTCAGCCACAGGAGAAGATAAGAACTGAGCAGCAAAGCAGGGGCACTGAATCTGTTTCCTTGCTGTATCCCACAGTTTGGGACCCAGGGGGAGGATGGACTTGTGACTATGGTGGGTGGGATATAGTTCCTTGGACTCCCAAGGACCCTACCTTTTTGGTTTTGTTGCCCAGCCCCCTCTCTGTACTTGGAAGCCTGGGCTGGAGCTGTGTGAGGGGAAGGACACCTCCCCCCTCTCCCCAAGAGAACTTTATTTGGACTCTTGTTTTGAATTGAGGTGATAATGCAAGGTACTTTGTGTTTGTTTAAGGCCCAATGGCCACTTTGGTAACTTCAGTTCAGTATCTTGAAAATGTGACCTAAGAGATGCTTAGTGCTAATTCAAAAGTAAATTGTCTATGCTGTGGTCATGAAAGACCTTGGGACCAAATGTAATGGGAATGTAAATTTTTCCCAAGATCTTCCCTGCCCCTAAGCTAAAGTGCACCTGGAGCCTGGGGTGGGAGGCTTGTTTTTCAATAGATACTTCTTGATTGGCCAGTGAGTCAATAAGGTTGTTACATTCTCTGAGCCAGGAAAAGGCTATGTATGCCCTGATGTGTAGCTTTGTTTTGGGCTCACTTTGAGAAGTGTTCTGTGATTTGATCTGGATTCTGGGAAGCCATTGTCCAGAGGCCCCTGGCTTTGAAACCCGGATGTTGAAACCCAGATGTTGATTGGGTATGGATGTAATGGTTGAACAGTTTGAAATCTGTCTACTTGATCTGTTTCTGTCTTGATAAATCTGTCTCTATATTCTGAAGTTCGGGGTGCTGACCTTTTTCCCCTGAACTAGGTGAACGATACATGTTTGACTGATTAAAGTAAGCTTGTTAACCCATTTTGAGTCGCTTTCCTTTATCAAAGCAGATCCAAGAACCTATGGTGACAGCAAACCCTGAGGACGCTTGGGGTGCTTGACGCTACACATTTGTATTCATATACCCATATACCCTCCAATATAGACATATATATATATATATATATATATATATATATATATATATATATATATGTATATATATTTCTATTCCCTTCAACTATTTTCATATTGAGAAATGTTTCATCAGTTAAAATTATTATTTCCCCATGTGTTAATGCAAATAGTTCAACTTTGATAAGTGCCTTATGATTTATTTTCCCCGTTTACCTTCTCATGACTCACCTGCTTTTTGTATCTGAATGTCAGATTATCTATTAAACTCTGGTTTTTTCATCAAGAATGCTTGAAAGTCCTCTATTCCACTGAATTACCATATTTTCCCCTGAAACATGATACTCAGTTTTGCTGGGTAGGTGATTCTTCATTTTAATTCCAGCTCCTTTGACCTGCAGAATATCGTATTCAAAGCCCTTGGATCCCTCAGTGTAGAAGCTGCCAGATCCTGGGTTATCCTCATTGTGTTTCCACAATATTCAAATTGTTTCTTCCTGGCTGCTTTTAACATTCTCTCTTTATTCTAGGAATTCTGGAACCTGGCTATAATATTCCTAGGAATTTTCTTTTGGGGATCATTTGCAGGAGGTGATCAGTGCATTCTTTCAACTTCTGTTTTGCCCTCTGGTTCTAAAACATCAGGTCAGTTTTCTTTCAGAACATCCTGGAGGATGATTTCTAGGTTCTTTCTTTGATTATGGCTTTCAGGTAGCCCAACAATTTTTAAATTATCTCTCATGGATCTCTTTTCCAGATCAATGGTTTTTCCCATGAGAAATTTCAGATTGGCTTCTATTCTTTCATTTGTTTGGACCTGTTTAACCGCATCTTGATTTCTTATAAAGTCACTAGCTTTCCTTTGCTCCATTCTAAATCTGAGGGAATGATTCTCCTCATTGAGCTTTTGAACTTCTTTTTCCATCTGGCAAATTAGTCTTTTTAATAAGGAATTCTTCTCCTTGTTGCCTCTTTGAGCCTCTTTTGCCAATTGAGTTAGTTAGTTTTTTAAGGTATGATTTTCCTCAGTCTCTCTGTTGACTCTCATTTCATAATTTTCTTGCATTGTTCTCATTTCTCTTCTCAGTTTTTCCTCCACTTCTATTATCTCCTTCTTAAGGTAATCTATGGCCTGTTTGTACCTCGTATTTTCCTTTGAAGATTTTGGTTCAGGAGTTCTGACTTCATTGTCTTCCTTCTGTTCCATGCTTCGCTTCTTTTTGTACCCAAAATTAAGAGTCTAATGTTCGAATCTTCTGTTTGCTTTGTTTCCTTTGCCTGGTCAAATCTCCCCTCAGTGACTTGATCCCTGTGCTTTTTGCCAGAGTAGGACTCTGCCACCAGACAGGGGAGCTTTTGTCTCAAAAGATGGTTTTATCTCAGCTGCCAGAGGTATTAGTTTCATTCCCTCTCTGAAGCCTCTACACACTCTGGCAAGCTGGTCACACACCCCAGGACCTCTACCCTAGACTGTAATCCAGATCCAAGCAGATTAAAGCAAGAGTGATTACCCCTCAGACTGGTCGCTTGCTCTCCCTACACTCTGCAGGCCAGGAGCTGAAAGCTGAAGCTGCCATGTGCCCCTGCCTGTGCCAGACATCTCAGCAGCTTCTCACCCTGGTGGCAAAAGCCAATGCTCTCCCAAGTACTGCTCCCAAAGTCCACACTGCACAGACCTCTCACTTTTTCCTTTATTTACGTGTTGATAAATCTGGAAACAGCCACAGCTGCTGGTGATCTGGAGTCCCTCTAGCCCATGGTTAGTCAGGCCCACCCTGGGTTAAAACCTCTGCCTCAGGGCGGGAACGAGGGGGGAGGGGAACTGGGGTCGGCTCCCAGATCGCTGTGATGTTCTATTCCTGCCGGTCTGCCAGGCTATCCTCAGCAGGAGGTTAGCTTCTTTGTGTCATTTTGTGGGTTCTATAGCTCCAAAGTTTGTCGAGAGGCCCCTTTTTACATGGATTGGGGAAGGTGGAATCCAGAGTCAGGCAGAATTCCTGCTTCTACTCACCATCTTCGATAATTGGAATTCTTAAAAAAATTGTGATTAATAGTACAGATAGATGGAATATATATATATATATATATATATATATATATATATATATATATATAAAGGGTTTGTGTTTAAAGTGTAAGTGATGGAATGACATAAAAATAATTAATGGATGAGAAAGAGGAGTACACTGGTTGCAGAAGGAAGGGAGAGGCAGAATGGGGTAAATTATTTCACATTAAGAGATACCAAAAAACCTGTTACAGTAGAGGAAAATATAGAGCGTAGGCAATGGGCATAGCTTGAACATTCCTCTCATCACTATTTGCTCATTGAGGGAATGTAGCAGCAGCACCCCAAGCGCGTCCTCAGGGTTTGCTGCCCATACAGGTTCTTGGATCCGCTTTGTTAAAGGAAAGCAACTCAAAATGGGTTAACAAGCTTACTTTAATCAGTCAGACGTATATCGTTTACCTCGTTCAGGGGAAAAGGTCAGCACCCCGAACTTCAAAATATACAGGCAGAATTATCAAGACAGAAACAGATCAAGTAGACAGCTTTCCAAACTGTCCAGCCATTACATCCATACCCAGTCAACATCTGGGTTTCCACATCTGGGTTTTTCAAAGGGGGGGGGGGCTGGACAATGGCTTCCCAGAATACAGATCAAATCACAGAACACTTCTCAAAGGGAGCCCCCCCAAAAAAGCTACACATCAGGGCTTATATAGCCTTCTCCTGGCTCAGAGAATGTAACAACCTTATTGACTCACTGGCCAATCAAGAAGTATCTACTGAAAAACAAGCCTCCCACCCCAGGCTTCAGGTGCACTTTAGCCTAGGGGCAGGGAAGATCTTCCAAATCTGCATTCCCATTACAGGGAATAATTTACACAGTCAGTTGAATATAGAAATCTATCTGTCCCAACAGGAAAATAGGAGGAGATAAGATTAAGTAAAGGGGGTTTGGCGTGACTGACAGAAGAGTATGCAGACTAGGAGAGGTGGTAGAAAGAAGCAAAATACTGTCAAGGAAGGAAAGGGTGAAAAATAGTATGGCTAGAAATACACAGTAATCATAACTGTGAATGGGAATGGGATGAACCCTCCCATAAAATGGAAGCAGATGGAAAAGGGATCAAAAACCATAAGCTTAAAATATGTTGTTTGCAAGAAATACAGTCAAAGCAGAAAGCAAAGAGAGAGACATGAGTGAAAGTAAGGGACTGAAACAGAATATACTATGTGTCAGCAAATATTAAAAAAAAAGAAAGAAAAATAACAGTCCTGATCTCAGAAAAAAGCAAAAGCAAAAATAGACTTAATTAAAAGAGATAGAAAGGGGGTGGCCAGGTAGCACAGCGAGTAAGAGCAGCGGCTCCAGTGCTGAGAAAACCTGGACACCGAATCCTGGACTCAGACACTTAGCACCCACCCAGAAATAATAACTGGCCATGTAACCTTGAGCAAGTTACTTAACGCCAATTGCTTTAATAAAAAATAAATAAAAGAGATAGGAAGGAAGCTACATCTTGTTTAAAGGTATCATAGACAATAAAATAATATCAATATGAAACATAGATGTACCCAGTGGCACAGCATCCAAATGTTTTTTAAAGCAATTGGGGTTAAGTAACTTGCCCAAGGTTACATGGCCAGTTTTTTTTTTTTTTTATTATTGTTATAGGTGTTAAGTATCTGAGGCCGGAAGCGATCCTGGGTCCTCCTGACTCCAGGACCCCTACTCACTGTGCCACCTACCTGCCACTAGGATACAAATTTTTAAAGGAGAATTTGGGAGTTACAGGTTCATGAGCAAACAAGGGATAGATTGTATTATGAAATGTGAAATAGATAATTTTGATTATATCAAATTAAAAAGCTTTTGCACAAACAAAACCAATTCAACCATGATTAGAAGGAAAGCAGAAAGCTTGGTAACAATCTTTTTAAGCAAGTGTCACTGATAAAGGTCTAATTCTCTAATATATAGGCAAGTGAGACTAATTTATAAGAATATAAGCCATTTCCCAATTGATAAATGGTCAAAGGATATGTACAGGCAGTTTTCAGTTGAAGAAATAAAAAGTATCTATAGGCATATGAAGAAGTGTTTGAATCACTTTTGATTGGAGAAATGAAAATTAAAATTACTCTGAGGTACCACCTGATACCTGTCAGATTGCTTAATATGGCAAAAATAGAAAATTATAACCATTGGAGAGGAAATGGGAAAATTGGGACACTAATACACTGTTGGTAGAGTTGTGAACTGATTCAAACATTCTGAAGAGCAACTAGGAACTATGCCCAAAGGACTTGATCCAACAGTAACACTACTAGATCTGTATACCAAAGAGATCATAAAAAAGGGGAAAAGACCTACATATGTAAAAAAAAAAAAGTTCATAGCAGCCCTTTTCATAGTGGCAAAACACTGGAAATTGAAGGGATTCCCATCAATTGGGGGAAACCTGAAAAAATTGTGGTGCATGAATGTAATGAAATGCCATTGTGCAATAAGAAATGATGAGCAGACAGATTTCAGAAAAATCTGGACATATTTGTATGAACTGATGCAAAATGAAATGCCTAGAACCAAGAAAACATTGTTCACAGTAACAGCCATATTATGTGAAGACCAACTATAAAGGATTCAGCTCTCCTCAGCAACACAATGATCCAAGACCAGCACAAAGAACTCACAAAGGAAAATGCTATCCACATCCAGATAAAGAACTGCTGGACTAAGGATGTAGATCTAAGAATAATTTTTACCTTACTTTATTTTTTCATGTTTTTTTTTATCTGTTTCTTCTTTCACAACTCTTACTAATATGAGGCTATGTTTTACATGTCAGTATATTTATAACCTATATCAAATTACCTATAATTTTAGGAAGAAAGAGGGAAGGAAAGGAGGAAGGGAGAAAAATATGAAACTCAAAATCTTTTGATTGTAACTGCATGTAACTGCAATTTAAAAAAATAATGAATTAATACTAAAAATTGTTTTATCATGTAATGGGAGAAATAGAATACTATGAAGAAACTTAAATACATAAAACAAAAAATGATTTTGTTTCATTCTTTTATTGGCAAAATCACTCTTATTTATGAAGCTATTAATTAGCTAAAATATAGCTGACTGATTAGTCAGTCTTTTGTGGCTCAGTGGTCACATAATGTCCCATAGAATGTAAATAAAATATTTACACACATACATACATCTGTACATATATATGCATGTATATTCATATGTGTGTATATTCATAGATACATAAGCATGCATATATATGAGATTGTGTTTTGTCATCTCTTCAGGCTAACTTTTTTTTAATGATACTCAACAAATCAAACTGCAATGGAAAAAGACTGCAATTCTCATGATAATGAACTTTCATCTATACCACAAAAGGAGGACAAAAAACACACACTTGGCCACAATCTACCTGTTTTTACCACTCTTTCTCCTTTGGAGAGAATGTAAGTTTACCAAGTCAGTTTAGCATTTTGAGGGAGTGGTGGGAGATGTGCATGTAACTGCAACTGAAAAAAAATAAATCAAACAGTTGCTTGAGATAACACAGGCTACAAAATTGGTTCATTTACCCCTCCCTCCCTTTTACTTTATTTTTTTAAGCTGGGTATACTAGTGTCATGCATACCTATCCCTAGGCTAGAGAACTGGAAATGTCACATCAGCCTCCCTCCAAGGAAAAAGTGAAAGTAAATGGATAGTTAAGTTTGACACAAGGGAACAGTGTATGACAGTGATGAGAAATGTAAATAAGGATGGAGTCCCTGCTGAGAGGCAAATTTCCTTCTTCAGAATCAGTACTGCTGGTTCATTTTAAATAGCATCTTCTTTCTTGGGGGCTGCCCATCCGAATTTGTAATTTGCTGCTTAACCTGATGCCTTGAAAATCATCAGCACTGACTCAACTCATCTAAGGAGAATAGGATTTTTTTTCTCATTCTACATACAATTCTGAGATGTAATCTATTTGGCAAAGCACTTTGTACTCTATCAACTGTCCCCACTTAAAAAAAAAAAAACTTTCAATGTGCAGAGTGAAACGACAATGCGAAGGGAGGCAAAAGATATATAAATAATATCTGTCAAAAAAGCAATCAGCTCAAGAACAATAAAATTCCACTTCACGTAAGGCTTCCTGCTTTTCCACTGACCTTTTTAAAATCAGGATGTGAAATGGGATGTCTGGTTATGGCAGGAGAACTCAAGGATTCCAGGTTGACTAAAAAAGTTTATAAGGGCTTAGAGAGAGAAATCTGGCTATAAGTCTCAGAATTTCCCAACATAGTCTACAATCATTAAAGGATTGTTGATTAATGGCAGAGAAACACGTCTGAAATAGAAAGTTTAAAAGCAAGATGAACATAGGTCATCAGAAAGCATTTACTAAATCCCTACTGTGTGCTAAGATCTATAGAGATGATAAAAATGCAAAAGACAAACAATGCTATTTGGGTACTCATGGTGATCCTTTAAAGAGGATCCAAGAGGATGCATTTTCTCTTGAGTTTCACTACATGTCTTTGTCTTCCCTGAGGACTCTTCTTATGTGGAGGGCACATAAGTAAAAAATTCAGTAGATTTTACCTCTTAGCAAGTGAAACTTCAGTACTCGTCAGGTAGTGAAAAGTGGAGAATCTTTATTTTTTTTATTTGAATAATTATCCACTTTTTATGTACTATAAGCTACAAGCACTCTCTGTTCCTTTATTATCGATGGTCCTGTTAATACTATAAGAAATGATAAAGAAATGTCACTTGAATTGGAAAGCTATTTACCTTGAGGCAGCTGAAACCTCTAAATGGATTCTGCAAAAGGAAAAAAAAAAGACCATGTTCCTGAATTCTTCGCTTCTGAATTCTAACAGAATATGGAGCTTTTAAGCTAGTTCACTCACCTATTGTTTGTTCCATCCATTTTTTAATAAAATAGATATGTCTACATAACAAAGTTCTCCCCAGTCAAACTGATTTTGAATGAACAAATGAAGAAGCATTTATTAGTTATTTACTGTGTGCAAAGCACTTTGCTAAATGTGAGGGATACAAATAGAAAAGCACAGATATTCCCTGTTTTCAAGGAGCTCACATTCTAATGGGGAAGGCAAGAAATTGTCTTTGTGGGTCTTCAATAACTGATTGATACACAAATGCATGCTACAACCCCCAAAGAAGTGTCATCTCTGTGTGGATTGTCCTGTGATAATGGATATGGCAGGGGGTTGGGGGGGGGAGGGTGGAAGGGAAAGAAAAACTGAAAGCAAGACTAACCATCTTCTTTATATTGATGTTCACCAGTCTTGTTGGACTTAGCTGTCCCTTGGTGGCAAGAAGTCAGTTGTTGTTTTTGATGTATGAGTTAAGTGGAATCCTAAATAATGGTACACATTTCCTCTTCAGTTCTATTTATCAAATTGTTCTTACTGGGATTGGGGAGGGGGCAAATAATCAAGGAAGTTGTGAAGTTGCTAAACTCGTTCTCAAGCTTAGGTCTTGAATAGCCTAACAGTCATTTTGGTGCTGTCCTAGCTGAAGGCTATTTTAAGGAATGTAAAGTATTCTGTAAAAATTGTGAAGAAATTACAAAGAAATATGAGAAAAAATTGTCATCACTCAAAATCTTACATGGTTATCCCCAAACATGTGAGCCAACATCACATTTCAAAATTAATTTTATTTCCTTTTTTTCTATTACTATTGCTGTTTTTTATTAAATTTAACTAGATAAAAGAAAAATAGTCCTTGACCTTGAAGAATTTACATTTAACAACCTCTACTACATGCTAGTGCATGCACTAGCCCCTGTATACCTCTCTCAACAAAGGTTGAAAAGTACAAGAATTGAGAGCTGCAGGTTTCCTTCTTGCCATCATTACAAGAAGGGAGAGTAACCAAACTTTCCTACAGTTACCTATACTGCTCATGGTAGGTTTAAAGAGGAAAGTGTGGCTACCCTAGATTTCTATTTAGCAGGCTTTTGGGGAGACAAGGGCATAGTTACTGCCACAAAAACCCTACAATTTTAGGCAGACAGGAGGGAGAAATATAAAAAGAGGAAAACATAGGAATCCCCCAGGGTTCAAGAAAATGTTTTTTTTTTCTAGAGATGGCAACCTAATTCAAATTCTAGTTAGAAATTCTTACTTACCCCTCTTCTCTCTCTCTCTCTCTCTCTCTCTCTCTCTCTGTCCCCTGCAATGCATATCAGAATATACACCTCAGTGTACACTTCTTTCTGAAGAAAAAACAGACTGACATTATGACTGAAGGAATAATCTTAATTTGGCAAAGAGTATACAAATAATAATATAACTAATAGACTAAATAAGGTTAGTCAGGGGAACTAAACACCAAAGATGGGTGTATTACATACTGTGCCATTGTTAATTTCTTGTGATCCTAAAGGATATTTTCAGTGCAACAGCAGATAAACTAGCAGTAAGTAATCTCCACCAACAAATAACTTCAAGACAAATGCAGTAAATCCAACTGCATATTCTGCTCTCTTTCCTGTTATAAAATAATTCTCTTTCTTTGTCCTACAGTTGATGTCAAATACCTTTCACTTTGGAAGTAGAAAATTGTGCCTCTGGCAACCAGAAATCATCTGACTCTCAGAAATGTGATTTTTAAAATTCCCATTAGCTCCATCTTGTTGACTTATGAAGACTAAATGGCTAACAGGACAAGACCACTTCTTCCTCATAGGAAAGAATAGAAAGAATAGAAGGACCCACTGTATTCCTTCCATAGCCTTCTAAATCAACTGCTAAGATTGCTGCTTTCAGAACTGGAGCCATAGAGAGCAGGATCATTTCACTGTTCTAAAACTCTTGGCTTATTTAAATCCATTTGGGGAATTTTAAGCTTGGTGCTAAAATATTTATGTCTTCCTGTTTCTGAGGAAAAGGTAATAGTTTAAATTGTACCTATAAAATATGGTATCAGGAACTTCGGTTTATGATAAATTCATTAAAAAAAAGAACAGTTTCTGACTAAAGAAGCAATGAGGCATGATTAATAGATTGCTGGTCTTATTGTGAGGAAGATTTTGAGTCCAACATCTGACATTAGCTAGCTATATTACACAGGAAAACCCATTTAACCTTCCTACATTCCCAATTTTCCTAATCTGCAAAATAGGGATAATATTTATGGTTATGAGAATTAAATAAGATTGTGAGTGAAACATTTGTTGAAAGTTTTGAAATATGAAACCAATGTCTATGTAACAAGACTGACACCATGTATATATGCTTTGGCTCCACAGGGATGGATCAAGGCTGTGGCTCCTCACTAAAGGATATGTATAACCTGAGGAACCTTGATATTCTGGTCCCTATTATCAGGAAGTGAAGTCAAAGAGGATTGGGAACTGAAACAAGAAGTATGGCCATTTAGCAAACTGAAAGGGGAAAACAACTTTCATACTCTCTCTAGCCTTTTTTTTCCAAGAATGTTGCCAGGTGGTGCAGTGGATAGTGTGCTGCACTGGATAGTGTGCTGCACCTAGAGTCAGGAAGATCTGAATTCAAATCCAGCTTCTGTCACTGTCCTTAGATTGTTTGGAACTGGACCTACCTCTTGGAGTTGTTGTGATGATCAAATGAGGTCATAATTGTAAAGTACTCAGAGTTCCTGGCATGCAGTGTTATATAAATAGTAATTATGATTGTCATCATCATCATCAATATCATTGTCAACTCCTCTTCAGACTTCTGACAGGGGAAGAAGAGAATATATCTCCCTTTCTCATGCACAGAAAAAGGTAAGCCAGCTCTAAGCATATAACTGTAAACACATGTACTAGCTTAGGAAAACCTCATGTCCCCAGGTGCCTCTTCTTGTGTTTCCCTGAGCACAGGTTTCCTAAGTATGAGGTTGAGATGGATTTTTCAAACCTTACAAACTACCTCATGAGTCACTAAATTGTCTAGGTTCTGCCACTAGGGGACAGTTCCCAGAATCATGCACCCTCTCAGAGGATAGGATTGTTACTAACAAGAAAGAAACTCATACTTACTTGAGCTTGAATGAGCTGCTTATAGTCATTGTGGAACAGTGTAGTGTACCAAGTAAAAGTGAAATACCTATTCACCAGTTACTGGAATTTCCTGGGAGCTTTCCATGATTTCCATGAAAGCATAATAGGAGTGATGTTTTAGTAGTTCATGTTGTAAGTATTTGTCAATGTGAACTTTTGCATTTTAAGCCTTTCTTTTTTTGTGGAGGAAATAAATATCTGTCCAATACCTGATGACTACCTTCTTTTTAACATTTAATAATGTGGATTAAACCCAGGGACTCCAAAAACTTGTTGAGGTTTAAACCCAGGGATGCCAAAAAACTATTGAAGTTTAAACCCAGGGATGTCAAAAACTGTTGCAGTGGGAGCTCTGTCCACCCAAGAACTATTGGGGTTTCATGGTGTGTTGTAGTGGAACTGCCTCAAAGAATTCAGTCAGACCATCTCTAATCCAAGGACAGACATTTATTGAGATTTCTTCCCTCTCATGAAGCAGGCTAAATTCCATGAGTAACCAGCAAATTTAGAGAAAGCAAGAAAGATTTTTATAAGGAAAAGATGCAATTACATAACAGAAATTTACACAAAATATAGGAATATCATTAATACTAAAGAGGCAGGGGGAGTTTGTTAAGGAATTAGGTGATGGAGGAGGGGTCCCATCTATGGTTTGGTAGTTAAAAATTCTGGTCATTCTGTTTCCAACTGGCTAGCTATTGTGGTCCTGTCTGGTTAAGACAGATAGTTAGGTATTGTGGTCCTGTCTTGGGCTAGATGGATGATGTGATTGTGATTGAATATGAGAACACACCTGTTTCTATGAGAATAGGTCTGGGGGCAGTTACCAGGTAGAGGCAGTAGCTAGGTTCCCATCACATGGACACAGCTACTGTTACTATGGAAAGTGAGAGTTCAGGGAAACACCTATTGTTCCAGTGTGCAATGAGGCATATATGAAGAAGTTAGGATATTGGCTGTAGGGTTAGGTGGGTTCCGTGGGCCTGCTGTTCAGTGGGGCCAGGCCTATAATGAAGTTAGAATTTTGGGGCTTGGGGCAACTTTATTAGGATTCCATCAATAACATGTCTAGAAGAGAACCTCATCAATCCTTTCATAGGGTACCCTACTTAGGAGCCTTACCTAAGTTGAATTTAAGAAAATCTTTCCCTAATAATCCATATAGAGAACATAATGAATTAGTATGAGACAATCCTTACCCCTTCTTTTATTAGAGAACATGCTGTTAAAATATGGAACTTCTTCTGACTGAAGCCAGAGAGAGGCACTGTTGTGGTAGTAGGGCAAGCTCCATGTCACAGGTAACATTAGCCATTATAACCCTTAGAAAAATTGTATAAAGATAGTTTCTCTAGATCAGGGATTCTTAATATGAGTGATTTGTGTTTGTGTGCATTGAAAACTGGTGAATCCGGTGAAAGTTATGGATCCCTTCTCAAGAAAATGTTTTTAAATAATTGAAGAAACCTAAATTTTAGTTAGAGGTCAGCAAAAATAAAGGGATATTTTCTCTTGATTTAAGTTCGCAAGTCCTTGAAAATCTTTCCACAAGTCCTTTGGGAAACAATGGATGCCTGGTCAAGTATAAGAGTGTAATAGTAATGGCATTTAAAGATTCCCCTGTATTGGCTTGGTTTTTGGTTTGATTTTGTTAAAACCCAGAGTTTGTTAATCCCACTTGGGGGATGGACTTGTTGACGTGAAAAGAGAGTGCTGAACTGGGATAGCTGGTGACGTAGATTTGGAGAGACACAAGAGAGAAGCAGAAGAAATTTTTGGAAAGCAGCACCTTTGGAGGCAGAGAGAGATTGAGAGGATTGCTGAGGGCCACTTTGAATTGCCCAGGACTTTTGAGACCTGCCACCCAGAGCTGCCAAGGGCTGAGGAGACATGGCTGTTATGCTGGTACTTTGTCTGTCTGTTTTGATGTTGTTTTGCCAGATTTGTCCATTGGTGAGAGATGGTGCTGTTGTTTCAGAAGTTTGGGAGCCTTGCTGTTGGTTCAGAGTTCTTGAGACCGTTCTGCAGAAAGAGAATGAATACTGTCCACTGGTGAAGGACAGTGCTGTTGTTTCAGAAGTTTGGGAACCTTGCTGTTGGTTCAGAGCTCTTGAGACTGTTCTGCAGAAAGAGAGTGAATACTGTCCACTGGTGAAGGACAGTGCTGTTGTTGCAGAAGTCAGGGAACCTTTCTATTGGTTCAGAGCTACTGAGACTGTTCTGCAGACAGGGAGTGAATACTGTCCACTGGTGAAGGAGAGTGCTGTTGTTGCAGAATTCTTGGAACATTGCTTTTGGTTCTGAAGCCCTGAAGAAGGATTTTCTTGTTGTATGTTTACAGAAATCCTGGAAGAGGGTTTTGCTAATGTTTTCAGGGGTCCTAGGACTGTTCTGCAGACAGAGAATGAATTAATTAAGAGACTGGCAATGTATCTTGTGGCCTTGCTAAGCCTTGTCTCCCCAGGAACTAAGATTGCTGAGAACTTGCCTGGTGTCAAGATGAAGAAAAGACCTCCATTTGGGTATTAAGTGCTGTGCTTAAACTTGTTGTAACTCTGGGGTAGATTCAATTGTGATCCTGGGGTGGGGAACTTTTGACCTTTTTGTGTTCTATGATTGAACAAATGAATGTACTTTACTTACAATTGGAAACTAATCTTCATTTGAGAAGAGGGGCTTTGTGATGGACTAAATGAAGGTACAGCCTAGGGGTGGAGTAGTATTTAGAACAGGGACTTTGTAATTGATTGAATGAACAGTAAGGTCCTGGGGTGGGGTAGTACTTGGAGATTATTTAATCACACTTAGTAAATGCTGTATTTTGAATGATGTCATATTTTGATCTTCTCTGTTCTTAATTTGTCACTGAATAAAATGGAGAGCACCTATGCTGGTATTTTGAACCTTGGGACGTTGCCTTTGCTTGGCATTACATTACAAAGAGTCAAGATTGACTCTCTGTCTTCCCTAACTTTTGTGTTTGTTGTGGAACTTAACTTGATTCTTACTTGAACCTCAAAATCACTGCCACAGTGAAGGTATATGGTGAAAGATATGGTAGGGATTGGAAAAGGTGGTAGAGGTTTTGAGGTTAGTGATGAAAGGAAAACTAGAGAAAGGAGAATGATGTACCAGCAACCTCCACTACCTATTACTCGAATCATTTAAAACCATTATTTTACATTTTGGTGAATAACCAGGTGGAAGGGCACACTTGGGTTGTACTGCCTGTAAACACCCAGTTTGATAATTGTGATCAGTTTCTTGAGAATCCCTAATACATGCTTTTTTCTTCCATGGAGTATTTGGAACTTCAACACAGAGAATTTGCATAATAATTGTACTTGCTTTTGTGGTCTGTACCAAGTACCTGTGAAGGATTTTTTTACTGGGGACTTCATGAATAATTCTACAGGAATGAGAAAATGTCTTTCCTACCATAAGTTTCACTGTATGAATAAAAAGTCAGCATCAGGCTAGCCAACCACAATGCTGATTAGATTGATACAAACTAAGGAATCAGTCAGTCAATGACGGGGAATATAGTAATGGGAGCACTCTGCAGACCTCTATCTCTTTTTACCTCTACTTATTCAGTTCAGAAAGATCTGGGCAGGACCTTGAGTATAGCTAGAGTGCTGAAATATCAAAGAATGAGTACAGACTATTCTATCCCCATAATTTTACCTAAGAGTTACTTGGGAAGATAGGGAATGGAGGAGAAGTAGTACCAGGAGAAGTCCAGGTTACTTTTTTTCAATGGAACAGTGGAAAAATGCTTACATATTGTGGTTTCACCTCTGATATCAACTTTAGGAAGCCATTGGGGATGAACCATGAGAGATATTTGCAATTTTTCACTTGTGCTGACTTCATAACCCCATTTTGTTTTTTCTTGGCAAAGATATTGTAGTCGTTTGCTATTTTCTTCTCCAGCTAATTTTACAGATGAAGAAACTGAGTCAAAAAGGTTTAAATGTCTTGTCCAGGTCACAGAACTAGTAAGTGTCTGAGGCCAGATTTGAACTCATGAAGATGAGTCTGCCTGAGTCTTGGCCTGACATTTTTTCCACTATTCCACATAGCTGAATGAAAGATGGCATATTCAAGCCAAAACATAGAAAATCATCTCAACATTTGGTATTTTCTGATTGAAAGGTGAATCCATATAGTATCTGGATGAAATAAATTGACTGGCTACTGGGTGGAATGTGATACAATATTAGATTGAATAGGTGGAATAGTGGTTAGATTATGTAGGACTCTGGAAGCTGGCTAGAATCTATAAAATACAATAAAATATGGAATGGAATATAATAAGATATTACATCATTGAAGCTTTCTGTAAAAGAAGTGACATGATCAAATAGTGACAGAAGATTGATTTATAAGTGGTACGTATCACCCAGGTTCAAACAGCAGAATAGATTTAGAACAAGTAGAATTTGGAAACAAGGAGTCTAGTTAGGTGTGTATTACTGGCTAGGTATTGAGAAACTATACTAGGTAGAATGTTGTAATTGGTGGTGGAGTGAAAAAGAGACATCCTGATAGCAAAATTGATTTGTCTGTGTAAATACAGTGGTTGAATCAAAGATGATTCAAATTTTTCACAGTTGGAGAACTGGAAGAAAGGTGGTATTTTTGAGGCATAGAGAAGATGGAAGGAGAGTAAGATTTTGGTGGGGGCAAGGGAGAGTTTGAATCATTAAAATTATATTGATTTAAGACAGTGGACTTAAGACGAAAGAAAGCTCATTGTTTATTAGTAGAATCACAGTCATTTGCATTTTTGAGAGATCCTTAGGAAAATGGAAAAAAAAAACTATGAATGAAAGAAACTTCAGTTGGAAACATGTAAAAAAATTCATCTCTTTGGAGAGAGATAACAGTATACCACGTAGATGCAGGTTATTCAGATAAAGCATAAATTAACAATCAGATTGCAGATAGTAGAAACCTCTAGCAACACATTTGCAGTTCACCATGAAATTTGCTTTACTGGTGTTATATATTTTATAAACTGGTTGGTCAAACAGGGCTCTTTTGAATCACCAAAATATAAAAGCCCTAAACTGATTTCAAATATGTGCAAGGGGACTAAAATCCAAAAAGCAGAGGATGAATGCATTCTGTAATTTCTTTTCACCACTGTTAGCTTTTCATCTACGGTTTATTTCTTGTATGCACCCAATAATTTATTTGTTAATTCCTCTCTTAGAATTTAAACTCATTGAGGACAGGGACTCTACTTTCTTTTTTTCATTTCATGGTATGCCTAGCCCTTAACACAGTGCCTGACAGAAAGGAAATGCCTAATAAATATGCTTTGACTTACTGACTGATTCACTGACAGTCATTCTTGCAAGTGACATGATGATAGATTTTATGTACAAATGGAAATATAGATAGGACTTTTCAATGATCCCACAATCCTCAGAAAATAAAAGTGAACTTCTTTGATGAGATCTACTCAAGCTTATCAGAAGAAAGATAATTACTCCATAATTGCAATACTGACAATAGTTTAGATCTGGAGAGGGATTAGAATGTTTTCTCTCTTGCATAAAAAATAATTTTATCTATTTTTGCTTATTGTGATCCTTGGATACAAGGATCAACCTTCGTAGAACTATGGTGTTATATGAAATATTTCTTCCAATATATTTTTCCAATTGAATGCCTATGCTTATTTTAGAATTTCCTTTACATTGTCTCATTCTACCTTTGCATGTCATCATTAAGTATTCTTCTCTCTCTATAGCCTACAGCCATTGTTGTTCATTGTAATTGCCTTTGCACTGAGATACTATGATTAATGAATTCTTTGGGAATCAACCTCCTCTATAACCAAGTTGGCCATGTTAAAAAACAAACAAGCGAAAAATCATCATAAATCATCTGAAGCAGTGTTGACATGCTTCATGTATTTCAGCACCAATGATCTGATGTTAACCTGGGCACAAACTTAGACATGAGAATAATATATCATCAATTTTTATTTATCCAGAAACATTTAATAATAAAACAAAGTTGACCTTAGCCTTTTGTCTCCTTTGAATTTTTAAAAAGCTTTGTTTTTTTATTCTATGTTGGTCTCTTTTCCTACTCATTTCAGTGATTTAAGTTCATGGAAATATAAATATAGAAGAAACTCTAGTGGTTAACTTGACTGACATTTTTTTCTTTTTTTTTAAATTTATTATTTATTTTTAACATTCATTTTTTTATACTTTAAGTTTCAAACTCTCTCCCTCCCAACAATCCCCTCCTTTACCCAATGAGAAGGTAAGCAATATATTAATTACAAACACACACACACACATAAACACCTGCAAAACCTATTTCCATATTTATCATATGTTTTCTTTGTTAAAGTTTAATAACTGTTATTTTATTTATTTAATTTTTTGCTTTTTGGAGGGCAATTGGGGTTCATTGACTTTTTCAAAGTCACACAGCTAATAAGTGTTAAGTGTCTGAGGCTGGATTTGAATTCAGGTCCTCCTGCCACTATCATATTTTATTTTTATAAAGCAATTGGGGTTAAGTAACTTGCCCAAGGTTACACAGCCAGGTTTTGTGTGTGTGTGTGTGTGTGTGTGTGTGTGTGTGTGTGTGTGTGTTAAGCATCTGAAACCAGAACCTATCACAGGTCCTCCCAACTCCAGGACCAGCACTCTTACTCACTGCACCACCTAGCCGTCCCCCTATCATATGTTTTTAAAGTAAAATAAAAAGTGAGAAAATATATAGTTTTTTTTCTCAGATTTTATTAGTTCTCTCTCTGAAGGTAGATTGCATTTTTTTCATCATGATTCTTTTGAAATTGTCTTGGATCATTGTATTGATCAGAGTAGTCAAGTTTTTCATAATTGGTCATCATTACAACACTGATGTTATTGTGAACAATAATCTCCTGGTTCATCTCATTTCACTTTGCATCAGTTCATATAGGTCTTGCCATATTTTTTCTGAAGCCACCCTTATCATTTCTTAAAGCATAACAGTACTCATCATAATCACATGTGGCAACTTGTTTAGTCATTCCCCAATTCATTGTTGTTGTTGTTGTTCTTCCTTCCTTCTCAAAGAAGACCAATGATATAACAAGCATGTCCTTTTGGCTTGCATATGAATTGGATTTGAGTGAGAAAGAGCTGGACATTGTCATCAGCTTCATTCTCTCCTCCAGAGTCATTGTAGTGCCAGTAGCCAAACAAAGGTCAAAATGGCCAAGGATGGTCCAGAATTAAATGGATGACCTTGGCCTTTCTAAATTAAGGTTTTTCCCAGTTCTCAGTTTTTCTGAGGTTATGCCATTTCAATGACTTAGTACTAAGTAAAAATTGAGAAAAAATATGACCCAATTTACCATTGCTAAGATATAAATCTGGAAGGGGAAGGCTCTCAATGTTTCTGGCCAGAACAGAAAGCAAATACTATTTACATTCATTCTAAACGGTCAAAACCTATACAATGAACCACACAGATTCAGGATGTACCTATTACTGGCTGTTCAATGAAAGTCAAAATGATTTGGGTTTAAAGGTCTGGGTTTAAAGGTCTAGTCAAGTAGCTCCATTTAAAACACCATTTTAATCTGTTTTTCAGAGTTATATTTCAATAAATAAAAAATGAAAATTGCATAGGGCAAAAGTGAATTTTCCCAGATTTGGGGAAAAACAAGAAGAAGGAGCAATAGCAGCATTTCCCAACTTCTTTTCATGTTGTGAGGTTGGGACCCTAGATAGCAGCTACCACTATTCTCAGATAACATGATAAAGACAGTTAATGGAAAAACTTCTCCTAAGAATCTGGTTCACTCTTATTCACACACACACAAAGAATCCATGGGAGGAGTTAGTTAAATTTAGACCATAATTGCACTGAGGCACACACGTAAGAAATACATCTTACAAGGTTTTGCTCATATCAACTACTTTGGAAGTCCTTCTCTCTGTGTGAAGACCTCATGGAGAACCTTTGTTATTATTGTTCATCCTTTGTTCTCAAGAAGAACCAATGAAATAATGAGCATGATGTCTTGACTTGCACTTGAATTGGATTTGAGTGAGCTTCTCAAAATCATCAGTCTCATTCTCTCGTTCAGAATCATCAGCATTCAGGATCATGACAAAGGTAAAAATAACTAATGAAAACTCTGGATGTAGTAGGTGACCTTGATCTTTTTAAACTAAGCCTTTCACAGGTCACAGTTCATCTGAGCCAAAGCCCATTCAATGACTAGAGTAGGTAAGAATTGAGATGCAAAACAGTCCACTTTACTATGATACAAATATTAGTCTGAGAGAGGACAAATGTCTCACCCTCACCTTTGGTTGGCTCTAGAAAACCAAAACTTGATTTGAGAGATTATTTTCCAGTTTGGCAAAAAGAAATATTCAGAGAGTTCAGCTGGATTCCTGTCTCTAAACCACATTCTTGGCTCTGCCCCGTCACCTTTATTTTATATAAAAAGTCAGGGTCACAAGCTAATTAATCATAGTTGAGACCATTCAAGTGTTCTGACTTTCATTCACATAGTCTTCCTACTACCAGTATCCCTGCATGATCATATGATTTGTTTTTGTATCATTGAAATCACTAAATATGTAATGAGATACACCTAAAGAGAAGTTTTTCTGCTGGGTGATGCAAAGCAAATCTATAAGATGTTGCTGCTGACTAACATACATAAAAAAGGCAGGAATGCAGATGAGCTTTGTGACAATTACATCATCTCCTTTTCTCATCTTATGTCTTGGCTTCAATTTATTTGCATGCAAAATCAAAGAGGATCTTGGGAATTTCTATCTGTAAAGCTAAGGCAGAAGACTATCATCTTAGTCTTACAAGAAGGAGTTATAAGGATGCCCAATCTTAGTCTGGGGCATTATACCTACCTTTGTTAGATGATTGTTTTAGCCTCTAAGTTTTAATGGAGAGCAATCAGCCTGCCTTTATCAGGGAAATGTTTTCTAGTTACTTTGCCCTACATGATTAGAACAGAGATGAAGTGAATAGCAAATAGTTTGAAGAGATAAAGCCCAGAAGCTAGTATAACAAAATCACCTAGCTATTCTCCTAATAGTCACCTTCAGGGAACAGAGGAGCAACACCCAGCAGACTACATTTTCATTAGCTCTATGAAACCAGCAGAATAGTAATCCCTAGTACTCATCAAAAGATCAATGGAGCAATTCACCACACCCAGAAGAAAGCAGGGGCAGCTAGGTGATACAATGAATAGAGCACCAGCCTTGTAGTCAGGAGGACCTGAGTTCAAATCCATCCTCAGACACTTAACATTTGCTAGCTGGGCGACCTTGGGCAAGTCACTTAACCCCAATTGCCCTGTCGTCCTCCCTCCAAAAAGAAAAAAAAGAAGAAACAGTTAAAGAGATAGAAAGACATTGGTGGTCCTGTAGCATTAGAAACCTCAGTTGACCTTCCCCACATATGTCCTGGACACATGTGTTTCCTATGTGTGTGTTCTTCTTGTAGGACCCCTACATATGACTATTCTTCCCACTCTCAGTTGGAAGTATACACATAAGTGGGAAAGTCTTCCCAGATTTATTGGGGACATGTTGTGTTGCAACTTCTTTTATTATTTTATTTAATTTAATGCATTTATTTTGAAATAATTTTGTCCTTTGACTGATTAGAGGTTTTAAAAATCAAATTAATGAAGGCTAACAGAGCTATGATTTTTTTTTGTGGGGGTGGTACCTGGAACCCATATAGCTATAATTAGAGTCCTACAATGAGAAAGGGCTAGTCAAAATGCTAAAAAAAAAGGTGGTTTATATTTAAAAATTACTTTAGGTGACTACTTTTGTGATGTCATTATGACTTATTTTTTAATTATCCTCATATAAAATAAAGTTTAACAATCCTATATGAATCTATGGTTGAATATTTTTTTTAAAGAGTCTGGAACTTTTTTTCCCTATTGGTCTTATCTGTAATCTATCTGTACCACTGAAGCTCTATCAGCAAACACAATCATAATAAAGATATTATTTTAACCAATGGTTCTTAACATGAGGTCTGTGGATTTATTTTTTAATAATTATATTTCATCATAATAAGTTTTCTTTGCAATCCTATGCATTTTTTTCTGAATAAAAAACAAAACAAAACATTATTAAAGAGTGACCTTATATCTTGCTCCTACTGGCTCAATTTATGATTTGAGAGTGGTGGTAGTAAGACCTGCCTGACATCTCTATGACAGAGGAAGCTAGAGGTCAGGTATATCAAGAGAGGTTCCAGTGAGGCATTTAGTTAATAGAGAGAACTGCTAAACCAGGAAGTAGGTAAAGTGAGCAGGCTTATTTAGCACATACACCTGACCAGAAATATTACAGGCAGAGGACAGGTAGATTCTAGGTGGAGTCATCTGTAATGTAATACCAAGCAAAGGCAACTTCCCAGGTTCAAAATACCAGCATAGGTGCTCTCTATTTTATTCAGTAACAAACCCAGAACAGAGAAGATCAAAACATGACATCATTCAAAATACAGCATTTACTAAGTGTGATTAAATAATCTCCAAGTACTACCCCACCCCAGGACCTTCCAATCATTCAATCAATTACAAAGTCTCTGTTCTAAATACTTCTCCACCCCTAGGCTATACCTTAATTAAGTCCACCACAAAGCCCCTCTTCTCAAATGGAGATTAGTTTCCAAACATAAGGTCAAAAGTTCCCCACCCCTGGATCACAATTGAATCTACCCCAGAGTTACATCAAGTTTAAACACAGCACTTAATACCCAAATGGAGGTCTTTTCTTCATCTTGACACGAGGCAAGTTCTCAGCAATCTTAGTTCCTGGGGAGACAAGGCTTAGCAAAGCCACAAGGTACATTGCCAGTCCCTTCATGAATTTATCCTCTGTCTGTAGAACAGTCCTAGAACCCCTGAACACATTAGCAAAGCCCTCTCCCAGGATTTCTGTAAACATACAACAAGAAAATCCTTCTTCAGGGCTTCTGAACCAACAGAAAGGCTCCCAGACCCCTGCAACAACAGCACTGTCCCTCACCAGTGGACAGTATTCACTCTGTCTGCAGGACAGTCTCCAGACCCCTGCAACAACAGTACTGTCCCTCACCAGTGGACAGTATTCATTCTCTGTCTGCAGGACAGTCGCAGGCCTTCTTAGCGAACAGCCAGGTTCCAGGACTTCTTCAACAAAAGGACAGTCTTTCACCAGTGGACAAATCTGGCAAAATAACATCAAAACAGACAGGCAAAGTACCAGCAAAACAGCCATGTCTCCTCAGTCCTTGGCAGCTCAGGGGGCAGGTCTCAAAAGTCCAGGGCAATTCAAAGCGGCCACCAGCAATTCTCTTAGTCTCTCTCTCTCCACGAGGTGCTGCTTCCAAAAAGATCTTCCGCCTCTATCTAGTGTCTCTCCAAATCTTCATCACCAGCTCCTCCCAGTTCAGGACTTTCTTTTCACATCAACAAGCCCATCCCACAGGTGGGATTAACAAACTCTGGGTTTTAACACAATCAATTTGAAAACCAAGCCAATACAGGGGAATCTTTAATTGCCATTACTATCACATCATCTTCAGGAAGAAATGGTGGCACTAGAGACTTAAACATAGCAGGGACTCATATAAGAGTTAAAACAGGGAACTGGATGTTGCCTCTTCCAAAGAGTCTAGTCAAGAGTTTTAGCATAGCCAGGGTCTGTAGCAGCAAGCACCCCAGCATCCCCAGGGTGGCTGCCAACACAGGTTCTTAGATCTGCTTTGTTAAAGGAAAGCAACTCAAAATGGGTTAAAAGTTTATTTTATCAGTCAAATATGTATCATTTACCTAGTTCAGGGGAAAAAAGTCAGCACCCTGAACTTCAGAGTATACAGACAGAATTATGAAGACAGAGAAACAGATCAAGTAGACAGGTTTCCAAACTGTCCAACCATTGCATCCATACCAAATCAACATCTGGGTTTTTCAAAGCGGGGGGGGTGTGGGGGGGGGGGGGGGGGGCATCTCTCAACAATGGCTTCCCAGAGTCCGATCTGATCAAATCAAAGAACACTTCTCAAAGTGAGCCCCAAAGCCTCAAATCAGGGTTTATATAGCCTTCTCCTGGTTCAGAGAATGTAACAACCTTCTGGACCCACTGGCCAATCAAAAAGTATCTACTGAAAAACAAGCCTCCCACCCCAGGCTCCAGGTGCACTTTAGCCTAGGGGCAGGGAAAATCTTAAAAATTTACATTCCCATTACATTCAGCCCCAAGATCTTTCATGCCTATAGCATAGTCAATTTACTTTTGAATTAGCACTAAACATCTTTTAGGTCACATTTTCAAGATACAGAACTAAAGTTACCAAAGTGGCCACTGGGCCTTAAACAAACACAAAGTACATTGCATTATCAGCTCAATTCAAAACAAAAGTCCAAATAAAGTTCTCTTGGGTGGAAGGGGGTGTTCTTCCCCTCACAAAGCTCCAGCCCCTGCCTCCAAGCACAGAGAGGGGCCTGGGCAACAAAACCAACAAGGTGGGGTCCTTGGGGTTCCATGGCACTTCAACCCACCCACCATAGTCACAAGTCCATCCTCCCCCTGGGTCCCAAACTATGGGATGGAGCAAGGAAACAGATCCAGTGCCCCTGCTTTGCTGCTCAGTTCTTATCTTTTCCTGTGGCTGAATTACCAACTCCTGGGTTCCTTCTCCTCTCGCAGGTGGCAGCCGCTCCTGGCAGTTCATAATTCCTGCTCTCAACTCAGGAAAGTCCACATGCAGGCCATTCTTCTCTCCTGGTCAATGGCTCCACAGAGTCACAGCTACCACAACTGGGAAACAAACAATTATCCCAGCCCCTATACTTTCCTTTTACTCTGTAGATCCCATCCTCATCGCCATTTTGTAGCAGCAAGAACCCCAAGTGTCCCCAGGGTGGCTGCCAACACAATTAGATCCGCTTTGTTAAAGGAAAGCAACTCAAAATGGGTTAACAAGCTTACTTTAATCAGTCAAATATATATCGTTTACCTAGTTCAGGGGAAAAAGGTCAGCACCCCGAACTTCAGAGTATACAGACAGAATTATGAAGACAGAGAAACAAAACAAGTAGACAGGTTTCCAAACTGCCCAACTATTACATCCATACCAAATCAACATCTGGGTTTTTCAAAGCCGGGGGGGCTCTCAACAACAGCTTCCCATAGTCTCATCTGATCAAATCACAGAACACTTCTCAAAGTGAGCCCCAAAGCAAAGCCTCAAATCAGGGTTTATATAGCCTTCTCCTGGCTCAGAGAATGTAACAACCTTCTGGACCAACTGGCCAATCAAAAAGCATCCACTAAAGCCTCCCACCCCAGGCTCCATGTGCACTTTAGCCTAGGGGCAGGGAAGATCTTAAAAATTTACATTCCCATTACAGGGTCTAATACCAAATCATCTGTAGTGAAGGCCAGCAGTAGAGGTAGCATTAATTAATAATAATAGGGGGGGCTCAGACTGGGATACTGTTAGCTACCCTAAAGTGGACAGTGAAGAGGCTGAATTTTTTTATACAGCCCTTCAGGATGCTCCAAAGTAGGTGAGCTAAAGGTCACTACACCTTCATTTTTACTTCCCTGTTTAGGGAGAAAAAAGGACCCTAGATAATGTGAGGTCCAGTTTCAAGGGCTGTTTTCTGTTTCAAAGAGAAGCAGTATAGACATTACTGTCTGGTTTTCCCCTCACACTTCTCCAAGAAAAACTATAATTTCTGCCAGAAGGGGAAGCAGGAATTGGGGCAGAAAGCATTCTGATATCCTCGGAGAGGACTGGATCTAATTCAAGGGAAACCTCCCTGAAATCTCCAATTTAAAAATCTGGAAATGGAGAGATGGAGACTGTCAGCTGCTCTCATATCTTTCCAGATTATTTTCCTTCAGCAATCTGAAGTGGGGTTGGCTCGTCCATCTTCTCTCTTCAAGACAGAAACCAGAAGTCCATGAAGAGACTCCTCTTGAAACTTGATGACTCTTTTTTTTTTTTTTTTTTGCTTTTTGGAGGGCAGTTAGGGTTAAGTTACTTGTCCAAGGTCACATGGCTAGTTTTTGTGTTAAGTGTCTGAGGCTAGTTTGAGCTCAGGTCCTCCTGACTCCAGGTCCAGTGCTCTATTCAGTGCACCACCTAGTCACCCCAAAACTTGATGACTCTTGAGCAAAAAAGGTATTCTAAAAATCTTGAAGTGGATTGGATTTGCAAAGGGGGATTGCTAAGAACTGAAACCTTCCTTGCTCTTGCCAACTCTGCCTTCCTCATCTTGGTGGGTGGAGGGTGAGTGGGAAGGCAATCATTACCAATAAGGAGAGAGTCCCATATGAATGGGCTTTGGGAAAGGGGTTACGCCTGTTTGCGTTTGTGTTTGGGCAAAATTCAGGAAATGAAAAAGTGAAAAGGAAAAGAAATCACCAACAGAAATAGTTGTAGTAGGGGGACAAAGCCAAGAGGGCAGAGTAGAAATAGGACTTCCCAGCAGTGGTGCTGGCTCCCACCACTTCCAATACATGTAAAAAAAATGTGTAAACAAATTTTAGAGCTACAGAACCCACAAAGTGACAGAGAGAAACGAATATCCCGCTGAAGGCAGCCTGACAGGCAGACAGGAAAGTTCTTTCACATAGAGCTGGGAGCCAAGCACAGTCCTGCATGAACAGTGCTGTTCTGGCACCAGGGTGGCCCTGACAAACAATGGTCTGAGTAGACTTCAGGAGAGTGAATCACCAGTAGCTGTGATTGTTTCCAGATTTCTTGATGCATAAATACCAAAATGAAAATAAAAGGTCAGTTGAGAACTCTGTAAGAACTGTGTGGGGTAGAGCACTGTCTGGACCTGACCTGGGGTGAGAAGTGGCAGAGCCATGATGGCTGCAGGTGCTGCCATGTGCCTGCTTCCAGAGCTCCCAGCCTGCAGATAGTAGGGGGATCAAACAACCATTCACAGGGTAATCACTCTTGCTTTAACCTCCTTGGAACTGGATTGTGGTCTTGGGTGGTGGTGCTGGGGTGTGTGGCCAGTGTACCAGAGCTTGTGGGGCCTACAGAGCCCTCCTAATGGCTTCTGCAGCTGTGAAAAACACAGCAATTTGGGACATAGCTCTCTGCAATCTGGAAGCAGAGTTCTACCATGGTAGAGTTCAAAAGTCAAATAATTGGCAGAAGAAGCACAGACAGTAGAATCCTTTCTTGGGGACAAAAAGGATCAAAGGATGGAATGGGAGGAAGACAAACAACTTCAGAACTACTGCACCACAAGCTTCCAAGAAAAATATGAACTGGTTATTGTAATGGAAATGCAAATTTAAAGATCTTCCCTGATCCTAGGCCCTTTGTTAGGTTTAAGAGACTCTGAGAACGTTCCTTGATTTGAAAATATACTCTGCCCCCTAATTGGCTGAATGTGGTCACATGGAGCCTGTGGCAGGAGGCTTCATTTTCAGGAATACCCACACCTTGGTGCTTTGTGATTGGACAGTGGGTCAAGAATGTTGTTACATTCTCTGACCCAGGAGAAGTCTATATAAGCCCTGATGGGAGGCTTTGCTTTGGGCCTCCCTTTGAGAAGTGTTGTGTGATTTGACCAGATGAGACTCTGGGCAGCCATTAAGAGCCCCCTGGCTTTGAAAACCCAGATGTTGATGCTTCCCTCTCTGATAACTGTGATTTGGTATGGATGAAATGGTTGGATTGTTTGGAAGCCTGTCCGTTTGATATGTTTCTCTCTCTTGTAACTTCTTTTTATACTCTGAAGTTAGGGGTGATGACTTTTTCCCCCTGAACTAGGTAAACAATATATGTTTGATTGATTAATTAAAGTAAGCTTGTTAACCCATTTTAAGTTGTTTTCCTTTAGAAAAGCAGATCTAAGAGCCTGTGTTGGCAGCCACCTGCGGATGCTAACGTGCTTGCTGCTATAGTTATAGGACATGGAGGAGCTCAAGAAGTATGAGAAGGTAAACAGGAAAAAGAAATATTAGGAAGTTATTAAAGTTGTAATATTTACATTCCTACATGGAAAAATGGTAATAGTAATTCATAAGACTTTTCTCAGTATCAGGGTAGTTGAAGAGAATATGTGTGTGTGTACATACATATAAATGTATGTATGTATAGGAGGGTGTGTATATATATATATATATATATATATATATATATATATATACATATATATGTGTGAGTATGTGCATATGTGTGTGCATATATACATAGACAGAGGGCACAGGATCAGTTGCATAGGAAGGGATAATATCTAAAAAATAAAATTAAGATGTGAGAGAGGAATATATTGGGAGATGGAGAAAGGGAGAGATAGATTAGGGCAAATTATCTCATAAAAGAGGCAAGACAAAACTGTTAGAATGGAGGGGAAGAGCAGGAAGGTGAAACGGAATGGGTCAAACTTACTTTCATTGAATTTGGCTTTAAGGAGGGAATAACATACACAAACAATTGGGTATCTTACCCCACAGGAAAACAGGGGGGGAGGAGATAAGTAGGGGGATGATAGAAGGGAGGGCAGATTGGCGGAGAGGGTAGGTAGAAGTAAACACTTTTGAAAAGGTCAAAGAAGAGAATCCAATAAGTAAAGGGTAGGGAAGGATGGAGGGAATTACAATCAATCATTCATAATATAACTACTATGGAAATGTTTTGCGTACCTACTCATATAAAACCTATATTGAATTTCTTGTCTTCCCAGTGGAGGTGGGTGAGGAGGGCAGAAGGGAAAAAATCTGGAATTTAAAGTTTTCAAAACACATTTTAAAAAATTGTTCAATTGCTTTTTTTTGTTTGTTTGTTTTCTTTTGTTTTTACATGAAACTGGGAAATAAGATACACAGGTACTGGGGTATAGAAATCCATTTTGCCCCACTAGAAAGTTGGTGGGGCGATGAGGGAGAATATAAGAGAGAACAGATTGAGGGAAGGAGTATTCAGTAGGCTCGCTATTTTGGGGTGGGGGTAGGGAAAAGATGGGGAGAAAATTTGTAACAAAATCTTGTGGAAATGAATGTTGAAAACTAAAAATAAATTGGAAAAAAAAGAATATGTACAACAATTACAGACAAATCGTATGTATGACAATTAACTTTGATAGATTGGGCTCCTCTCAGCAATACAAGGTTAGAAGACAACTACAAAAGAATCACTATGGAAAGGGATATTCACATCCAGAGAAAGAACTACAGAGTCTGCAGTTTGCAGCAAATTATTTGCTTTCTCTGGTTTGCGTTTTGTTTTGTTTTGTCCCTTGTTTCTCATTGTTCACACCATTGGTTATAATTCTTCTTTAAAACATGAGAAATGTTCAATGTGAAGGTATTTGTAGTTCTTATATTTGATCTTATGTCACTATGGGCTGAAAGGGGAGGAAAGGGAGGGAGATAGAATTTGAAACTCAAAAGATTGTGGAACTGAATGTTGTAAACTAAAAGTAAATAAATTAATTAAAAAAAAAAGAAAAAAATAGTAGTAGTAGAATAGAAGATATCTAGTTCCAGAGAAATTCTCTAATTGGCATATAAGGTCTTTCATTTTCTGGATCCAAATATCTTTCTAGGATTATGTTATTTCCCTCACACTTTCTATATTCCAGTCAAAATGGGCTATTTGAGGGGTTTTTTTTTGCACTTAGAACTCCATCTTTTGCCTCCATGATTTTCATGAGCATGTACGTTATTCCCTCTTCAGCTCTTTCTAATGAAATATCTTAATCCATTCATGGGTCTGCTCAAATGCTACCTCCCCAAGATAAACGTTCTTGATTCTCCCTTTGTAGGATGAAAAATGCCATCTGATACTTGATCAAGAACAGGGAGTTTTTTTTAGGATAAAAACAGGAAATTTTATTCTCTTCCCCCAGGAGAAGAGGGCAGACCTCCCCATGATGGGTCAAGGAGAAGAGGCATATTACAAAAGACAGAACAAGAAGTATATATTTATATATATATATCTTAATATAAATATCCATATTTATGTACATATATCTACCTACATTTATAATTATAAAATGGGAGAAATAAGCCTTCCCCCTGGCTACCTGGCTATCCCTTCTCCCATTGGCTGAGAGTCATACTTACATCTCAATGAGAAAATCTCTACCAATGACAAATGACAGGTAAGTAGGGGATAGCCAATACAAATGTACCTATCCTTATTTGGCAAATGCCAAAATGAAGAATGGAGGTACTAAAGTGGCCAGCAAGGTTGGAGGTCAAAATAACCCTAAAGGGCCTAATGCTGATAAGGGTGTGGCCAACAAGCATGGAGGTCAAAGATTCCTGAAAGGGCTTGCTGCTGATTGACAGCAGAAGTGAAGGGGGGAGGGAGGGAAGCCCTCAGTCAGAATTTACACCAATTTATAAGATACATTCTGAGAAGTTTTCAAGTTTTCACTCCCTAGACATACCTATTAGGACCTCCAATTATTTTATGGTTCCTCCCTTCCTCTCTACCTCCTTCCTTCCTTTCATCCCCCTTCTTTTTTCTTTCTTTCAGCATCAATGTGCATAGTGATTTCTCTATAGATATACACATGTTTATTTATATCTATAACCAAACCTATAGAATGTTAACTACCTTACTCCACACACACACACACACACACACACACACACACACACAGACAAACACACACACACACAAACACACATTACCTGAAGGCCATATGTCTTCTACTTTAGTTCTATTTCATCTTTCCCTTAGAGATTTTTTGTACCCCTGTGGGGTGTTGAGAGTGTCCAGGTACTCAGTCAATGGCTCTAGACCCCACCAGTGATGCTTCTTTAATTCTACATAGGTGGGGTGCCTCTAATCCAAACTTCCTGCTTCCCTTCCTTGCTGGTATTAGAGTCTTCCTTGAAGAAGCATGGGGAGAGAACAAGAGGGAAATACCTATCCTGCCTCTCATCTAGCCACACAATGACAGACTTCGATCCCAGTTCCATTTAACCATTAATAGATTAGCTTTTGTGAAGAAATAATTACTTTGAAGTTACAATTATTAATATACAAATTTATTCCCCAATATGCAGAGTTTAATTCTACCTCTGTGGAGAGGAAGGGGATTAATGTTATACCTTAGCTCAGTTTATTTCAATCATCGTCCCAAATTCCAAATCCAAAGTCCCTTTTGGTCTCCAGTTCCAGGTACTTTGTGATCTCAGGGGTGGTTTATTGCAACATCCTGCCTGGAATCCTGGCTCCAAGATTCCTAGGAATTAAGTTGATTTCTCCAGTGAGGGGATCACCAATTGCAACTAGAAGAGAAGGATAGATGAAATAGAATGGAAAAAGAACCTCAGACCCATTTCTTGGGACCTAAGCAAAGACAGGAGAGAAGGTCTCCTGTGCTGTGGTGAACTGTGTCATCTTCACTCTCTGGAGGCAGCTGGAAAGCTCATACAGGAGAAAACAAAAAAGACTGCCTCAAGTTTGGTAGTTTTCAATTGCTGCTTGTTGTGGCTGCACAGTCAATTGAAGGAGGGTACTCTACTCATGAGGTCAGGAACAAGAGGAAACAGGACATTCCCCTCTTAGATGATCTGGGAAGGTGCCAATAAATCGAGAAAGAGAGAAAGACAGACAGACAGACAGAGACAGAGAGATAGAGACAGAGAGGGACAGTGAGAGACAGTGAGATACAGTGAGAAAGAGAGAGAGAGAGGGATGGGGGGAAGAAAGAGAGAGAGAGAGAGAGAGAGAGAGAGAGAGAGAGAGAGGTGGAGATGGAGAAATCTGTGGATATGTGGTTTCTCCCAATAAAATATATATTGATAACAAGGACTATGGATTTATTTAGTTTTGTTTGGATTTGATTTGCTTGGTTTGGTTTCACTGTTGCATATTCCTATTTTTGAGTACACTACCTACTTACTACACAGAAGGCACTAAATGAACTATGGCTGAATCAGGTGAGGTACATGGCTGGCTTTCTGTTTCAATACTGATATTTAAATTTTTACCACGAGGTGGCAATAGAGTCAAAGACTGCGATTAAAAATAATGCCCAGAAGTGATTCAAATTGTTTTCCTTACACTCCAGGCCTGTTGTATATTATTAAAACAATGGAAGGCTGCATTGCTACACTTTCAAATAGCAGAACTCTGTGAATGAATGCTGTTTGCCCTTAACCATGAGAACAGCTTTGCCTCACAGATATGTTGAAACCTAGAATTCAAGTATAATGCTTTTTTTTTTGGCAGTCAAATCTCTGTGCCCTCCATGCTCCAGCAAACCTTTTGACGATCAGGTGGCTTTCTTTAAACATGAGTAAAGATAAATAGTTATGGTGCATTCCACCTGTGGGGGGGGGATGAGGGAGAATGTTACAAAATATATTTCGTATGCTGTTATCTCCCCTTTTAGAGACCTAAAGCGTACCACTGCATTTTGTGCTAAAAGTAATTTTTATTCAGGTTCTTGGACATAAATAGAGTTAAAATAGCAACCAGGCATGGATGAGATGCCCCAAATTGTGTCATTTTGACCTAAAATATCTTCTCCAACTTGACACAGTTCTGGATATTTCTCTCATTCTTTTGAGCCCAACCACTAGGTCTGGAATGGCTCCTGTTGAAATGTAAACATGCAACATAAGTGGGTTTCCTTCCCAGATTCCCACCACCATTAGCCCCTGAACCTAAAGCACTCCAAAGAGTCATATCTTGGTAATGACTCTTTGGGGTACTTTGGGGTCAGGTGGGTGAAGAGAACAGAGAGCATCTAATAGAAAAAGTGATCTTAAAGAAGAGATGATATACTCCAAGAGTAACTTTTACTTACTTCATAGTTTGTTTCAGGGCTGCCTTTACCTCAGATGGTAGCTTTCTATGAAGGAAACACTCCAAAATAAAAGGGGCGAATATTTTTCTTTAACATTAACATCATTCATGTCATTATTCTATCATTTTCCTATGAATATCGAGTTCCACTAATATGTTAGATGACCCCATCCATTGTTTTGTATAGTTTATATTATCAGGGGTTATTAAGGAAAGCACGTTAAGTTCTTAAAGGTAAAAATATTTCAGTGAGAAAAATGGCATATTGTAATTCCCTCTTATCATATTTATCTCTGTCACAAAATATTTTTCCTATATGTATTTCCAGAAACTAATGAAATAATATATAGATAGATATATGTGTGTATGTATATTATATATAGAGAGCTAAATTGTGCATCTTTTATTTTTTTTAATCTTTTATTTTTATTTATGATCTTTTATTTTTGGAAGCAATTGGTGATAAGTGACTAGCCCAAGGTCACACAGATAGTTAAGTGTCAAGTGCCTGATGTTGGATTTGAACTCATGTCTTCCTGTCTCTAGGGCCTATGCTGTATTCACTTCACCCCCTAGTTTACCCTTGGGATCCCTTTCAGGAGATCATCAATGGTTTCTTCCAATTTCTATTTTATCCTCTGGCTGGAAAATGTCAGGGCAATTTTCCTTGATAACTTCTTGAAAGATGCTGTGTAGGCTCCTTTTTTTTTTTTTTTTTGATGATGGCTTTCAGGCAGTCCAATAATCCTTAAATTATCTTTCCTAGGTCTATTTTCCAGGTTCTTTTTTTTTTATTTCCAGTGAGTTATTTTACATTATTTTCTATTTTTTTTTTCATTTTTTTTATTTTGTTTGAATGATTCTTGGTGTCTCATTAAGCTATTGGCTTCTACTTGCCCAATTTTAATTTTTAGGGAATTATTTTCTTCCATGAGCTTTAGTATTTCCTTTTCCATTGGACTAGTTATGCTTTTTAAGGATTTCTTCTTTTCAGTGGATTTTTATGCCTCTTTTGCCATCTAGTCTATTCAATTCTTTAAACTGTTATTTTCTTTGATATTTTTGTGCCTCCTTTACCAAGTTTTTTGACTCTTTTTCATTAATTTCTTGAAGCACTCTCATTTCTTTTCTTAGTTTTCTTCTGCTTCTCTTGTTTGTACTATTTATCTATTTATTTATTCATTCATTCATTTATTTTTTTTGTCATTTTGGAGGGCAATTGGGCTTAAATAACTTGGCCAAGGTTACATGGCTAGTTTTTTTTTTTTGGTGTAGGTGTTAAGTGTCTGAGGCCAGAACTGAACTTGGCTCCTCCTGACTCCATGGCCTGGGCTTTTACTGACTGTGCCACCTAGCAACACCTTGATTTTATAATTTTTTTAAAATTGTTTAGCTCTTCTAGGGATTCATTTTAGATCTGAGACCAATTCATTTTTTTCTTTCAAGTTTTACATATATCAGCTTTGTTTTCATTGTCTTCTAAATTTGTGCTTTGCTCGTCTCTCTGTCACTATTGTAACTTTCAATGATCAAGCTCTTTTTTTCTTTGATTATTCATTTTTCCAGCCTATTTCTTGTCTTTTAACTGTTAAAGTGGAACTCTGTTTCTGTGGTCTAGGAAGCACTTTCCCAAGCTTCAGGCATTTCTTGCTGCTGTTCTCAGAACTAATTCTGGGGGTTCTGAAAACTCTAGTTATTCCAAGGTGGTAAGATCTAAAAAGAGGTGGGCTCACTGTTGTCCTGGCCAGTGCTCTCTTCTGTGAGTGATCACAAGCACTCTTTTCCACCCTAGAACTGTGACCAAGATCCCTACTCCCGTGCAAACCACAAGTTTTCTTGTAATAGTCCCTTCCCCTTTGGACTGTGACCCATGCTGTGACCTGGATCCATTTATGGGCAATGCAGCATAGCCCTGCACCTAGCGCCAACAAAAACCCCTGTAATCTCCTTCTGACAAGCTGTGGATTGAAATTTCTGGAAGCTAGTATTGCTGCTACTATTTCAGTTGCTTCCAAGATCTACTGCTGTCTTCTGAGACCTGGTCTGTTCTCTACTCTTACTTTATTGTGCCACATCTTTCCTCCTAACCTTCTAAGTTGTCTTGGGCAAGAAAATTGTTTCAACATTTCCTTTGGTGGGTTTTGCCGTGAAAAGAATTCATTTTTTGGCATTATTTTAAGTTCTTTGGCGTGGAATTTGGGAGAGTTCAGGAGAGTTATTGCCTTCTTTCAATCATCTTCACTCTACTTCCTGTACCCCACCCTCACAAATTTAGAATTAATAGCTTTTATTTTTTCTGTTCTAGCCCTTTCTATACTTAATGACTTTATTCAATAGCTCACATTTATAATGAATTTTATAGTTCACAAAGTATATTCTTCAGTGTACTCAGTGAAGTAAGTTAGATAAATATTATCACCTCCATTTTATTAGGGGTGAAGTGGGTTTGAAGAGGGAAGTGATGTACCCACCAAGTCAGGGCTAGTATGTTGCTGAATCAGGATTTAAACACAGGTCTTCTAAATTCAGAACATATTCTCTCCACTCCTACTGTTTCATCATTCCTCTCTATGCTCCATTCTGGACTTTCTTTGCTATGTGCTAGTCTTTCATTCTGCAGCTTTACTGCAGGTCTAGAATTCATACAAAGTAAGTAGGCCTTCATCATTTCCCTTTGATTGAACGGTTCCTCCCAGGACCCCCATTTAAGGAGGGTTGCAAAGTCAAAACTCAATCCTCCTCTAGCTCTACTAAGGAATTTTTCAATCATGCCCCTAGGCTAGGTGTTTTTGTTTCTCACAGTCATTCCTGGACCCAGTTTCCTTTTATGAGTTGTCTTGGCCACTAAAATTTCAAGTTTCTTGAGGGTGGGGGACTATCTAAATATGTGTATTTATATTCTCTGTATATTATTCAGTGCCTGGCATATACCAAACACTTAAAAAGGCTTGTTCATTGACTTAATTCTCTCTTTTCTCCCTAATTCAATGAGAAACTATATTCCCTCAGGACTGAACATACTACTGTTCTCTTTCAGTTTTTCCTATGTCCTCACAGAAGAGAAAGCAGTTAAAATATGAATCCTTCTTTCTCCCTCAATCCTTTCCGTTTGTGCCACCAGCAGGAATTCTCATTGAGATATTATTCTTTGCATAGCCCTCAAGGAAGCTCTCAAATCCAGCTTTTGATATAGGTTGACTAAGATAAGACCTTAACAAAATTCTAGATTTTTCTTCTTTTGCATCAGTATTTTAACACTTTTAATATTTGTTAGTGCTGCATACAAGATTCTGTTTATTTTTTTTATAGAAAGAAATCCCCATGTTTACATGCAACAATCGAAAAAAAAAAAACTGTGCTTACAGTGAAAAGATCTAGTTTTAACTCTTTCATTCCCAAGGTGTTTGATATTAGTTAATTGCATATATCTTTCTAGGGCTTTGTTTCATTATCTGAAATATATAGAGACTAGTAAATTATCTCTGAGTTATATTTCATTTTTTTGAAAGTGTTTGCGATAGAGTTGCCAAGGGTTATACAACTTTTAAGTGACTAAGTCTGGATTTAAAATCAGGTCCTCTTGACTCCAGAGCTGGCCAAATATTAACACAGTTATGCCATTGCTCAGTTCTATTTAATGTCTTCCTAGCACCTCAGTTTTTCTGTTGCTTTCCTATCTACCCCTATATATAATATATAATACTATAAGAGTAGTATATTCACTTACCTTGCCTCTTTCTCTTCTCACATTCCTCTATTCCTATAGAACTTTTTTTTATAACTAACAGGACTTTAATATCTAACAGTTTCATCAATATTATTCAAAGACTTTTCAAAGCTCTTTTCCAAAGGAAGAATTGTAGAAGCAGAAAGCAAGGGGGAGGCATCCAGTAACTACTTTCATTCTTTTTTTTTCTATATGAAATCATTCCCCTATGCCACAAACCAATCACCTTCACATTCCAAATTCAACAGAATCCCAGAAATCTTGAGATGGAGGAGAATTTAGTGATTATTTCATGCAACTCTTTGATTTTGTGAATGAGAAAATGCAATCCTGAGTGAAAATGATTTGCCCAGGTTAGTGACAGGATTGATAACACATACCTCTGGATTCCCAAGTCACTGGTCTTTTAAGCTGCCTTTTTCTATCAATTGATTTTCTCCTATTGAACAGTATTTGGCATCATATGATGTGTTTTGCCTTTCACCATGTTTCTTGACCAAGAGAGCTCTTTAGATATTCCTTTAACTAAATAGGATCATAATATGGTATGACTAAAATATGGAAGGAGACTTAGAGAGTAAGACTCCCTCTTCTCATCCCCTGAATCATTTAACAGATAAAAGTGAGGCCCACAAGTACATCTACTTACTCAGAGCCATGCCAATAGTGACTGAGCTAGGATCTGCCAGGAGCTCTGATTTCAAATTCACACTGCTTCTTGGGGAAAAAATAATCAAATGTCTTTGTTTTCAGGGACTAAATGTAGTAGGGGATTTCTTACCAGATTTGAAGTTTAACTATTAAGTAAATAAACATTAAAAAATAAAAAGAACAAAAGGAGAAAGCTCAGAGGAGACTTTTAGTAGCAATGAAACTTCTGTTGTATAGTTCTGGAAATCTTTGTGATACCAAGGGAATTAGTTATAGATATTGAACAGGCTCAGGTCAGAGCTCTTGTCATCATTAAAACTAACTACAAAAGAAATATCTTTGGCTTAGACCTCTGTGAGAGGATGTCTGAGCCTACGTGTCACATCATGAACTACATAAACAACATGCTATTTTCTAATTGGCTTGTAATTTAGTCATATCACTTTCTTTAAGAAAACAAGACAGTACCTCATTAAGTAAACCTGACATAACATTTTAAAATCTCTACACTACTCATACAGAAAATAAATTAGAGGGCGATGATTACTTTATGAGGATTCTTTATATAAATAGTTGACAGTAGGATAACTTCAAATAGTAATTTCCTATGAGATATTTAAAATCCATTTAGATTTACAAAAATCCAATCTATACACACTTTTGCAGGTGTTCATCTCTCAATAAATTAGAAAATATGGTGATTCGTTGCAGTACTATCCTAAATACATACAATCAGGACACCACAGTAAATTGGTTATGCAGGCATAGGAAGATGTTGCACTTGCCTTCAAGATTACAGATAAGTTTTGTATTTCACCCTTTCTAATTTTTGCAATGAAGAGGCCAATTAAGTGACATAGTTATACAAAAGAGGTTGAGAAAAATTAAGGATATTATAAGTAATTCTGAAATTAAAAAAAATATCTCTGTCTCAAATTGTCACATAACCTACTTCATTTTTCCCCTCATTATATAATAATTTTAAATTGTAAATCCCTTTATATACATTTTCTCTTTTGATTCTCACAACAATCCTGTTAAGTAGGTAATATTCTTATTCTCATCTTTCCTAGGTAGAAACTAAAGCTCAGACAAATGTCACATCCATTTAACTACAATACCTGGACTTGGATGTTGCTCTTTGGGCTGACTCTACTTAGACTGCAAACTGATCCTATCAGCCTTCTACCCTGGCTTCCTTTTCCAGAGTCAGGCAGTGACATTACCCTTCTCTTGGTTCCAGGATATCCTAAGGATTTTGTGAGTACTTCTTTTTTTCTACTTTTAGTGGCTCAAGACTGTTATGTTCTCTTTCCTATTAAGAATACAGTAACTAGTACCCAAGTTTGATTGAATCGCTTAAAATAAATTGTTTTTTACAAAGATATACTTACTTTAAAGCAAGAACAAAGTGTATACTTTCCTGCCAACTTATCATGGCATGCTCATTCCTATACCAACTCAGACTCTGGGATGAATATGCTCAAAACTTAACTCTGTCCACAGGCATCAGATTAACTTTCTTATCTTGGGTTCTGCTGGCTTGGGTCTAGAACAGGGGTGGAGAACCTGCAATCTTGTGACCATATGTGGCCTTCTAGATCCCCAGGAGCAGTCTTTTGACTTGAATTTAAGTTTTACCTAACAAATGATTTTATTAAAGGGATTTGTCCTGTGAAGTTTGGATTCAGTCAAAGGACCTCACTTGAGGGCTTAGAAAGTCACATTTCTCTTTGAGACCACAGGCTCCCCACACCTGATCTAGAAGGCAAAAAGGTCATTCATTGTTCCTCTGAGGAATTACTATTCTGCTTTATGAAAAAAAAAATCTGTAGTGCTAGGATTCCAAGCTCTTCTGGATCTTAGAGAAAGCCCTAAGGGTTCTCCCATTAGAGCATGAACTCACCTATATGATACAAGGTCAAAGGAATCACCAAGATCCACCAAGAACAACAAAGGAAGTGATGAATTAACGGAGGCTGACAAGCTATTTTAAATGACTCTAAAATCTATCAAAGAGCCTCCTCTTCACATATTCTACAATATCTACAAGATGCCTTTACATTATCACACCTCTCCCAGGAAATAAGTTTCCAGCATGGCCAAATGAAGAGATACTATATGAGACACTCTGTGCATGTGTCAGACATCTATTACATTAGATTTTGTCTAATATCAATCAAAGAAAAAATAAACATTCATTAAGTACCTAATATGTACTAAGCATCATGCTAATTACTGGGAATATAAAAGGAGGAAAAGGATGCTCCTTGCCCTCAAGAAGTTTACATTCTAATGGAAGAGACAATATGCAAAAAAAAATGCATACAAAGGAAGATATATACAGTATAAATAAGAAATAATTAACCGAGGGAAAGTACTAGAAATAAGATTGGTTAGGGAATCTTTGTAGTAAAGATGGGATTTTAGTTGCAAATTAAAAGAAGTTAGGGAAGTCTATAGATAGAATTGAGTAAGGAGGGTCTTGCAGTTTGGGCAGAAAGGTAAGGAAAATGACCAAATGAAGAGATAGAGTGCCTTGTTTGTGGAACAGCTAGGAAGCTAGTGTCCCTGGGTCAAATAATACTTCTTGACAAGTAAGGTATAAGAAGACTAGAAAGGTAGGAGGGGACAACGTTAGGAAGGACTTTGAAGGCCAAACAGAATATTTTGTATTTGATCCTGGAGTGAATGGGGAGTTACTGGAATTAAGTTGAGGGGTGATGTGATAAGACCTATTCTTTAGGAAAAACCCTAAATTGCTTAAATAAGTGATGGATTGCTGTAGGGAGAGACTTGACACAGTCCGTGTCATCAGCAGCTTACTGCAATAATACAAATTTGAGATGATGAGGGTCTGCACTAGAGCTATAGAAAAGTAAGAGGAAAGAAGGGGTCCAATTTATAAGATGTTGTAAAGGTGAAATTGACTGGCTCTGGAAACAGGTTTTATAAGGGAGGTGAGAGATACTGGGTGACTGGGTGACTTCTAGATGTAAACCTGAGGAACTGGGAGGATGGTGTTACCCTCTACAAGTATAGGGATGATATTTTAGGGTGAAAGACTATGAATTCCATTTGGGACTTATTGTGTTTTAAATACCTGTTGGATATCCAGTTCCAGATATTTAAAAGTCAGTTGTCAGATTGGAGGTCAAGAGAGAGATTGGGGCAGAGTAGGTAGATGTGAGAATTATAAGCAAAGAGAAGGTAATTAAATACAAAAGGAAAAGATTTTCCTTAAGGGAATGAAACTCACTATATGGCCATAAGAAACCTCAACATTTAGGGTACATATTACTTTGATAAAAGTTCTCAAGTTAGGGGAGGCCAGGTATCACAGCGAGTAAGAGCACCGGCCCCAGTGTCGGGATGACCTGGGGGTGTGAATCTGGGCTCAGACACTTAGCATCCACCCAGAAACACCTGGCAGCTTAACCTCAAGTAAGTTACTTAACCCCAATTGCTTTAAAAAAAGAAAAAAAAAATTCAAGTTATTCCAACTTTACTTGTTACTCCAACTTTTAGTGATGAAAGATTGTCTTTAAAGGCAAGATGCTTAATACTCCCATCAAATATAAAAAGCAAAAAAAGAAATACTAAGTGTTACAGGAATTTTCTTTCTCTTTCCTGAAGGAAGCAAAAACATCCAAACCATCTCTCCTAAGCAGAATCATATTTTAGCAAGGTAGATATTCATCAGACTGTATTTTATATTTCAACAGCAACAACGATTAGAGGAAAAGAAATTGCAAGTCTTTTATACGAGAAGATCCATATCTTCAAAATCACTTTGTCTCTTTACTAATGCTTTCAAAGTTAATATTCATAACAATGGCATAAAATATGAAATAACACAGCTTGACACTAGAGACAAACTGATTTCACAGCTACACTGATGATGCTGATGCATGTGATCTTCTTTATTTATAGAAAATAATATGAACATAGCATTATGAGTCACCTTCACACTTTCTTGTTATTCTTTTTCTTCTCAACTCAGCCCACATTGATGTGACATTGCATGCAAAATAACATGCAGTAGGATCTCTAGTTATTTAAGTATTGAACCTATCTTTTTTTTAGGAAGGGAAGGGAGACACGAATGAGGGAAAGCTTGAAGGATTAAGTTTGCTTTTGTTCAAACTGAAATTAGCTATCAGGTTTCTTTGGGATCAGTTATCCAATGCTAAAAAAAAAAAAAAGGAATGACATTTTTTATTCCTAGGCAAAACAAATGACATGTCTAATAACTTGACTCCCAGAAGATATTTCTACTTTATATCCATATAGAATAAAAATCAATAAAGTATATATATATGTATATTTATTTTTTCTGAACTTATGATTTCATGGATCCAGATACCTACCAGTGAGGAAATTCTTTCTACTAAAGTAGATTAACAACTATTTGAAAGCATAGCTATTTAGAGATTTGTCTGGAGCACTAAAAGGGTAGTTGATTGTTCCTTGGAACCAGGTATTCCTAACTCCCAGGCCTACTCCCTGAATTTTAATTATTATGGCTAAAAATGTTATGTAATTACATATATATACATATATATGTAAATATATACACATACACATATAATGCACAAATATATACATATGTGTGTATTATATATACATATATATTTATATATATGTATATATTATACACACACACACAGTCTCCTACTGCCCCTCTTGAGCTCTTATCCTATTTCACCAACTATTTATTGGACATTTGGAATCGGATATTCCATAGGCATCTCAAGCTCAACTTCCTGAAAGCAAGAGTTCATTTTTTTTCTCTCTCTAGTCCACAAATGTTCCAAACTTTCATATTATTGGCCAAATCCCATTTGCTATTTTGGCCATGCAGATTTGAAACTTAAATGTCATCTTTGGCTCTCTTGTTCACTATACATATCCAATCGGTTGTCAAATTTTCTCATTTCTTCTACTATAGCCATCTCTCATATCCTACATTTTCTATAACATGATTTATGCTCCTTTCTGTCCATCACATAGCTAAAACTTTAGTTCAGGTCCCACATCACCACTTACCTGGGTTATTATAATCACTTTCCATTTGTTCTTCATGCTTAAAGTACTGCCTATGTCCTTCCACTCCTCCACTCTCTCTACCCTACTGCAATACATACTCCATTTGGTGGCAAAATTGATTTTCCTAAAACATATGTCTATCTCATCCCATGTCATCAATAAACTTCACTGACTATTATTCTTAAGATCAAACATGAACTTTTGCTTTTGGCATTTAAGGCTCTCTAAAACTTGGCTTTTTCAATCTTTTCATTATTTTAATGAATTAATTATCTCCATATACTTGACAAACCAACCATGCTGACTAATTTGCTCTCCCTCACATAGAACACTATTCATCACATCTTCATCCTTTTGTATTGGCCATTCCCCACACTGTGATGTACTCCCTCATCAGCTCCAACATTTAGAATTCTAGACTTCCTTAAAAACTCAGCTAAACCACCACTTGATGCAGGAGTCCTTTCCTAGTATGGTCAATGGCTAGAGCCTCCATGATAAAGTTGCCTTCTTCCTTATCTCCATGTAATTTATATGCACCAATAGATGGGGATTTACTATTTGGCATGAGAATATCTGATTCTGGAGAGTTGAGGGTCTTTTTGGTTTTTTAATTGTATCACTAGCATTTAAAACAGTGGCAAGAGAAGAACTAGTGTTTATTAGATATTTGTAGAATATTAATCTGGTACATCCTCACTTGGTAATGTTGGGAATGATAAAGGAAAAGACCATCCTTTGTAGGAATTCTACACTGCTGGCACCTTATATCAGTTAAACCACAGGTCCTCTTGCATATATGCATAAACAAACATACGTGCACTTATATGTAAATATTCTCTCTCTCTCTCTCTCTCTCTCTCTCTCTCTCTCTCTCTCTCTCTCTCTCTCTCTCTGTCCCTCAACATTTGACATGACCTTACAAGAAATGCTATTTTTTGACTGGATTGGAATCTGCGAAGGTGATAAATATTAAACATTGAGAAAGAAAGGCAGAATAAGTATGGATTACTATAGTATTCAGAAGAAGAAATTTGGGGATTAGAACAGAAGTGTGATGCTCATTCAAAAACATGGAAGTAAAGTGGCAGCCAGTAGAAGTGACAGAATAGCAGAAAAGAGAAGGAAAGAGAAGCAGGAATGGGGAATTGTAATGCAATGCCAAGCAAAGGCAACTTCTCAAGGTTCAAAATCCCAGCACAGGTTTATTCAGTGAAAAATTATGAACAGAGAAGATGAAAATATGGCATCATTCAAAATACAGCATTTACTAAGTGTGATTCAATAATCTCCAAGTACTACCTGATTTAATCAAGTACTACCCCACCCCAGGACATTACATTCATTTAATCAATTGCAAAGTCTCTGTTCTAAATACTACTCCACCCCTAAGCTGTACCTTCATTTAGTCCATCACAAAGCCCCTCTTCTCAAATAAAGATTAGTTTCAAATTGTAAGTAAAGTACATTTATTTGTACAATTGTAGAACACAAAAAGGTCAAAAGTTCCCTACCCCTGGATCACAATTGAATCTACCCCAGAGTTACAACAAGTTTAAGCACAGCACTTAATACCCAAATGGAGGTCTTTTCTTCATCTGGACAAGAGGCAAGTTCTCAGCAATGTTTGTTCCTAGGAAGACAACGCTTAGCAAGGACACAAGACACATTGCCAGTCTCATCATTAATTCATTCTCTATCTGCAGAACAGTCCTAGGACCCCTGAAAACATTAGCAAAACCCTCTTCCAGGATTTCTGTAAACATACAACAAGAGGATCCTTCTTCAGGGCTTCAAAACCAACAGCAAGGTTCTCAGAATTCTGCAACAACAGGACTGTCCTTCACTAGGGGACAGAATTTACTCTCTGCAGAACAGTCTCAAGAGCTCTGAACCGGGGGCGGAGCCAAGATGGCGGAGTAGAAGCACGACCCTCCTGCGGCTCCCGTTTCCACCCTTCCCAATCCATGTAAAAAGGGGACTCTAAACAAACTTTGGAGCTGCAGAACCCACAAAAATGACACAGAGAAGCTAACCTCCTGCTGAGAACAGCCCGGCAGGCCAGCAGGAATCAGCCAGTGCAGAGCTCCTGGAGCTGAGCCCAGCGCCACGCCGCGGCTTTAGCCCCAGGGCAGGCCTGACCAGCCGCCTGCCAGAGGGACTCCAGATCAGCAGCAGCTGTGGCCGTTTCCAGATTTATGAACACATAGATGCAAAGGACAAGGTGAGAGGCCAGTGCAGTCTGGACTTTGGGACCAGTAAGTGGGAGTGTGTGGCTTTTACCCCCGGGGCGAGAAACCACTGAGACACCAGAACAGCCTGCCAGCACCACGTGGCAGCTTCAGCTCCTGGCCTGCAGAGTGTAGGGGGACCAAGCACCAGTCTGAGGGGTCATCGCTCTTGCTTTAACCTGCTTGGATCTGGATTGCAGTCTAGGGTGGAGGTCCTGGGGTGTGTGTCCAGCTTGCCAGAGAGTGTGGAGACCTCAGAGAGGGCACCCATCTAATACCTCCGGCAGCTGAGAAAACCCCAGCATTTGGGACGAAAACTGCCCTGTCTGGTGGCAGAGTCCTACTGTGGCAAAAAGCCCAAAAGTCAAATCATTGAGTGGCAAAATGAGCAGGCAAAGGAAACAAAGCAGACAGAAGATTCCAACATTACACTCCTATTTTGGGGATAAGAAGGAGCAAGGCATGGAACAGGAGCAAATCAGTGAAGTCAGAACTCCTGCACCAAAAGCTTCAAAGGAAAATACAAGCTGGTCACAGGCCATAGAGGACCTTAAGAAGCAGATAAGAGAAGTGGAGGAAAAATTGGGAAGAGAAATGAGAACAATGCAAGAAAATTATGAAATGAGAGTCAACAGCCTGACTGAAGAAAATAATACCTTAAAAAACAGACTGACTCAAATGGCAAAGGAGGCTCAAAAAGGCAATGAGGAGAAGAATGCCTTAAAAAGTCGAATTTGCCAGATGGAAAAAGAATCTCAAAAGCTCACTGAGGAGAATCATTGCTACAGAATTAGATTGGAGCAAATGGAAGCTAATGACTTTATGAGAAATCAAGATGCTGTTAAACAGATCCAAACAAATGAAAGAATAGAAGGCTAAGTGAAATATCTCATGGGAAAAACCACTGACCTGGAAAATAGATCCAGGAGAGATCATTTAAAAATTATTGGACTGCCTGAGAGCCATGACCAAAGTAAGAGCCTAGAAAGCATCCTCCAGGAAGTTCTCAAAGAAAACTGCCCTGATGTTTTAGAACAAGAGGGCAAAATAGAGGTTGAAAGAATCCACCGATCACCTCCTGAAAAAGATCCCAAAAAGAAAACTCCTAGGAATATTATAGCTAGGTTCCGGAATTCCCAGATTAAGGAGAGAATATTACAAGCAGCCAGGAAGAAACAATTTGAATATTGTGGAAACACAATCAGGATAACCCAGGATCTGGCAGCTTCTACACTGAGGGATCGAAGGGCTTGGAATGTGATATTCCAGAGGTCAAGGGAGCTGGGATTAAAACCAAGAGTAACCTACCCAGAAAAACTGAGTATCATGTTTCAGGGGAAAATATGGTCATTCAGTGGAATACAGGACTTTCAAGCATTCTTGCTGAAAAAAACAGAGTTGAATAGAAAATTTGACATTCATATACAAGAAGCAAGAGAAGCATGAGAAGGTAAACAGGGAAACAAAATCATAAGGAACTTATCAAAGTTGAACTATTTTTTTTAAAGCAATCGGGGTTGAGTGGCTTGCTTGGGGTTGCACGGCCAGTTGTTTCTGGGTGTGATGCTGAGTGTCTGGGCCAGGATTTGATCTGGGTCGTCCCGGCACTGGGGACGGTGCTCTTGCTCACTGAGCCACCTGGCCAAAGTTAAACTATTAACATTCCTACATGGAAAATCAATAATTGTAACTCATGAAACTTTTCTCAGTAGTTGAAGGGATTAGAAATATGTGTGTGTGTGTGTGTGTATGTCTTTATATGAGGGTATGCGGGCATATGAATACATATGTCAATGTATATATATATATATGTTTACAAGTATACATAGATAGAGGGCATAGGACCAATTTAATAGGAAGGGATAATACTTAAAAGGTGAAATTAAGAGGTGAGAGGAATATAATGAGAGGCGATGGGGAGAGACAGAGTGGGGCAAACTATCTCATACAGAAGAGGCCAGGGAAAATGGTTACAATGGAGGGGAAGAATAGGAAGGCAAAAGGGAATGGGTCAACCTTATTCCTATTGAATCTGGCTGGAGGAGGGAGTGAAATACACACTAAATAGGGGATCTCACCCTCCAGGAGAATAGGGGGGGAAGGGGATGTGAGGGGAGATGATGGAAGGGAGGGCAGGCTGGGGGTGAGGGAAGTTGTGAAAAGGGACAGGATCAAAGTAGAGAATATAACAAGTGGGAGGTGGGATAGGAGGGAGGGAAATATAGTCAGTCTTTTACAATACATCTACTATGTTATTGTTTTGCATTAGCCGCACATGTACAACCTATACTGAACTGCTTTTCTCCCCAGTGGGGGTGGGTGGCAGGGGGGGAAGGGAATGAATCTGGAATTGAAAGTTTTAAAATCAAATATTCTAAGATATATATATATGTGTGTGTAAAAAAAATAAAATAAAATTGTATTCAAAAAGTTAAAAAAAAAAAAGAGCTCTGAACCTACAGCAATGTTCCCAGACTTCTGCAACAACAGAACTGTCTTTCACCAGTGGACAAATCTGACAAAACAACATCCAAACAGACAGACAAAGTACCAGAAAAACAGCCATGTCTCCTCAGCCCTTGGCAGCTCTACGTGGCAGCTCTCAAAGTCCTGGGCAATTCAAAGTGGCCCTGAGCAATCCTCTCAGTCTCTCTCTGCCTGCACAATGCTGCTTCCAAAAAATTCTTCTGCTTCTCTCTTGTGTCTCTCCAAATCTATGTCCCCAAGTCCTCCCTGTCCAGCACTCTCTTTTCACGTCAACAAGTCCGTCCCACAAGTGGGATTAACAAGCTCTGGGTTTTAACACCAAAAACCAAGCCAATACGGGGGTTCTTTATGTTCCATTACTATTACAAGAATCTGTAGCCTCAAGGCCACATGTAGCCTTCTAGGTTCTTGGACCACATTTGAGGATCTAGAGGTCTACATGTGGCCTTGAGACTATAGGTTCAACACCCCTGTGAGATTTATATAGTACCAGGATATGTGCTGAGCACTTTACAATATAATTATTTTATAAGATCTCCACAACAACCCTGGAAGATAGAGACTATTATTATCCCCATTTTATAATTGAGGAAACAGAGTAAAACAGTGTAGCAGCAAGCACCCCGGCATCCTCAGGGTTTGCTGCTACCACAGGTTCTTGGATCTGCTTTGATAAAGGAAAGCAACTCAAAATGGGTTAACAAGCTTACTTTAATCAGTCAGACATATATCGTTTACCTTGTTCAGGGGAAAAGGTCAGCACCCCGAACTTCAAAGTATACAGGCAGAATTATCAAGACAGAAACAGATCAAGTAGACAGATTTCCAAACTGTCCAACCATTACATCCATACCAAATCAGCATCTGGGTTTTTCAAAGCCGGGGGACTCTCAACAACAGCTTCCCAGAATTCAGATCAAATCACAGAACACTTCTCAAAGTGAGTCCCAAAACAAAGCTACACATCAGGGCTTATATAGCCTTCTCCTGGCTCAGAGAATGTAACAACCTTATTGACTCACTGGCCAATCAAGAAGTATCTACTGAAAAACAAGCCTCCCCCACCCCAGGCTTCAGGTGCACTTTAGCCTAGGGGCAGGGAAGATCTTCCAAATTTGCATTCCCATTACAAACAGTTAAGTAAATTCTCTATAGGCACATATTTAATAAATATCTGAAATTGGATTTGAACTCAGGTCTTCCTGACCTAAGACCCAGGGATATAACCACATTTGAAAAGGTTTTCTAGAATATCCATTAAAAGGAATACTCTGGGGATTCTTTCCTCCTTTCATGATCCGTCACCAAGGGTCATCCTGGGCATTCAAGACAGTCAGCTCCAGAAAGAAAGTAAAGGCCCACTAGTATGGGGATCTTAAATGTGCAAAAGATAATGAATTACAGCATTCTCTCAGAGTCATTTTGTCAAAATTTTCCAACTATCATTATTTTACCCTGAAGGGATATAGATCACATTCAAATATGTGTTCAGGATTTCAGGAGGACCCCACATGTGATAGGCTTTAAGAAATAAGGGACAGTAAAAATAAGAAAAACAATAATAATAATAACAACAGAGACCACAAATCTTTGCCTATAGTATATTTAGAGAATCCTAGAGAATCAGGTAAATTAGGTGAAACAATTAATGACTTTGGAAAAATTGCAGTATATAAAAGAAACTCACATAAAATATCAGTATTTCTTTTTTTGTTTCAAATGCTTTATTAACTTCTGATTTACATCATTCATTTCTGCCATATTTTGAGTTACAAATTTTCTCCCCATTTTTCCCTTACCCACCGCCCCAAAATAGCAGTCGCACAGGATATCCCCTCCTCCAATCTACTCTCTCCCATATCTTCTCCCATACCACTTTCGACTTTTCCAGTGGATCTCTATGCCCTAGTGACTGTATATCTTATTTCCCAATTACATGTAAAACAGTATTAATAATATTATATATATACATATATTATATATATATATATACATATACAGATATTTAAATATTTGATTTTAAAACTTTGAATTCCAGATTCATTCCCTTCCTCCCTTGTCAAGCACCCTTTCTGGGAAGATAAGCAGTTGAGTATAGGTTGTACATGTGTGGCTAATGCAAAACATTACCATATTAGATATATTGTAAAAGACTAACTATATTTCCCTCCCTCCTATCACACTTCTCACTTGTTCTATCCTCTATTCTCTACTTTGATCCTGTCCCTTTTCAAAAGTGAGTACTTTCAAGTTCCCTCCCTCCCCAGCCTGCCGTCCTTTCCATCATATATATAT
>NW_027187284.1:3584572-3631529 GCF_028583685.1 Petaurus breviceps papuanus | reverse complement strand
AAGTTAAATTATTGTTTTTCCATGTAGGAATGTTAATAGTTCAACTTTGATAAGTTCCTTATGATTTCTTTTCCCAGTTTACCTTCTCATGCTTCTCTTGCTTCTTGTATCTGAATGTCAAATTTTCTGTTCAACTCTGTTTTTTTTTTTTCAGCAAGAATGCTTGAAATTCCTCTATTCCACTGAATGACCATATTTTCCCCTGAAACATACTAAGTTTTGCTGGGTAGCTGACTCTTGGTTTAATGCCAGCTCTTTTGACTAACAGAATATCATATTCCAAGCCCTTCAATCCCTCAGGGTAGAAGTTGCTAGATCCTGGGTTATCTTAATTGTGTTTCCACAATATTCAAATTGTTTCTTCCTGGCTGATTGTAATAATGTCTCCTTAATCTGGGAATTCTGGAGCCTTGCTGTAATATTCCTAGGAGTTTTCTTTTTGGAATCTTTTTCAGGAGATGATCGTTGGATTCCTTCAACCTCTATTTTGCCCTCTTGTTCTAAAACGTCAAGGCAGTTTTCTTTGAGAAATTCCTGGAGGATGATTTCTAGGTTCTTTCTGTGGTCATGGCTTTCAGGTAGTCCAATAATTTTTAAATTATCTGTCCTGGATCTATTTTCCAGGTCAGTGGTTTTTCCCAAGAGATGTTTCACATTGCCTTCTATTCTTTCATTTTTTGGATCTGTTTAAAAGCATCTTGATTTCTCATGAAGTCATTTGCTTCCATTTGCTGCAGTCTAATCCTGAAGCAAAGATTCTCCTCATTGAGCTTTTGAGATTCTTTTTCCATCTGGCAAATTTGGCTTTTTTAAGGCATTCTTCTCCTCATTGCCTTTTTGAGCCTCTTTTGCCATTTGAATCAGTCTGTTTTTTAAAGTGTTATTTTCCTCAGTCAGGCTGTTGACACTCATTTCATAATTTTCCTGCATTGTTCTCATTTCTCTTCCCAATTTTTCCTCTACCTGTCTTATCTGCCTCTTAAGGTCCTCTATGGCCTGTAACCAGCTCATATTTTCCTTGGAATATTTTCGTGCAGGAGTTGTGACTTCACTATCTTCCTCCTGTTCCATGCCTTGCTCCTTTTTGTCCCCAAAATAGGAGTCTAATGTTGGAATCTTCTGTCGGCTTTTTTTCCTTTGCTTGGTCATGTCCCCCCTCAGTCACTTGACCCCTGGGCTTTTTGGCACAAAAGGACTCTGCAACCAGACAGGGGACCTTTTGTCCCAAAGGCTGGGTTGTTCTCAGTTGCCAGACATATTATTTGGGTGCCCTCTCTGAAGCGTCCACACACTGTGGCAAGCTGGATATACACCCCAGGACCTCCACTGCAGACTGCAATCCAGATCCAAGCAACTGAAAGCAAGAGTGATTACCCCTCAGACTGGTGCTTGGCCCACCTACACTCTGCAGGCCAGGAGCTGAAGTCACCAAGTGGCACTGGCTGGCTGTGCTATGCCTCAGAGGCTTCTCGCCCTGGGAGCAAAAGCCACACACTCCCACTTACCAGTCCCAAAGTCTAGACTGCACTGACCTCTCACTTTGCCCTTCACATCTATGTGTTGATAATTATGGAAAAGACTACAGCTCCTGCTGATCTGGGGTCTGGCGGCTGGTCAGGTCCACCCTGAGGGCAAAGCCATGGTGTGGGGCTGTGCTTGGCTCTCAGAGCACTATGCTAGCCCATTCCTGCCGGCCTGCCAGGCTGTGCTCAGTGGGAGGTTAGCTTCTCTGTGTCATTTCGTGGGTTCTGCAGCTCCAAAGTTTGTTTAGAGTCTCCTTTTTACATGGAGTGGGGAAGGTGGAAGCAGGAGCAGTTTGGAGGCTCTGCTTCTACTCTGCCATCTTGGATCCCCCCCAAATATCAGTATTTCTATTTACAGCCAAGAAAAACCAACAGGATGAAATAGAAAGAGAAATTGTATTTAAAATAACTGCAGACAATATAAAATACTTGCAAATCTACTTGTCAAGATAAACCCAGGAACCATATGAAAACAATTACAAAATAATTTTCACACAAATAAAACCATACTTAAATTATTGGAGAAATATTAACTCCTTTTGAGTAGGCTGTCATTATAATGAAAATGCAAATTCTACCTAAACTTATTTAGTTCAGTCCCATACCAATCAACCAATCAATAAATTATTTTATAGATCTAGAAAAATAATAGGAAAGTCTATCTGGAAGTAAAACAGTTCAAGAATTTCAAGGGAATCCATGAAAAAAATGTGAAGCAAAATGATCTAGCAAAATCAGATTTCAAACTATATTATAATGTGGTTATCATTGAAACAACCTGGTACTAGTTAAGAAATATAGTGGTAGATTAATGGAATAGAATAGGCACAGAATACCCAGAAGTAAATGTTCAAATTAATCTAGTGTTTGATAAACCCAAAGATTCAAGCTTTGGGAGAACAACTCACCTTTAGAAAAAAAATGCTTGGAAAACTGGAAAGCAATTTGACAGAAACTATATGGCAGACCATATATCAAGATAATGTAAAAAAAACCCCACAAAATAAATATAATGTGTGCTATAATAAATAATTCAGAGGAGCCAGGAAAAAAAAAATTACCTATCAGATGTATGGATAATGGAAGAGTTTAGGACTAAATAAAATATGGGAATCATGAGAAGTAAAATGAATAATTTTGGCTTCAAGAAATTAAGGAAAAATAAGTTAATTAAACAATTTGAAGAAAGTGTTTTGCCCAAACTATACCAATGTAGCCAAAAGTAGAAAGAAATTAGCAGATTATGGGGAAATTTTTATAAGTCTCCTGGAGATCTCATTTAAAAAAAAACATATATAAAGCTGAGCAAAATTAGTAAAATAAATATCAGTTCTCCAATTCATACATTATCAAAGGATATGACCAGGAAATTTTCAGAGCATGAAATAAAAGCTATCTATAGTCACATAAAAACAACAACAACAACAACTCTAAATCACTATTGAGTAGAGAAATTAAAATAACTATGAGGAGCTGCATATTAACTATCGGATGAACTGTTATGACAGAAAAGGAAAATAATGAATGCCAGAGGCAGCATGGAAAAATAGGCATATTAATGTATTTTTGGTCAAGTTGTAAAGTGGTCCAAATATTCTGTATAACAATTTGGAACTATACTCAGAGGATTATAACATTGTTCATACTCTTTGACCAGCATTATCATTACTAGGTCTATATCTTAAAGAGACCAATACAAGAAAAAAAAATCTTTATGTACAAAAATATTACAATAAATCTTTTTGTGGTAGCAAAAAATCCCTGAATTTTAGTGGATGACTATCAATTGAAGAATTGATAAGTTAGTTGTGGTACTTGATTGTGATGAAATACTATTGTGCTATAAGAAATTAAAAGCAGTATGTTTTTAAAAAAAAAAACCTGGGAAGTCATATATATGAATTTATGTAATGAAAAGTGAGCAGAAACCAAACATTTTTAAGTTATGGCAATATTGTAATAATGATAAACTGTTAAAACACGAAACAAAAAAACTTTACACTGATCAAGGCAGTGACCTAAGAATTCCAAATAACTCTTGAAGAAAAGTATCATCCACCTCAAGAGAGAGAATTGATGAACTCTGAGTATACATTAAAGCAAATTTTTTTAATACTTTCTTGTTTTTTTTTAAACATGGCTAATATGGAAATATGATTTTCATGACTTCTCATTTGTAATTGATATCACATTGATTGCTTTATTAATAGGTGTGGGGAAAGCAGAAGGAGGAGAATTTGTACTTCATTTTTTTTAAATGAAAAATGAAGAAAGAAAGAAAAGGAAAGAAGGAAGGAAGGAAGGAAGGAAGGAAGGAAGGAAGGAAGGAAGGAAGGAAGGAAGGAAGGAAGGAAGGAAGGAAGGAAGGAAGGAAGGAAGGGGCATAATGGGGTATGGGAGGTGTTTGTACTTCCATTATTGTATATCTTCTAAGTAAATTTCCATTTTTAAAATATAAGTTATATTGAGGTTAAATGGAACTGGGTCATTCATATCATCCCCAACTGATGGGCATATGAGCTGATAGAAATAGAGTAGGGATATCCCAAACTTCAGGGTACCCCTAGAGCCCTGATGAAGATATAGCTGGTCTTGCTCTGGCTAAATGAGACTGAAACATATTCACTATAGAAGAACTTATAGAGCAAAGACACAAAAAAGGAAAAAAATCATCAAGTTAACTGATCATTTTACTAAAAAGTACCAACGAACAAACATTTGATGAAAAGATTCTTCTTAATGAGCCAAAACAAAATTGAGTCAAAATTCCCTGTGTTAGATTAAAGCATATTAGGGGTAGAGCCAACATGGTGGAGTGAAGGAAGGTACTTGCTGGAGTTCTACCCCAGGCTCCTCCAAATACCTGTAATAAATAACTAAATAAATTCTAGAGCAACAGAATATGCAAAATCATACAGTGAAACTAATTTCTAGACCAAGAAAACCTAGAAGGTTGACAGGAAAGGTCTGTTACACTGGGGTAGGAAAGCACAGTCTAGGGACCCACACCAGCAGTAAGTAGGTTCCAGTAATAACCAGAGTAAGCCTCTGTGGATTGAATCAGTGGCAGCTGTGATGATTTACAGACTTCTCAACCCACAAATGTCAAAGACAAAATAGAAGGTCAGTAGGAAAGGTCTATGGGACCTGGCTGAGAGACAAGCATGGTCTTGCCCCAGCCCTAGTCCCAGGGAAGGGGCTATGTCAACAGTGGCAACAGTTGCTTAAGGAGGTCTTGGCCCACAGACATAGGGTGATGGGCAGCTGATCAGAGGGGGATTGCAGATCTCTCTTTGCTGGTGCTGAGACAGGATTCTCTTGCTTTGTGCTTGCTTGGATCATGGTCGCAGTCCTGGGAGGTAGGCCTAGTATCCCAAGGAGTGATGGTATGGTGGAGCTTGTGGCAGTGGTGGTGAAGGAAGTTTCCACACAGATACAGGTAGAAAAGAGTGTGGTCCCTCACAGACCAGAACACAAACCAGCAGAAGCATAAACACCTCTCCTTTGATCATATAACCTTGGAAAAACTAAAAATTTACAGATCCCTATAAATGTTTCTGAAAATAACTATACAAAACCCCTGAAGTTTGGGACAGCACATTCTCCACTGTGGAAGCAGAGCCCTACCTAAACAAAGAGCTAAAACGTCAAGTAATTGGCTGTGAAAATGAGAAAAACTATAACTTGGGGTAACTTGGGGGTCAGAGTCAAGATGGTGGAGTAGAAACAGGACTTCTGTGTGGCTCCAGCTTCCACCTCCTCCAATTCATGTGAAAAATTAGTCTAGACAAACACTGGATGTACAAAACCCACAAAATTACAAAGAGAAGCTAACCTCCTGCTGAACACAGTCCAGCAGGCCACCAGGAAGGGGCCAGCAAAGCACTCTGGGAACCAAGCCCAGCTCTGTGTGAGCCTGAGGTTCTAGCCTCAGGGTGGCCACAACCAGCTGTCAGTTGGAGGGACTTCAGATCAATAGCAGCTGTGGTGGTTTCCAAAATTATAAACACATAATTGCTAAGAGAAAGTGAGAGATCAATGCAGTATGGACTTTGGGATCCAGTAGTTCATGAGTGTGGTCTGGCCATTAACTCCTGGAGGGAGGAGTGGCTGTGGTAACTTGGCAGTGCAGCCACCACAATGTGGCAGCTTCAGATCCTGGCTTGCAGATTGTAGGGGGACCAAGCAACCAGCCTGAGAGATAATTGTTCTTGCTTTAACCTGCTTAGATTTGGATCACTGTCTAGCGAGGAGATCCTGGAGTGTATGTCCAGCTTGCCACAGTGTGTGGAGGCTCAGAGAGTGCAACCCAACAACACTGCCAGCAGCTGCAAAAATTCCAGCTATTTAAAAGAATTATCCCCTCTCTGGTACAAGAGTGTTACTGTGGCAAAAAGCTCAAAAGTCATGTAATTGAGTGGCAACATGAGCAAGCAAAGCAAGCAGAGCACCCAACTTTAAACTCCTATTTAGGGGACAAAAAGGATCAAAGCATGGAACAAGAGGAAGACAAAGAAGACAGAAGTCCTGAATCAAAAGCTTCCAAGAAAAATATGAGCTGGTTACAGGCCATAGAGGACCTTAATAAGGATTTTGAAAACCAAATAAGAAAAGTGGAGGAAAAATTGGGAAGAGAAATGAGAATGATGCAAAAAAATTAGAAAATTAGTCAGAGTAAAAAACCTGATTGAAGAAAATAACACCTCAAAAATAAACTAACTTAAATGGCAAAAGAGGTTCAAAAAGCCAACGAAGAGAAAAATGCCTTAAAAAGCCAAATTTGCCAGGTGGAAAAAGAATCTCAGAACTCACTGAAGAGAATCATTCCTTCAGGATTAGATTGGAGCAAATGTTAGCTAGTGAGTTTATGAGAAATCAAAATACTATTAATCAGATCCAAACAAATGAAAAAATAAAAGGCAATGTGAAATATCTCAATGAGAAAACTACTGACATGGAAAATAGATCAAGGAGAGATAATTTAAAAATTATTTGACTACCTGAAAGCCATGATTAAAAAAAGAAACTAGAAATCATCCTTCAAGTAATTCTTAAGGAAAATTGCCCTGATGTTTTAGAACCAGAGGGCAAAATAGAGGTTGAAAGAATCTACCCATCTCCTCCTGAAAAAGATCCTAAAAAGAAAACTTCTAGTAGTATTATAGCCAGGTTCAGGAATAATCAGATCAAGGAGAAAATATTAAAAGCAGCCATGAAGAAAAAATTTGAATATTGTGGAAACACAATCAGGATAACACAGGATCTGAGAGCTTCTACATTAAGAAAGTGAAGGGCTTGGATTATGATATTCTGTAGGTCGAAGGAGCTGAGATTAAAACCAAGAATCACCACCCCCACAAAAATAAGTATCATGTTTCTTTCTTTTTTTTGCTCTTTATTAATTTGTTTACTTTTATATTACAAGATTCATTATCCCAATTCCCCTCATGGCAGCATACAATCAAGTACATTTTCTGCAAATGTTTTCACATTAGGCATTAGTCAGGTTATAAAGAAGGATTGTATCAGATGGAATGAAGAATGGGAAAGAGGAAATGAAACCAGACAAGAAAAAGAAAAAGGGCAAGTAGTTTGCTTCAATCTCGGTCCAAACTTAGTTCTTTCACTGAATGTAAACATCTCTCTCCATCATGAGTCTTTTGGGGTTGATTTATGAGTCTAGATTGCTGAGAAGAGTCCAGTTTCTCAAAGTTGGTCACCACAAATACATTGTGTCTGTAATTGTGTTCAAATTCCTCCTGGCTCTACTCTTCTCACTCAGCATCTCTTCTTAAAAGCCTTTCCAAGTAAATATAAAGTCCATCTGCTCCTCATTTCTTATAGCACAATAGTATTCCATAACATATATATACCACAACTAGTTAAGGCATTTCCCAATTGATGGGCACCCCCTTAATTTCCAATTCTTTGCTACCACAAAAAAGAACTGCTATAAATATTTTTGTACATATGGGTCTTTTCCCCACTTCTATGATCTCTTTGGGATACAACCCTAGAAGTTGTATTGCTGGGTCAAAGGGTATGAAATTATTTATAGCCTTTTGAGCATAATTCCAGATTGCTCTCAAGTGTGGTTGGATCAGTTCACAACTCCACCAGCAATGCATGAGTATTCCAATTTTCCCACATCCTCTCCAGCATTTGTCATTTTCCTGTTTTATCATCTTAGCTAATCTGACTGGTGAGATGTGATTTCTCAGAGTTGTTTTGATTTGGATTTCTCTGATCAATAGTGATTTAGAACATTTTTTTCATATGGTTATAAATATCTTAAATTTCTTTCTATGAAAAGCACCTGTTCATATCCTTTGACCATTTATTAATTGGGGAATGACTTGTATTCTTATAGATTTGACTCAATTCTCTGTATATTTTAGAAATGAGTACTTTAGCAGTGACATAGGTTGCAAAAATTATTTCCCAATTTTCCACTTCCCTCCGAATCCTGGTTACACTGGCTTTGTTTGTACAGAAACTTTTCATTTTAATGTAATCAAAATTATGTATTTTGAATTCTATATTGCCCTCTAATTATTGTTTTGTCATAAAGTCTTTCCCTCTCCCCACATCTGATGGGTAAACTATTCCTTGCTTTCCAAGATTGCTTACTGTATCAGCCTTTATACCTAGATCATCCACCCATTTAGAATTCATTTTGGTATATAGTGTTAGATAATAGTCTAAACCCAGTTTCTGCCATACTATATTCGAGGTTTCCCACCAGTTTTTGTCAAATAATGAGTTCTTATCCCAAAAAATGGGGTCTTTGGGTTTATCAAACAGTAGATTACTATAGTCTTTGACTGCTGAGTCTTGTGTACCCAATCTATTCCCCTGATCCACTACTCTATTCCTCAGCCAGTACCAAGTAGTTTTGGGGACTGCTGCTTTATAATACAGATTAAAATCTGGTATAAGTAGTCCACCATCCCTAGCATTTCTTTTCATTTATTCCCTTGATATTCTGGACCTTTTGTTCTTCCAAATGAATTTTGTTACTGTTTTTTTTTTCTACTCTTATAAGGTAGTTTTTTTTGGTAAACTGATTAGTATGGCACTGTCTATCATTTAATTGAGGTGAAATTGTCATTTTTATTAAATTAGCTCAACCCAGCCACAAGCAATTAATGTCTTTCCAATTAGTTAGATCTGACTTTATTTGTGTGAAAAGAAAAGTGTTTTGTAGTTGTGTTCATATAGGTTTTAGGTTTGTTTTGGCAGGTAGATGCCCAAATATTTTATAATGTCTATAGTAACTTTAAATGGGATTTCTATTTCTATCTGTTGCTGTTGAATTTCATTACAAATATACAGGAATGCCAAGGATTTATGTGGGTTTATTTTATATCCTGCAACTTTGCCACATTTATTTATTGTCTCAAGTAGTTTTTTTTACTACATTATCTAAGATTCTCTAAATATATAATCATACAATCTGCAAAGACTGATAGCTTAATCTCTTTTTTTTTGCCTAATTTGAATCCTTTGATTTCTTTTTCTTTTCTAATGGCTACTGCTAACATTTCTAGTACCAGATTGAATAAGAGAGCTGATAGTGCACATCCTTGATTCACCCCTGATCTTATTGGAAATGATTCTAGATTCTCCCCATTGCATATAATACTTGCTGATGGATTAAAATATATGCTACCTATTATTTTAAGGAAGACTTCATTTATTCCTACACTTTCTAGTGCTTTTAATAGGAATGGATGTTGTATTTTTTAAAAAGACTTTTAACCCTTTTCTGCATCTATTGAAATAAACTTGTGGCCTTTACTTGTTTTATTTTCGATATGATCAATTATAAGTAAATCCTACCTGATCAAAGTGTATTATTCTTGTGACAAGTTGCTGTAATCTTTTTGCTAATATTTTATTTAAAATTTTAGCAACAATATTCATGAGGGAAATCAGTCTATAATTTTCTTTCTCTGTTTTATCTCTTCCTGATTTAGGTATCAGGAACATATTTGTGTCATAAAAAGAATTTGGTAGGACTCCTTCACTAATTTTCCCACTTAGATTGTAGAGTATTGGAATCAATTGTTCTTTATGAATTCACTAGTAAATCCATCTGGTCCTGGAGATTTTTTCCTAGGTAGTTCACTGATGACGTGTTTGATTTCTTTTTGTGCAATAGTATTATTTAAGTAATTTGCTTCCTCTTCAGTTAATCTGGGCAATTTATATTTTGTAAATATTCATCCACTTCATTAAGATTGTCAAATTTATGTGCATACAACTTGGCAAAATATTTTCTAATTATTGTTTTAATTTCCTCTTCATTGGAGGTAGATTCACCCTTTTCATTTTTGATACTCATAATTTGGTTTTCTTCTTTCTTTTTTATCATATTGACTAAGGGACTATCAATTTTATGTTTTTTTTTCCATAAAATCAGCTCTTAGTTTTATTTGTTAATTCAATAGTTTTCTTAATTTCAATTTTATTAATCTCCCCTTTGGTTTTCAGTATTTCTAATTTAGTATTTAATTGGGGATTTTCATTTTTTTTTTCTAGCTTTTTCATTTGCATGCCCAATTCATTGACCTCCATTTTCTCTAATTTATTCATCTATGCACTCTGGGACATAAAACTTCCCCTAAGAACTGCTTTTGCTGTATTCCACAAATTTTGGTATGTCATCTCATTATTGTCGTTCTCTTGAATGAAGTTACTGTTTGTTTCTATGCTTTCTTGTTTGACCCACTCATTCTGTTTAGTTTTCAATTAGTTTTTAGTCTGTCCTTCCATGGTCATTTATTGCATATGATTTTTATTGCATCATGATCTGAGAATGACGCATTTAATATTTCTGCCTTTCTGCACTGAATTGTGAGGTTTTTATGTCTTAGTATATGGTCAATTTTTGTGTATGTGCCATGTTCTACTAAGAAAAAGGCATATTCCTTTTTATCCCCATTCAGTTTTCTTCAGAGATCTATCATACATACCCTCTCTAAAATTGTCTCCATCTCCTAAACTTCCTTATTGTTTATTTTGATATTGTATTTATCAAGTTCATAGGGGTGGAAATTAAGGTCCCCCTCTAGTATAGTTTTGCTATCCATTTCTTCCTCTAATTCCCTTACCTTGTTCTCTAGGAATTAGGATGCTATACCACTTGGTGGATATATGTTAAGTAATGATATTGCTTCATTCTTTTTTTTTTTTTAAACAATCAGGGTTAAGTAAATGCTCAAGGTTACAGGGCCAGTTATTTCTCGGTGTGGTGCTGAGTGTCTGAGCCCACGATTCGATTTCCTGGTCATCCCGACACTGGAGCCGGTCCTTTTACTCGCTGAGCCACCTGGCTGCCCCTAAGCAATTGGGGTTAAGTAACTTGCTCAAGGTTACACGGCTAGGTGTTTCTGGGTGGGTGCTAAGTGTCTGAGGCTGGGATTCAATCTCCAGGTCATCCTGACACTGGAACCAGTGCTCTTACTTGCTGTGCTACCTGGCTGCCCCTATTGCTTCATTCTTGATGGTGCTTTTTTAGGAGTATATAGTTATCTTCCTTATCTCTTTTAATTAGATCAATTTTTGCTTTTGATTTATCTGAGATAAGGATTGCTAACCCTGATTTTTTTTTTTTTACTTTAGCTGAGGCATGATATATTTTATTCCAGCCTTTTACTTTTACCCTGTGTGTATCCCTCTGTTTCATATGTGTTTCTTGTAAACAACAAATTGTAGAATTATGTTTTTTTAATCCATTCTGCTATCTGCCTTCATTTTATGAGAGTTAATTCCATTCACAATCACAGTTATGATTATTATCTTCTTTCCCTCCATCCTATTCATTCCCCTGTTAATGCTTATATTTTTTCTCCCCTTTTCCCTTCCCCTCCTTAATAGTTTTCATTTTGAGTGCCCCCTCCTTCAATATTCCCTTATTAGCCTCCTCCCTTTTCCTCCCCTTCTCCCTTACTTCTTCCCTCCCTTCTAACCACCCCCCTCCACTTTGTAGCCCTTTTCCCCTCTTACTGCCTGTAGGATATTTTTATACTTAATGAAGTATGTTATTTCTTCTTCACACCAAGTATGACAGGAACAAATCTCATGCAAAACTCCTCTCCCTCCCCTCTTTCTCTCTATTATGATACATTATGCGTCTCTTCTCCATAGAGTCCTATGCTTAACTGGTTGTGTTATTCCCTACTTGCACCAGAACCAAAGAGGGAAAAGCCCATATAATCATCACCTCCCTCCCTTCTTTTCCTCTGCTATATTTTTTACGCCTCTTTTTGTGGCATAATTTACCCTTTTCCACTTCATTCTTCTTCTTCCATTGCAGTCCCTTTGTAGCCCTTAATAAGATTTTTTAATAGTCATTTTGTGTAATTTATACTCATACCCTCTATTTGTCTATAAATAGTTTGCTCTTATTAAATAACAGGGTGTCTGTGTGTGTGTGTGTTTGTGTGTGTGTGTTTTCCTTGTTTACTTTTCTATGTCACTCTTGCATCTCGTAACTGGAGGTTGAATTTTCCATTGAGATCTGGCTTTTACATCAGGAAGGTCTGGAAATCTGTTATATTCTTGAATGACCATCTCTTTGCCAGTAAGAATATGCTCAGTCCTTTTGGGCAGATGATCCTTAGTTGTAAACTGAGCTCTTTTGCCTTTTGAAAAATTGAATTCCAGTGCCTTCGATCTTTCAGTGTAGAGGCTGCCAAATCCTGTACAATCCTCACTGTGGTTCCTCAATATTTTAATTGTTTCTTTCTGTCCACTTGAAGTATTTTCTCTTTCATCTGGTAGTTCTTGAGCTTGACCACAACATTTTGAGGTCTTTTCAGTTTGGGATCTATTTCAGCAGGTGTCCGTTGGATTCTCTCGATTTATTTTTTATCCTCAAATTCTATTTTCTTAGGGCAGTTTTCCTTAATGAGCTCTTGGAGAATGTTGTCCAGGCTCATTTTGTCATCATGATTTTCTGGTATGCCTATGATTCTCAGATTATCTCTCCTGGATCTGTTTTCCAGTTCAGTTATTTTTCCATTGAGATATTTTACCTCTTTTTCTAATTTTTCATTCTTGTTGCTTTGTTTGACTAATTCTTGGTTCCTCATAGAGTTATTTGCTTCAATTTCTTTGATTTTAATTTTTAGCGAATCATTTTCCTTGGTAAATTTTTGCAGCTCCTTTTCCATATCACACAGTTTTCTTTTTAAGGAGCTGTTTTCTTTATTATAATGTTTTTTTTTCTAATTTTGCAATTTTGATTTTAAAAGAATGATTAATTTTGTCTCCTATCTCTCTCATTTGGTTTTCAAAGTTGCTTTTGAGCTCATCTAGGAGAACTTTCTATGCTAGTACCCATTCCCTGTTGATGTTTCAGCTGTGGGTATGGAGTTGACATGGTCTCACTCTGAGTTTGATTCTTCCCTCTGAGGATAGTAGGACTCAAGAGTCTTTGCAGTCTGCTTTCTACCCATTTTGATGCAGGGCCCTGGCCACACCCTTCCTCTAGGGTTCCCCAGCCTCTACTGTTTAGGTTTTTGTGCTAGGGCAATCATTACTATGTTTTCAGGGTCAGGGTGGGGGGAGGGGGTTGGAGCAGCCAGATTCTGCTATCCTGGTCCTTGGGGGTCCTGATAGGGGCTTTTTAAATTTCCGTTCTATGGAGTTGTAGACCCAGGAGTATTTCCTGTCCCAGAAAATTGCCCTCTATTTGATTCTTACCTTGCTCTTTCCAGTCCTAGCCCTTTGGTGATAGGCCTGGTAGTGGCCCTTGTGGTTGGTGGGATGACTTGCCCCCCTTGTTGATCAGGCCTTGTCCTAGTCTGCCTCTGCAGGCCCCACCTTTCTGGCTTGCTTCTCTCTGCACACTGCACTGTTGGCTTCCCAGCTTGCCTCTCTCTGTGTGCTGTGCTGTCAGTTTCCAGGCTCATCTTTCTCTGTGCACCAGGATATCAGCTTCCCCTGATTATCATTTTTCAGGGAAAATATGGTCATTCAATGGAATAGACTTTTAAGCATTCTTGATGAAAAAAACAGAGTTGAATGGAAAATTTGACATTCAGATGCAAGAAGTAAGAGAAGCATGATAAGGTAAACAGGGACAATGGACCATAAGGAATTATGAAAGTTGAACTATTTACAATCCTACATGGAAAAATGATAATTGTAACTTATGAAACTTTTCTCAGTATGAGAATAGTTGAAAGGAATACACATACACTCACACATACATATATATGTATATATATATATATATATATATGTGTGTGTGTGTGTGTGTGTGTGTGTGTGTGTGTATTTCCATATAGGAGGGTATATGGGTGTATGAATACATATGTAAGTGTGTGTACAGGTTTACGTAGAGAGAGAGCACAAGAACAATTTAGTAGGAAGGTATGATGTTTAAAAGGTGAAATTAAGAGGTGAGAGAGGAATATAATGAGAGGAGATAGGGAGAGACAAAATGGAGTAAACTATCTCCTATAGAAGAGGCAAGGGAAAAAGGTTATAATGGAGAGGAAGAACAGGAAGGCAAAGGGAGTGGGTCAAAATTATTCTCATTGAATTTGGCTTAGGGAGGGAATGACATGAACACTAAATATAGTATCTCACCCTACAGTAGAGTAGGGGTAAAGGGGATGAGAGGGGGCATGATGCAGGGAGAACAGACTGCAGGGCCAAGGAAGTTGGAAGCACCCACTTTTGAAAAGGGACAGGATCAAAGTATAGAATAGAACAAGTGGGAGGTGGGATTGGATGGAGGGGAAAATACTCATTCATTTACAATATATCCACTATGGAAATGTTTTGCATAGCTACACATGTACAACCTATATTGAATTGATTATCTTTCCAGTAAGGGTGGGTGACAAGAGAGGAAGAGAATGAATCTGCAATTCAAAGTTTTAAAATCAAATGTTTATATGTATGTATATATATATATATATATACATATATTACTATTATTAATATTATTTCAAATGTAACTGAGAAATAAGATATACACACATTGGGGCATAGAGATCCATTGTGACATACTGGAAAATAAGAAGAAGTATGGGGGAAGATAAGGGAGAGATCAGATTGGAGGAGGGGGTATCCAGTAGGATCACTATTTTGGTATGGTGGGTATCAGAAAAATGGGAAGGAAATTTGTAACTCAAAATGTTGTGAAAATGAATGATGTAAACTAGAACTTAATAAAGCATTTGATAAAGCATTGATAAAAAGAAAAATTCAAACTTTAAAATTTTAGTTTCATGACAAAGATCATCAAAACATGCAATCAGAAGAAGACAAAAAAGTCAAAGCTCCCACATTCAAAACCAAGAAAAAAATGAATTGGTCTCAGGCCATGGAAGAGCTGTAAAAAGGATTTTGAAAATCAAGAATAAGAACTAGAGGGAAAATTGAGAATAGAAATTAGAGTGATGGAAGAAAACAATGAAAAAATGACCCCACAGCTTGCTAAAAAAGACCCAAAAAATTCCTGAGGAAAATAACACCTTAAGAAATAGACTAACTGAAACATATATGCAACAAGTGGTATAGCATCACATTCCTAGAGAAGTTAGGGGAGTTAGTTACAGGAAGAAATAGGTAGCAAAATTATACTAGTGGGGGACCTCAACCTCCCCTTCTCTGAATAAATAAATCTTAACTCAATATAAACAAGAAAGAAGCTATGAAGGAGACTAGAATTTTAGAAAAGCTAAACATGGTATACCTCTGGAGAAAACTGAATGGGCATAAAAAGGAACATACTTTTTCTCAGAGGTTTATTGCAAATACACAAAGATGGAACATGTACCAAGGCATAAAAACCTCATAATCCAGTGCAGAAAGGCAGAAATATTAAATTCATCCTTTTCAGATCATGATATAGTAAAAAGCATATGTAATAAAGTGCCAAGGAAAGATAGACTAAAAATTAATTGGAAAGTAAATACTCTAATCCTAAAAAATGAATGTGTCAAACAACAAACCATAGAAACAATCAATAACTTCATTCAAGAGAAAGACAAAAATGAGACAACATACCAAAACTTATGGGACACAGGGAAAATGGTTCTTAGGGGGATGTTTTATATCTCTGAATGCTTACATGAAGATAGAGAAAAAAGATATCAATGAATTGGGCATGTAACTTAAAAAGCTAGAAAAAAGAACAAATTGAAAATCTATAATTCAATACAAAATTAGAAATACTGAAAACCCAAGGAGAGATTAATAAAAATTCAATTAAGAAAGCTATTGAACTAATAAATAAAATAAAGAGCTGATTTTATGGGGAAAAATTGGTAATTGAATTTTAAAATAGAAAGAAGAAAACCAAATTACCTGTATGAAAAATGAAAAGAGTAAATTCACCACAAATGAAGAGGAAATTAAAACAATAATTAGGAATTACTTTTGCTCAACAGTATGTTCATAAATTTGACAATCTTAGTGAAAAGGATGAATATTTAGAAAAATATAAATTGCCCAGATTAAGAGAAGAGGCATTAAAAAATAACTTAACCCATCTCAGAAAAAAGAAATTGAACAAGCCATCAATCAAAAAAAGCCTAGGAAAAAATCTCCAGGACCAGGTGGATGTGTAAGAGAGTTCTATCAATTATTTAAAGAACAATTAATTCCAATACTATATAGACCATTTTGGAAAGTTGGCAAAGAAGAAGTCCTACCAAATTATTTTTATGATACAAATATGATACTGATTCGTAAACTGGGAAGAACCAAAATAGAGAAAGAAAATTATAGACCAATTTCCCTAATGAATATATTTGCAAAAAATTTAAATAAAATATCAGCAAAAAGATTATAGAAACTTTTCATGTAAATAATACATTATGATCCGGTTGGATTTTTGCAGGACTTGTTCAATATTAGCAAAACTATCAGCCTGATTGATATCAACATTAAAACTAGCAAAAATTATATGATTAACACAATAGATGTAGAAAAAGCTTTTGACAAAACACATTCCTATTAAAAAACACTTGAGAGCATAAGAATAAATAGAACCTTCCTTTAAATTATAAGTAGAATCTAACTTCAACCATCAGCAAGCATTAAATGTAATTCAAGTAAGATCAGGGGTGAAACAACTATGTCCATTATCACCATTGTTATGCAAGATGAAACATTAGTTAGCAATAAGAGAAGGAAAAGAAAATGCAGGAATTAGAATAGGCAAAGAAGAAATTAAGTTATCACTCTTTGCAGATGATATAATAATATACTTAGAGAATCCTAGAAAATCAATTAAAAAAACTACTTGAAATCATAAACAGCTTCAGCAAGTCTGCAGGATATAAAAGAAACCCCCATAAATGCTCGGCATTTTTATGCATTACTAACAAAATGCAACAGCAAGAGCTAGAAAGAGCAATTGCATTTAAGCTACTATAGTTATTAAAAAATATTTGATAGTCCACCTGCCAAAAAAAAGTGTTTATATGAATACAATTTCAAAACACTTTTCCCACAAATAGTGAGATATAAATGATTGGAAAAACATTAGTTGCTCATGCCAGGCCAAGATAATATGATAAAAATGACAAATCAACCTAAATCAATTTACTTATTCATTGCCATACCAATCGAACTACCAAAAATTATTTTTTATAGACAGAAAAATAATATCAAAAATAATCTAGCAGGATGATAGGTCCTGTATATCAAGGGAATTAATGAAAAGAAATGCTAGGGAACGTGACCTAGCCATACCAGATCTTAAATTGTATTATAAAGGAACAATCATCCAAGCCACTTGGTACTGGGTAAGAAATAGAGGGATAGATTAGTGGAATAGGAAAGGTAAAGAAGGCATAGTAGTCAACGATTTTTGCAATTTACTGTTTGATAAGCCCAAAACTCCAGGTTCTGGGATAAGAATTGGCTATTTGAGAAAACCTTCTGGGAAAACTTTAAAATAGTATGGCAGGAACTGGGCATAGACCAACATCTCACAATGTAAACCAAAATAAAATCCAAGTGGACACAATTTAGATATAAAGGCTGCTACTTTAAACAAATTAGGGGAGCAAGGAATACTTTATCTGTCAGATTTATGGAGAATGGAAGAATTTTTGACTAAATAAAAGATAAAGAACATTATGAAATTCAAAATGGATCATTTTGATAACAATAAATTGATAAAAACAAAGCCTATGCAACAATGGAAAGCAGAAAAATGGGAAAGGATTTTTAAAACCAGTGTCTCTGATAAAGGTCTCATTTCTAAAATATATAAAGATCTGAGCCAAATTTACAAGGATACAACTTATTGCCCAACTGATAAGGGGTCAAAGGACATGAATAGGCCATTTTAAGAGGAAGAAATTAAGTTTATCTATAGTCATATGAAAAAAATACTACAAATCACTATTAATTAGAGAGATTAAAAGCAAAACAACTCTGAGGTACCATATCACATCTATCAGATTGACTAAAATGACAAAGAAAAAGGAAATTGATAAATGTTGGAGAAGATATGGGAAAATTGGATCACTAATTTTTGGAGCTATAAGCTGATTCAACCATTCTGGACAGCAATTTGGCTATGCCCAAATGGGTATAAAAATGTGCATATCCTTTGAACCAACAACACCTTTTCTAGGTCTGTAATCCAAAAACATCATAAAAATTCAAAAATGATCCATATGTACAAAAAATATTTTAGCAGCCCCCTTTGTGGTTACCAGGAACTGGAAATTTTGGGAATGCCCATCAATTTGGGAATGACTGAAAAAGTTGTGGTATATGAATGTATGGAAAGCTATCATGCTATAACAAATGATAAACAGGCAGACTTCACAAAAACCTGGAAATATTAATTTAAACTGAATTATGAATTTGAGCTAATGAATGAAGTGAACAGAACCAGGGGAACATTGTACAGAATAATAGCCGCAGTCTGTGATGACTGATTTTGAAAGATTTAGCCCTTCCCAGATGTGCAAGTACCTAAAACATTTCCAAAGGACTCATGTTGGAAAATGCCATCCACATTCAGAGAAATAACTATGGAGTCTGAATGCAGAGAAAAGCTGACTATTTTCTTTCTTTTTCGTTTTGTTAGATTTTTTTCTTTCTTATGGTTTCTCCCATTCATTATAATTCTTCTATACACCATGACTAATGTGAAACTATGTATAATAAAAATGTATATGCAAAGCCTATATAAGATTACAGGCCTTCTTGGTGAGGGAGACAGAGGGGGTACAATTTTAAACTTATGAAAATAAATTTTGAAAACTAAAAATAAATAATTTAAATTTAAAAAAATTAAAAAAAAAAACCACTAACCCAAAATGGCAAAAAGAGGTTCAAAAAGTAAATGAGGAGAGGAATGGTTTAATAAAGAGAATTGTAAATGCTCTTAATCACTATTTATTAGAGAAATTCAAATTAAAAAAAATCTTAGGTACCACATCTCACCAGTCAGATTACAAACATGACACAACAGAAAAATGACAAATTCTGGGAAAGATGTGGGGAAATTGTAACACAAATGCATTGTTGGTGGAGTTGTGACCTGACCCAACCATTCCGGAAAGCAATTTACAATTATGCCCAAAGGACTATAGAAATGTCCGTAACATTTGACCCAGCAATACAACTTCTAGAACTGTTTGCCAAAGATATCATACAAGAGGGAAAAGGACCAGTATTTACAAAAAAAAAATATTTTTAGCAGCTCTTTTTGTGGTGGCAAAGAATTAGAAATCAAGGAGATGCCCATCAATTGGGGAGTGACTGAAAATGTTGTGGTACATAAATGTAATGGAATACTATTGTGCTCTAAGAAATGAGGAGCAGATGGACTTCACAATAAACTGGAGAGACATATAAAGTGATGCTAAGTGAGGAGAACTGAATGAGGAGAACATTGTACACAATTATAGACACATTGTATCTGTGATTACGGACTTTGATAGAATGGGCTCCCCTCAGCAATGCAAGGTTATAAGACAACTTCAAAGGATTCATAATGAAAAATGAATTCTTTACAACTTTACTAATGTTTAATGTGAAGGAATCTGTATCATACCTATATGGGATTGCATGACACCATAGTGTGGGTGGGAAGTGAGGGAGAAAATCTGGAACTCAAAAACTTGTGGAACTGAATGTTATAAACCAATAGTAAATAAATTAAAAAAACGGAATTGTACAAATGAAGGAGGTGCAAAATCTCACTGAAGAAAATAATTCCTTAAAATTTATAAAGGAGCAAAATGAAGCTAATGACTCTATAAGAGATCAAGAAATTATAAAGGAGAACCAATAAAAAAATTTAGAAGAAGACAATGTAAAATATCACATTGGAAAAACCACTCACCTGGAAAATAGATCCAAGACAGATAATTTAAAAATTATTGGACCATCTCAAGGCCATGATCAAAAAAAGAATCTAGACATCATCTTTCAAGAAATTATCAAGGAAAATTGTCCTGGTATTCTAGAAGAAGAGGCTAAAATAGAAATTTTAGAAATCCATTGATCGGGGTGGCCAGATAGCACAGCGAGTAAGAGCACCGGCTCTAGTGTCAGGTTGACCTGGAGATTGAATCCCGGGCTCAGACACTTGGCACCCCCCTAGAAACACCTGGCCATGTAACCTTGAGCAAGTTACTTAACCCTGATTGCTTAAAAAAAAAAAGAAAGAAAGAAATCCATTGATCACCTCCTGAAAAAGATCCCAAATGGAACACTCCTAGGAATATTGTAGTCAAATTACAGAGTTCCCAGGTCAAGGAGAAAATATTGCAAGTAGTAAAAAAAAAAAAAAACAATTCAAGCAATGTGGAAACCTAATTAGGATAGTACAGGATTTAGCAGTATCTACATTAAGGGGTCAGAGGGCCTGAAATGTGATATTCTGGAGGTTAAATGATCTAAGATTAAAATGACCTACCCAGCATAACTGAGTATAATTCTTCAAGGGAAAACATGGAAGTTCAATGAAATAGGGGACTTTCAAGCAGTCTTGATGAAAAGACCAAAGCTGACTAGAAAAATTGACTTTTAAATACAAGAATCAAGAGAAACTTGAAAAGGTAAATTGTTTCCTTTTTCTCTCCATTCTTTCTGTTTTCTTTGATTATATTGCTCATTCTGATCTGTAATACTTCTCTATAAGCTTTTATACCTATTTGTATTCAACAATCATGTTGCCTTCAATAACTCTCTGTCTCTGTCTCTCTCTGCCTCTGTCTCTCTGTGTGTATCTCTCTCTCTCTCTCTCTCTCTCTCTCTCTCTCTCTCTCTCTCTCTCTCTCTCTCTTTCTCTCTCTCTCTCTCACACACACACACACACACACACACACACATAAGGCTAATATTTTTGTATGGCTTCTTTTGGCCTCTTAGTTGTGACAATAAATTCTAAAATGTGCTTAAAATTTTAGAAGCAAATATTAAAACCAAAGAAAATATAATTTGTTTTATACATTAAAAATTTTTATTACAATAATTTATTTTCAATAAATATTATTAAATGCCTACTGTGTTTCAGGCACTCTACTAAGTACTAGAGAAACCAAAAAACAAAAGGAAAAAAGAGCCTCAACCTCAAAATCTAATGGGTGAGGCATGAATAAATAATCACATTTATTTTTTTAAATAAATGTCATAACATTTTCCCCTAAGTACGATTCTTATTTGTTTTTGCCCATCATGATACTAGCTCTGAAAAGTAAATGGTCTGAGTATATTCACTGAAAATTGATTCAAGGTTAACACCCAGTCTACAATAAGTCTTTTCCAGTTTATTATAATGCAATCAATTAAATTATTTGAGTTGTTATTTGGTGCTCAACACTTTCACTGTCCCTAAGAGTTTATTTTTTTTAATTTAATGAAAGTATTGATAATGACATAAAGTCACAAACTGCTATATAACTGAAAGATGTGGAGACATATCAACCATGTAGACTTGAGAAACATGCATGTTATGTGTGTATATATACATGTATATACACATACATGCATATAAACATATTTTATTTTGTTATATAGGCTCATTAAATACATGTAATATTATTTTAAAATTATCTTATGGAATTTATATACATATGCATATGTGCATATATTAGTATTTATGTATATGTATATCCTTGTTAAGTAGAAATAAATATTTCATAAAGCCAAATTTTAAATTCCAAGGTAACTGATTTCTCAACTTTTATATAGACAGACTGCTAATTAAATACTAGAAAAAAATCACTTTAGTTTACTGTGATTAGATTATATCTAAGATCCCTTATAATTCTAACTTCTTTGAAATGCATAAAGAATAATTAGTGTTTTAAATGTTACTTCTTAATATTATTTCAGGGAAGGAGCAGTTATTAATAATATTAGACTGGTATTGCTAATAAACAGGCTCAGAATTGGCTTGAAAGAGGATAAAGTACTTGGTTTATTGGAAGGATCAGATGATATCACCTAAAGTATACTTGAAGGGAACATAATTCCTTTAGGCATGACAAATGTATTACTTACCATTCACAAAATGCTTCACCAATCCTAATGAATCACAACTTGGGTATCTCTTCAAAACTGGTTCACTGCCAAGGAGACTGTTATGTTTTCTGGTAATAGTTCCCATTTATGTTATTTAAGAATGAATGATCTATGATGAAGGCAACATTGCCAATTACAGAATATATTAAGAAAGCCAAAGCTGAGATCTCTATCTTGAAAAGCCAATTATTTCATTTTAAACAAGTCAGAAAATAACAGATGGGAGAGACAAAGACAGACAGAGAAAAAGGGAGACAGAGACAGAGAGAGTAAGCGAGCGAGACAGAAAGAGAGACAGAGAGAAAAACAACTAAGGATAATGCTACTTTTGGATCATTATTATTTTTTTCAGACCATGATATTTTCTATTTTATTTCCTTTACCTCTTTTGTATTTTCTTTAGTGAAGGGCAGCATTTCAAAGATATCAATGTCCTCTGTAGCTTACCAGAGTATTTGTGTTCTTGTACTTAAGATATTCTGATAACTCAGAAGTTTTGAACTTCTATTCTTTTCCAAGAAGTCGCTGATACGAGAAAGGCAGGTAACCCTGGATTTAACATAGATAGCAGTCATATCACTCAGATGAGTATGGATGGTATTTCAAACTTGTCCCAAAATTCACATCTTTCCATTCATCCTACCATTTCACAGATAAAATTTAAACTTTTGCTCTGACCTTCAAAGGTTTATTCTACTCAGTCTCACACTAGTGCAGTTTTTTTTCCTCCTGATATTCATGTAACTGTTTTCTTTGCTCTTTGTCAAATAAGCTATGAAGAGGAAAGTGAGTTCAAGGATAATCTGACCAGTGCATTAATAGTACTGAAAGATTTTACTCACAAAATTACACTGGCATGTAGCCTTCATTTAATATATTAAGACAAGTTAGTCTAGTGATACCTGAATGGATTATGGATAGATAGATGATAGATAGATAGATAGATAGATAGATAGATAGATAGATAGATAGATACATACATACATACATACATACATACATACATACATACATACATGTAATGTAATACCAAGCAAAGGCAACTTCCCAGGTTCAAAATACCAGCATAGGTGCTCTCTATTTTATTCAGTAACAAACCCAGAACAGAGAAGATCAAAACATGACATCATTCAAGATACAGCATTTACTAAGTGTGATTAAATAATCTCCAAGTACTACCCCACTCCAGGACCTTCCAATCATTCAATCAATTACAAAGTCTCTGTTCTAAATACTTCTCCACCCCTAGGCTATACCTTAATTAAGTCCACCACAAAGCCCCTCTTCTCAAATGGAGATTAGTTTCCAAACATAAGGTCAAAAGTTCCCCACCCCTGGATGACAATTGAATCTACCCCAGAGTTACATCAAGTTTAAACACAGCACTTAATACCCAAATGGAGGTCTTTTCTTCATCTTGACACGAGGCAAGTTCTCAGCAATCTTAGTTCCTGGGGAGACAAGGCTTAGCAAAGCCACAAGGTACATTGCCAGTCCCTTCATGAATTTATCCTCTGTCTGTAGAACAGTCCTAGAACCCCTGAACACATTAGCAAAGCCCTCTCCCAGGATTTCTGTAAACATACAACAAGAAAATCCTTCTACAGGGCTTCTGAACCAACAGAAAGGCTCCCAGACCCCTGCAACAACAGCACTGTCCCTCACCAGTGGACAGTATTCACTCTGTCTGCAGGACAGTCTCCAGACCCCTGCAACAACAGTACTGTCCCTCACCAGTGGACAGTATTCACTCTCTGTCTGCAGGACAGTAGCAGACCTTCTTAGCGAACAGCCAGGTTCCAGGACTTCTTCAAGAAAAGGACTGTCTTTCACCAGTGGACAAATCTGGCAAAACAACATCAAAACAGACAGACAAAGTACCAGCAAAACAGCCATGTCTCCTCAGTCCTTGGCAGCTCAGGGGGCAGGTCTCAAAAGTCCAGGGCAATTCAAAGCGGCCACCAGCAATTCTCTTAGTCTCTCTCTCTCTCCACGAGGTGCTGCTTCCAAAAAAATCTTCTGCCTCTCTCTAGTGTCTCTCCAAATCTACATCACCAGCTCCTCCCAGTTGAGGACTTTCTTTTCACATCAACAAGCCCACCCCACAGGTGGGATTAACAAACTCTGGGTTTTAACACAATCAGTTTGAAAACCAAGCCAATACAGGGGAATCTTTAATTGCCATTACTATCACAATACATACATACATACATACATAGAGATAACACATCAGCACAATAGGAATATAAGTAAATATCTGTAAGGAATTATGGATGTACATACATACATATCCACATATATATCCATATAAATTACATAATAATATATTTCTATATCTATATGCATGTATTTGTCTATATATCTACATCTCCATATTCCCTTATGGATTTCTTTTTCTGTCTGACTTGCTAGCTATTTATATACCTGCCACAATAAGGAAAAGTAAGCACTGACCTGTGAAGTATTTGTTAATAACGCCCAATTTTGCTTTTTTTTTTAATAAGGAATGCTAATACCATAATAGGTTAGATTTAAAATTAATAGTTTGGCTTGTCCAAAGTAAGGTTGAAATATATTCAGAATCATGAAGTAGTTATCACTGAACTTTCCAAAAGTTTTCCTGAAGCTTAGATTACTGACAGTTTCTGACTTATTACCTGTAAATCACTTGTTTCCATTTCCATTTTAGGCAATCTAAAAAGTATATTTTTGTGAATTGCCAAAAGCAGCTTTAGAACATGCCTTTTTATTCATTTGAGAAATGATTCTGCTTCCATAATTTATACTCAATAAATGAGATAGATATAATTATGGTATAATCTTATCAATTTGACATTAGTTCATTTAAAATTGTTTTACATGAGCACAGCTGAAGGTACAACTGGTTATAAATGAAAGTTTCAATCAGTCTGGTTATTTGGCATCCCATAAACACCCAGATAAAGATAATTTGACTCAAGTAAGCTGCTTTTGAAACTGTCAGGCAAATCAGTTGCATTGAGTTTTCACAAGGTACAAAATTACTGTGTCTTTGCACTGCCAGATGTGAACTTTAAAACTGGAAATATTTGGTCCTTGAGATCAGATAAGAAAGCTAAACCAGATTAACCTGGTATTTGTTTCATCTTCTTTTGGGTTAGATAACCCAAATTCATTGTTAACTTGGTAAAATTATTTCTACAAACTCCATGTGATTACTTCACTTTGTTTATAGATAGAGAAGTTTGATTCATACATAAGAAATAGAAAAACATTCTGGTGGAACTGCAATGTTGTCTTCTGATTGGCCAATGGGGGGCAGAAGGCACTTGTGTATAGGAGGGTGTGGGTGGAGAGAGGAAAGGATATGCATATTAAAGAAAAATAAATATGAGGACTTTTTGAATGCTGTATATACCTGACTTCTGGCCATCTGCATTTCATAATAATAAGATTTTACAGAATGTGGAACATAAGACAAGGATCAAGATTACTCACATGTCTTATGAGATTCACTTAGTGTTTATCCCATTAGAAATAAAGGGAATCAGAAAGAAAAAAATACTCAGTGCTTTGTGAATATATTTGACTTCTTTCATCTCAAAAAAAAATTTTCTTCCTTTATGGTGAAACATGTTAAGGACTCCAGAAAGTTTTCAGATTAAGAGTCCATAAAGATAGGAAAATTTGAGAATTTTCAAACAAGCATCTTCTAAAAAAGTAAAAGATCTTTTAACATAGTATTTGTTAGCAATTTTTTTCTCAACAATATAGAAAAACTGAAATTCGTAATAGATTAGAAAATTGCTCTCTAATCAGTAAAATCCATACAAGGACATTAGCTTTAAGCAATTTAAAGATTACTCCTTAGAAGGTTTTCTATTGTTGTTCCCTACCCAATCCTTCCCATTGATAAAATATATAAGAACTATTTCATAAAGGTTTAAGAGGAATGAATCTTTAACTGTGACATTCTCATTTGAGATAATAATAATAACTAATGATCATATAATTCTTTAATATTCACCAAATCTGTACTGAAGACATTCTGGAACACCTGTATTCATAATCTCATCTGAATCTGAAAACTACTAATACTAATCCTCATTAGAAAGACAAGGAAGGCGACATTCAAAATTAAATGATTTGCCCATCCTACATACAAATGAGAAAACTGAATAAAAGAGATAAAGTGTTCTTCCCATGGTCACATGGAATTTTAGTATTAGAGGCAGAATTTAACAGAGAATTTCTTTTTGACCCTTTAATTCAGATATTAGACATTATGAAACATTGCCTCTCAATAAGGGATTATTCCTTAAAAGGCATTTCTTCTACCTCTTGCTCTATACTATCCCTCACATCATCAACATTGGAGATCTGGAATCTAGTACAGAGGTTCAGGCCCAAACTGATGGGATAAAAGATATAAGAAACAAAAGGAAAATTCTTCATCATTGTGTAATGTGCCTATGAAAATGTTAAATGTTAAAAATGTTAAAGTAGGAAACATGTATATGTGAGTATGTGAGCATGTAACTGTGTGTTTAAATGTTTTGTCATACCATAATACAATGTTGTTCCACTGGATGAAAGTGTCATTCATAAAAATTCTTAAATCAAAATTGGTGCATTATGTTTCTTTCCTATGCCTATTCTTTTTTTGCCTTCTCTCTGTTCTTCTTAACTAGGTGAAGTAGTTAAGGAGTCAATATTTAAAAGTCATTTTTTAAATATTCTGCTCTTATTTCATTAAAAAAAAATTAAGAATCAGTCAAGATGGCAGAGTAGAAACAGGACCTCCCCGCTGCTCCCACTTCCACCTTCCCCAATCCATGTAAAAAGGGGACTCTGAACAAACTTTGGAGCTGCAGAACCCACAAAATGACACAGAGAAGTTAAACTTCTGCTGAGGACAGCCCGGCAGGCCTGCAGGAATCAGCCAGCCAAATGTTCCACCTAGCCCAGCCCACGCCACTTAGGCTTTAGCCCCAGGGCAGGCCTGACCAGCAGCAAGCCAGAGAGACTCCAGATCAGCCACAGCTATGGCCCTTTCCAGATTTATCAACACAGAGATACAAAGGACAAAGTGAGAGGTCAGTGCAGTCTGGACTTTGGGACCCAGTAAGTGGGAATGCGTGGCTTTTGCCTCCTCCTCCCCCGCCCCTGCGAAAAGCCCCTGATATGCCAGCACAGCCAGCCAGAACCACATGGTGGCTTCAGCTCCTGGCCTGCAGAAAGTAGGGGGAACAAGCACCAGTCTGAGTGGTAATTGCTCTTGCTTTCACCTTCTTGGATCTAGATTGTAGTCTAGGGTGGAAATCCTGGAGCATGTGTCCAGCTTGCCAGAGTTTGTGGAGACCTCAGAAAGGGCACCCATCTACTACCTCAGGCAGCTGAGAAAACCTCAGTGTTTGGGAGGAAAGCTTCCCCTTGTGTGGTGGCAGAGTCCTACTGTGGCAAAAAGCCCAGGGGTCAAGTGACTGAGGGGCAATATGATCAGGCAAAGGAAACAAAGCAGACAGAAGATTCCAAAATTAGACTCATTTCAGGGACAAAAAGGAGCAAAGCATGGAACAGGAGGAAGACAGTGAAGTCAGAACTCCTGCACCAAAAGCTTCAAAGGAAAATACAAGCTGGCTACAGGCCATGGAGGATCTTAAGAAGCAGATAAGAGAAGTGGAGGAAAAATTGGGAAGAGAAATGAGAACAATGAAAGAAAATTATGAAATGAGAGTTAACAGCCTGACTGAGGAAAATCACACCTGAAAAAATAGACTAACTCAAATGGCAAAAGAGGCTCAAAAGGTAAAGAGGAGAAGAATACCTTAAAAAGCCGAAATTTGCCAGATGGAAAAAGAATCTCAGAAAAGCTCAATGAGGAGAATCATTGTTTCAGAATTAGACTGGAAAATCAAGATGCTGTTAAACAGATGAACAGATGCAAACAAATGAAAGAATAGAAGACAATGTGAAATATCTCATGGGAAAAACCACTGACCTGGAATAGACCCAGGAGAGGTAATTTAAAAATTATTGGACTACCTGAAAGCCATGATCAAGTAAGAACCTAGAAATAATCCTCCAGAAAGTTCTCAAAGAAAAGTGCCCTGATGTTTTAGTACCAGAAGACAAAATAGAGGTTGAAAGAATCCACCAAATACCTCCTGAAAAAGATCCCAAAAATAAAACTCCAAGTAACATTATAGCCAGGTTCTGGAATTCCCAGATTAAGGACACAATATTACAAGCAGCCAGGAAGAAACAATTTGAATATTGTGGAAACACAATCAGGATATCCCAGGATCTGGCAGCTTCTACACTGAGGAATCGAAGGGCTTGGAATATGATATTCTGGAGGTCAAAGGAGCTGGGAGTATAACAAAGAGTCACCTACCCAGCAAAACTGAGTATAATGTTTCAGGGGAAAATATGGGCATTCAGTGGAATAGCGGACTTTCAAGCATTGTTGCTGAAAAAAACAGAGTTGAATAGAAAATCTGACATTCAGATACAAGAAGCAAGAAAAGCATGAGAAGGTAAACAGGGAAAATAAATCATAAGAAACTTATTAGAGTTGAACTATCAACATTCCTACATGGAAAAACAATAATAGTAACTTATGAAAATTTTCTCCATAGTTGAATGGAACAGAAATATTTATATGTCTATATATGAAGGTATATGGGCATATGAATACATATGTGAATGTGTGTACATATGTTTACAGTATACAAAGATAGATGGCACAGGAACAATTTAAAAGGAAGAGATAATACTTAAAAGGTGAAATTAAGAGCTAAGAGAGGAATATAATGAGAGGAGACTGGGAGAGACAGATTGGGGTAAACTATCGCATACAGAAGAGGCAAGGGAAAATGGTTACAATGGAGGGGAGGAATAGGAAGGCAAAAGGGAATGGATCAACCTTATTCCCATTGAATTTGTCTTGAGGAGGGAATGAAATACACACTAAATAGGGTATCTCACCCTCCAGGAGAGTAGAGGGGGAAGTGGATGAGAGGGGGGATGATGGAAGGGATGGCAGCCGGGGGAGGGGGGGGGGAAGTTGGAAACACACACTTTTGAAAAGGCACGGGATGAAAGCAGAGAATAGAACAAGTGGGAGGTGGGAAAGGAGGGAGGGAAATATAGTCAGTCTTTTACAACATATCTACTATGTTATTGTTTTGCATTAACCACACATGTACAACCCATACTGAACTGCTTATCTTCCCAGTAAGGGTGGGTGACAAGGAAGGACTGAAATGAATCTGGAATTCAAAGTTTTAAAATCAAATATACAAATATATATGTATATGTGTGTATGTATATATACATATATACTGCTATTAATATTTTTTTTACATGTAATTTGGAAATAAGATATACAGGCCCTGGGGCAAAGAGATCCACTGGAAAAGTCGAAAGGGGTATGGAGAGAGCAGATTGGAGGAGGGCATAAGGAAATAAATGATGTAAATCAGCAGATAATAAAGCAATGGAAAAATAAATAAGTAAAATTTAATTAAAAATAAATAAGAATCAAGTCACTTTCAATAAAATTAGCTAGCTGACATCTTTTTTGGTTCTTAGAGCACAAAGTCTCTTTCGTGGTTTTCCTGCGGAGAAAAAAAAATCATTTATAATATCCCAAAGTAACTCTTCATTATAGTTGTTGTTCTTCTTCTTATTGTTTGTTTTCAACAACTTTAAATAAGCCTCCTTCTAAGACAGAATGTAGCAGTCCCCTTTTGGAAACAGTCATTTCTCTCTGGTATTCTAGTTACCCAAAATCACTTATTCTCAATATTTGAATGTGATTTTATACAAGAAATTCATGTCTTTTTCCAGGTACATTTAACTTGTACTTCTTAGACTGTCTCCATGTATATGATATAAAAACCTAATTTTTTAAATTACAGTTTATGTTTATTTTTAGTTTACATCATTCATTTCCACAAGATTTTGAGTTTCAAATTTTCTCTCCATCTTTTCCCTACACACCACCCCACAATTATGACACCACTTTATACCGCCTCCCCCAATCTGTTCTCTCCTTTTTCTCCCCCATCCCTCCCTCCAACTTTCCAGTAGGGCAAGATAGATCTCCATCCCCAGGGTCTGTAAATCGTATTTCCCAGTTGCATGTAAATAATAATAATTAATAACAATAATAATAAATTTTAAACATTTGATTTTAAACCTTTGAATTCCAGTTTCTTTCCTTTCTTCCCTCATCACCCACCCTTACTGGGAAGATAAGCAATTCAAAATAGGTTGTATATGTGTAGTTACACAAACATTTCCATAGTGATTATATTGTGAAAGACTGACAATATTTCCCCCCATCCTATGCCGCCACCCACTTGCTCTGTTTTCTCCTTTGACCTTGACCCTTTGCAAAAGTGTGTGCTTCTAACTACCCTCTCCCCCAACCTGCCCTCCCCTCCATCATACCCCCTTTCATACACTTCCCCCCCTACTCTCCTGTAGGGTAAGATACCCAATTTAGTGCGTGTGTCATTCCCTCCCTAAGGCAAATTCAATGAGAGTAAGTTTCACCCATTCCCTTTTGTCTTCATGTTCTTCCTTTCCATTGTAACAGTTATCCCTTGCCTCTTCTATATGATATACTTTACCACATTCTGTCCCTCCCCTTCTCCTCTCATTATATTCCTGTCTCACTTCTCAATTTCACCTTTTAAATATCATCCCTTCATGTACAATTGATCCTGTACTCTCTTTCTATGTATACCTGTACACATATATACACACTTATATAAGTATTCACATGCACCTATATCCTCCTATATAGACATATGTATGTATGTATACTGACATACATACAAATATATACATTTATATTCCCTTCAACTATTCTCATATTGAGAGGATACTTTCATACTTCTCATACAGATAAAAATTTTATAAGTTACAAGTATTGTTTTTCCATGTAGGAATGTAAATACTTCAAATTTAATAAATTCCTTATGATTTCTTTTCCCTGTTTACCTTCTCATGCTTTTCTTGCTTCTTAGATTTGAATGTCAAATTTTCTATTCAACTCTGTTTTTTTTCATCAAGAATGCTTGGAAGTCTCTATTTCATTGAATGATGAAATTTTCCCCTGAAACATTAACCTCAGTTTTGTGGGGTAGTTGATTCTTAGTTTAAATCCTAGCTCCGTTGACCTCCAGAATATCATATTCCAAGCCCTTTGGTCCCTCAAAGTAGAAGCTGTAAGATCCTGTGTTATCCTGATTGTGCTTCCACAATATTCGAATTATTTCTTCTTGGACACTTTTAATATTTTCTCTTTGATTTGGAAACTCAAAAATCTGGCTATAATATTTCTTGGAGTTTTCTTTTGGGTATCTTTTTCAAGAGGTGATTGGTGAATTCTTTCCATTTCTATTTTTCCCTCTGGTTCTAAGACATCAGGGCAATTTTCCTTGAGAATTTCTTGAAGGATGATTTCTAGGTTTTATTTTTTTTATCATGTCTTTCAGGTTTTCCAATAATTTTTAAATTATCTCTCCTGGGTTTATTTTCCAGGTCAATGGTTTTTTCAATGAGATGTTTTACATTGCCTTCTACTTTTTCATTTGTTTGGATCTGTTTAATAGTATCTTGATTTCTCATAAAGTTATTAGCTTCCATTTGCTCCAATCTGATTATGAAGAAATTATTCTCTTCAGTGAGCATTTGAAATTCTTTTTCCTTCTGGGAAATTTAGAATCTTAAGTCATTCTTCTCCTCATTGGCCTTTTGGGCCTCTTTTGCAATTTGAGGTAATCTATTTTTTAAGGTGTTATTTTCTTCAGTCATGTTGTTGATTCTTTTTCATGATTTTCTTGCGTCATTCTCATTTCCCTCCCCAATATTTCCTCCACTTCTCTTACTTGATTTTCAAAACCTTCTTGAGCTCCTCCATGGTCTATAATCAGTTCATGTTTTTCTTGGAAGCTTTTGGTGAAGAAGTTCTGATTTCGTTGTCTTCCTCCCATTCCATCCTTTAATCTTTTTTTTTTAGTCACCAGAAAAGGAATCTAAAGTTGGATTGCTGTGCTTGCTTTGCTTCCTTTGTTTGCTCATGTGGCCACTCAATTACTTGACTTTTGAGCTCTTGCCACATTAGAATTCTGCTTCCCGAGGGGAGATCTTTGTCCCAAATCGCTGGGGTTTTTGCAGCTGCTGGAGCTTTTAGGAGGGCACCATCTCTGCAGCCCCTGCCTCACTGGTCACACACCTCAGGACCACTACCCTAGACCGTTATCCAGATCCAGGTAGATTAAAATAGGAGTGTTTATCCTCTGAATGTTCACTTGGCCCCCCCACAATCTGTAGGCCAGGAGCTCTGAAGCAGCCATGTGGAGGTGGCTGTCCATCCGCTGAAACTCTGCCACTTCTAGGTTAGGGGGCAGGGGCAAGACCAACTCCTCTATCCCCCCCGGCCCCAGTTCCAACAGAGTTCTGTACTGAACTCTCACTTTTTCTTTGGCATTTATGGGTTGATAATACTGGAAACCACCACAGCTGCTGTTCATCCACTCTCCCAAAGTCTGCTGCAGCTGCTGGTTGTGCCCTCACTGGGGCTAAATCTGGAAGTTCACACAGAGCTGGGCTCAGCTTCCAGCACGCTGCAATGGACCCTTCCTGATGGCCTGCCTGAATGCCTTAAGCAGGGGATTTGTTTCTGTCTGTCACTTTGTGGGTTCTGTAGCTCTAAAATTTGTTTAGAGTCAGATTTTATAGGTATTTCAGGTGGTTATGGGGGGAATTCATGGAGTTTTCCTGATTCTATGCTGCAATTTTGGTTCTGCTGCCAGCAACCTAACTCTTTAAGGAAGGTCTCTGATGAGAGACAGCCTTGCATAATGTTTAGGTAACTAGTTGCTGTGTGTAGAACAATGTTCAAGGTCTGAATCTGCTTGTATCTGTATCATCACTGATGTGTATGTATCTGACTGTATCATCATATGGATTACATAAACTCTCATGGCATTTTGAAAGATCTAGAAGCATGGCTTCAGAACACTGACTAGAACACCAAAGGGGATTTATGGGAGGGCATAGAGAAGAGTCAATGCGTTATAAAGGAAAGAGAAGGCACAGTCTCTGTTTCTAATTTTGTCATATGATAATTATGACCTATGTGACAAAGAAATTACTAAAATCTCTGGCACTGAGTTTCTTCATTTATAAAAACAGACACTTTGACTAGATGGTCCCTGAGTTCCTTTGTTCTTCTAGAACTATAAAACTAATAGCTAGGTGGCACTATTTCTTAAAGATGTGTCTTGTAATCAAGAAGACTTGAGTTTGAATCTTTTTTTGGCCACTCACTAGTTGGGTGATCCTGGAAAAATACTTTAACTTCTCTATACTTCAGACTCCTCATCTGTAAAATGATTATAATTCCTACCTCACAGCATTGTTGTGTGTATCAAAAGATCAAATGAATTGAAATTAAAAAAACCTTTGAAAAACTTTAACATATTTCATAAATGACTTTTTTGTTACTGAGTCATTTTTTCAGTCATGTCTGACTTGTTGAGACCCCATTTGGGATAAATGGTAGCTTTTCATACAATTCTTGTGTTATTGTTATCATACTGAAATTTAACACAATGAAAAGGGGAAAATGGACCTTTGAACAAAGGACACCTTGATGAAATCATGATTGCACTGGAGTAAGAAGTAGTTTCTTACAATCCAAGTGAGTCTAGTTAATTTTATTAGTGGTAGAGACATACAATGATATGGAAGTTCTAGTCTTATCTCTGATATAGGAAAGTCACTTCTCTCTAGGTCAGTGTATTCTGAATGAAGGAGTTGGTTTGTTTACTAAAGAAATATCTAAGTATTTTTTTTAATTTTAACTTCTATGACTCAATATTTTATAGGCACAAATTTGTTCAGAAAGTTATAATCATAAAATATTCAAAACATTGGTTGTTAAAAAAAATATAAACTTAAAGTCTATAGTCTTATTAACATGTTTGTAATAAGTCCTTCAACCACAATGTATTTGGAGATAGACTTTTTTCAAAGACTACTATTTGTAGATGCTAGTATAAATGAAAATTGGGGAATATATTCATTATATCTAAGACATGAAGTTGTGATATCAATTTAGTTGTGAATTTTGTTAAACCCCATGAATTTCTCATCACTTATGGATTTTGTCCCACTGAGTTCTTGACACCACCCTAATGTGAGAAATAGTTTTTCAAAAGGAGAAATTATTTTATTGAAATTAATATGTGATTTCTAAACATGTCTTTTGTGGTTATGTTATGATAAAACTCTAAAAATTAATAAGAAGCCATGTGATTTTTCCTGATCGAGTTTATATTTTATTCAGGTATCTAATATACTTTATTTAAGTTCATGTTTAAATTCAATCATATATTAGTCCTAATCATGATATGTGTGTGTCTGTGTGCATGTGTGCATGAACATTTCCTTATCTGGATTTTTGATGTTTTGTAACTAAATGAAGAAAAAAAAAAGGAAGACAGTACATATACATCATTTGAAAGGGGATGTTTATAATTGGAATTATTTCTAGATAAATTGGGTCTACAATAAAGAAATATTTTTTTCCTTGAAAGTACCTTAAAGATAAAATAAAAAAAGATTAAATTACTTATTCCAAACAGTGTGTCCAGATAGCACAAATACAATTATTTTAGGAACATTGAATCTTTGTTCCATTTGGCTAATGCTCTAGAAATGATGCCTCTATATTCATTGGTGTCCTTGGGATAGTGTGCCAATTTCCTAATTCACCTATTCCTGAAATAATTCCCCTCCACCCCCCCACCACCTTATCAATCACACTCATGTGCAAACCCATATCATGTCACTCTTTTTTTTTTCCTTTTTTGGAGGGGAAAGGGAAGGGCAATTGGGGTTAAGTGACTTGCCCAAGGTTGCATGGCTAGTGCATGTTAAGAGTCTGAGGCTGGATTTGAACTCAGATCCTCCTGACTCCAAGGCTGGTGGTCTATTTACTGTGCCACCTAGCCACCCCATATCATGTCACTCTTAGACCTTTCTCCCACAGCTCATCTTCTACTACCACCATGTTGTTATGGTGACCTATGCTGTCTGGCTCCTTTCTTCCCACACCCATACTCCTGCCAGTTCAAATGCATGTGCCACAGGTGCCAAAATTCAAAATTTATAGGTCAGTCTGACATTTTAGACTCCAGTTCAGTATTATTCCCTGTAATAGCTTATTGTCTTAAGTAACTGAACTGAGTCGGTTCACAGCGGTCTTTCATTTCTCTCTTTCCTTTGTTTATTTTCTAATTTGATTATTTTCTTATTTGGATATTTATCATGCATTCCATAATTTATCTATTTATTTGTGCACTTATCTATGTATTTGTGTGTGTTAAGCTGATTTGTAATTCATTCTTATTTGGAACTTTAAGATAAAAAAAAGAAGCCACCATAATATTTAGACATTTTCCCACCCTAAAAACAGAACAAAAAAAAAAAAAAACATGACTGAGTGTTTCTGTATTCTAGCAGTCATCACAGTTCCACACCATATTGCCAGATTCTATTGTTTTTGACAAAAGGATTGCATATTAATACATTGTGTTTGAGGAGTTTATGGATAGGAATCTTACCTGAGCTGTCATGATTACCCTCCACCATCCCCAAACAAATAGACTAAAAGGATGAACACACTATGAAGGCTGACTTAAAGAGTTTGCTCAATACAAATAGCCAACAGAACTTGCTTATTCTTCTGTGTCCCTCAATTTTGAACAACACATATTAGTCTTCAGATTAACTAATCCTGAATTCTTCTGACACTTTCTTCCTTCATTTCTCCCCCCTCCCATCTTTCTATTCCTTCCTTCTTTCCTTTCTTCTTCCTTCCTTCCTTCCTTCCTTCCTTCCTTCCTTCCTTCCTTCCTTCCTTCCTTCCTTCCTTCCTTCCTTCCTTCCTTCCTTCCTTCTTTCCTTAGCTGGTAAAACTGGTCATTTGGTGGTTGCAGTTCCCAGCCCTGTTGGGATAGCTTGAGGAAACCCAAGGATGCCCTATGTAAATTTACCTCTTGTGATGTAGACAATTTCCCACAAAGAACTGGGAGCTATACCTCTTATTACATCAACCAAATAGGTTTTGGACACAGAGAATTACTTTCAGTTAAAAATGTAAGTCAGAAAAAGAGGTAGGACAAACAAACAAATAAAAAAAAATTCTGTCATGGATTAAAACTTCAGGGAGCACATGGTACAATGAAAAAATGAGTGTATGACCAGCATGATTATAAATATGCAAAAGATCTGAGAACCATCATGGGATTACCTTTCATTTTTGTCTTCTGTCATAAACAACTATATTTTTCCTGGCATTGGACTGCTATTTGGCCATTCAGTACTATAGCCAAACAATGGGAGTGATGGTCACATGATTGACATTAAAATTATCCACTGTGCTCCCTTCATTTGGCAGCCTCCCTCTTCATCTCTGGTTAACCTCTAAGGTAATGGGCAGAAAGGGCTGTCAGAATAATTAGTTGCACAAAATAGAATGCATTGACTTAACTTTCTAGACAGTTTTATAAATTGGTGTTGAATTGGACGGAATTGCTTCCTCTGGCAGAAAAAGGTTCTAGGCACTAGTTGGAGATATAACGGAGGGAAGGGACTAAAATGTTGTGTTCCCAGTGTCTAGCACAGTGTCAGCCACATAGTAGGTGCTTAATAAGTGGCTGTTGATTTATTGATTGATTGGACAGCAGTGCTCCTAACCTCAGGGAAATTACTACACTGTATGAACTACTATAATAACTACACAAAAAATAGCTGGAACTGCACATCTTTGAGGAGTACTTAGAATTCTTTTGAAGGCCTGTGATGCTTCTGAAATGGTGAAATAGAGCAGGACCAAAATAGAAAAAGTGATTTCTTATAAGCAGAGATTCAATCAGTTACAAGGAATGGTTGGACAAAGAGAAAACATGTAACATAGAAGAAAAAATGTTCCCTTGTTTATAAAGTAGAGTTGAAAGACTCTCTGCCCTGTGAGTTAAAAGCTTAAGGTGCTGTGAGGTGGGGAAAGAATCCTAGGAAGAACTATGGCAAGCTAATAAAATGAAAACTGGGTAGTAAAGAAATCACTGACATATTGAAAGAAGATAGAGGGTGCAATAGAGACAGCATAGAATTGGAGTCAGAAGAACTAGGTTCAAATCTTAGGTCACACACTTCTTTAATGATGATGACACTTCTCTGAGCCTCAGTTTCCTAATTCATAAATGTGGGAGATTAATAGTTGTTCCAGGTAATTTTACAGGGACATTTTTAGGATAAATAAAATCCTTACTGACTGTCTATTGTTTAACAAATGAAATTTCAGCTTCTTTGCCAGGTACTCAAAATGTTTCACAATCTAGTTTGCCATGCTTTTGTGAATTTATGCTATATAACTCCCCTTCCCATTCTCCATGTTTCAGTCAAACTGCATTATTCTATTTCCCCTTTAAACACCACATTTTCCACCTTCCCTTCCCATTGTTCTTGCTACATACTTTATTGGAAAAACTTTTCTCTTATTCCAGTTATTACATTGTTAGCTCAACCCAAAGACCCCCCTCCATGAAATCCTTAGTACAGCTCCCTTCTAGCTTGAAAATTTAGACAAAACAGTACTTAACCTATACCTAATTACTGTTTGTTTCTAATCTTTTTTTTTCTATTTCCTAAGCGCAAAATAGGAAACTTTTATTCAGTTAATAACTATAAATAAATAATAAAATATATAAATATATAAAATATATAAATAATAAAAACTCTGATATACATGCACATGGGGTATATATGTGTGTGGTGTGGTATGATGTATAAGTGTGTGTGTGTGTGTGTATGAGAGGGAGAGAGGTGTGTGTGTGTGAGAGAGAGAGAGAGACAGAGAGACAGAGAGAGAGATACAGAGAGAGAGAGAGAGAGAGAGAGAGAGAGAGAGAGAGAGAGAGAGAGAGAGACAGAGACAGAGACAGAGACAGAGACAGAGACAGAGAGAGAGAGAGAGAGAGAGAGACAGAGAGAGAGAGAGAGAGAGAGACAGAGACAGAGACAGAGACAGAGACAGACAGAGACAGAGACAGAGACAGACAGAGAGACAGAGAGAGAGACAGAGAGAGAGACAGAGAGAGAGAGAGAGAGAGAGGAGCTGACCTGGGAGGTGGTGGTGGCTTTTCATTTTCTGCCATATGGAAAAGCACAAATTGACTGAGAGTTACTATCTTTCCCCTTGACAAGTTAATTAAGTCTCATAATCAGTCACAGTCATTGAACAGCATAGTTGCTGGAATAAGAATTACTAGGATTCTAGGATGGACAGATAAGACACATTTTATAGAAGCAAATCTCTTTCAAAGAGCACATAAACATTTAGAAAATGCTGAAAAGAAGAGCCTAGGTTTAGAAAAGAAAAAAAGTGATCTTGGTAATTATCTGTTTAGTTACCAGTAAAGTACAGTAATGGAATTTATTTTAGAAAATAATTTTTCAAAAACACTAATGGAAAGGATGATGAATTATAAAATGGTTTCCTTATTGAATATAGGTTTTTTTTATTTAATTTTCTCCATTTTTATACTGTTTTAATAAGGTTGATCATTTGTAATTATTAACAACAAAAATTCCTTATTAAAACATTTTTATATCTCCTAACCTTCCTTCTTTTCCCAAAGACTGAGTATGGAAAAATTTACCCAACTCTAGAAATTGTATAAATGAAAATCTCATTCTCTTAATTAATTTTTTGGTTTAATAGTGGCTAGCCTCAGTTAGGATTATTTTGATTCAAGTCTTCTGACAAAAAATGATTGTGGGACCCTGCACAATTAATTTAATCAAAAGTGGTAGATTTTCTACAATTGTCAAGAAGTCTTTTCTGGTCTCCCTAGTTGCTACTCTCCTCAACTAGCTTGCATGTATGCTTGTGTGTATGTTTAAAAATATACACACATGTATACATTTGTCCATATATACCTATACATGAGTATCTATATGTGTATATGTTATGTTTGCATGTGTGTGTGTATAACTGTATGTGAGTGTGTATTTCCCTGTCCCTTGGAATCAGTAGACTATTAGCTCCTTGTCAATAAAGATTTTTTCATTCTTTGTCTTTTTTATCCATAGTGTCATTGAATAATTGATCAGTCTGTATTTGTACAGGATATTTCTTCACTGAGAATTCCCTACATTGATTAAATCAGAAGTCACCCTAAAATCAAGCAAACAACAAATGAGGAAAAGTCATTCTCTTTGCTAACAAAACATTTTAGAAGATTAATTTTAATCAAAATGCATCAAATGCCTACCACACACCATTCATTGTGCTACATTCTGGGAATATGAAGGCAAGGAAAAACAAAAACAAAAAAGTCTTATCCTCAAGGAGTTTATGTTTATTTGGAGGGATATAGTATGTTAAAACATGTGCAAATATGAAGTGATTTTAGGAAGGCAAAACATTATTACTAATCAAAGATCAAAGTAAGGTTCATTTAAGTCTTGAATATATTTAGGGATTATAAAATAGGTGAACAATATAAGAGCACATATAAATCATGACAGACAATCTTTGTAAAGTCACTGAGTTATCAGGCAGTTTTCCCATTCAAAATACAATGAGAGACTTACTGGTGGGGTGATAAAGGTTTCTGGACTTTCAGTTATGGAGACTTGCATTCAAATTCTATTTCAAATCTTACTAGCCTCATGCCAGTGGGGAAACCACAACCTCTCTACGTCTCAGTTTCTTAGTGCATTAAAAAAATGAGGGAGTGGGGTTAGATGGTTTCATTGTTGAGGTAGAATAAATAAGACCCAGAAATTAATTGCATGTGAGGAAAACAGAGGTAAGTTAGAAAGCATGGTGATGTCCTGAAAAAATATAAGGAGGCTTGGAGGAAGAAAATGTTGGGGAAATTTTAATGAGTTCTATATATATTATGTTGAGTCCAAGAAGTTTAGTACATTTACAATTAGTTATATCTAGGGAATTGACTGGTTATATGGGAAAAAATTCAAGAGAAAGATTAGTGCTAGACATAGTGATCTAAATTATATTAAATTTTGAGATACATATATCTCAAAGTTCAATATCATTTAAAATTTTAACTTTTATCTTTCTAATTCAATTTAATTTAAAAAAAAAGTAATTGCATACTATGTACCAGACACTATTATAATCACTGGGGATTAGCTAGTTGTCCTTCGCACACAAAGAGGGCAAGGATGATTTCACTATTTTGGGGTCAAGTTATAGTGTGTCCAACTGTGGCAGATCAGGCTCTATCATAGATCAGACACAAATAGTCCATATGAACATTTAGGATGAAGTTGTCTAAGGTCTGGGGATATAAACAAGAAAAAGAAAGATAGATAGTCCTTGCCTTCAAAGAGGTTACAATGTAATGGGGGAAAATAACATGTTTTAAGAAATAATTTTAATCTCCAAAATCATTAAATAGGATTATTATCAAATTATGTTTTATTAGTACTCCAAGAATTTGATACTGTCATGAACTCATTGGTCTATTATAAGTACACACATACTCCCCATTACCAACAAAACCATGACAGTTGTAGTTAGGGAAATTATTCATAAAACAAAAAAGAGGAGAAATCTAAGAATCTCCAGTTTCAGATATGTCATCCTAGACCAGGGGTCTCTAATGAAAGGATTTGTTTCATGAAGTTTAGAGTCAGTCAAAGGGCTACATTTGAGGACCTAGAGGGTCACCTAGAGGTCATAGAATCTCCATCACTGTCCTAGACAAAGTCTGATCTCACTACTTTTCAGAACTCTCTCCTGGAAGGGGCTCCAACAAAAGAAAGACAAAACATGCACGTTCCATTACTAAGACTGACTGCTGATCCTAGCCTCTATGCTCATGGAATCATTCCTCAAAGTAGATACACACATTGTGTGTGTCTGCATATATCTGTGTGCCTGGGGACTACCCAAATCTTTTTTTTTTCTTTTTGGAAGCAATTGGGGTTGTGACTTGCTCAGGGTCACAAGGCTACTTTTTGTGTTAAATGTCTGAGCCACATTTGAACTCAGGTCCTCATGACTCCAGGGCCAGTGCTCTATTCACTGCAACACCTAGCTGCCCCAGAACTACTGGACTTCATTCTCAGATCTTACATAAATGCACACTGTCCAACTGTCATGACAGCTACTCATACAAATTCCCAAGTATACTGCCAGCACTCCCAACTACTAATTATGAAGTAATATATTATGGTTCCTTAAAATATTCAGTTAAACTGAAATTATTAAAAAAACACAAAATAAACTACTGTACCTTCTTAACTCTGGTTACCAGGGAATGGAAATTCATAACATAATAACATCTTTCTAGTTTAAAATTTCAGGTGCATATTCCCCATTATCTTCATTCTCCTCTTCCTCTTCTTCCTCCTCCACCTCCTTCTAATTATTATCATTAAAACAACAATAACAATAACAGCAACCACCATATTTCTTAACTATTTCAAACATATAAAATAATTTAGACCTAGCTTTGAGGATCACATAAAAGTTGGATGTATTTATGACCATGTCCATCTTATTTGCAAAAAAAATTATGTAACAGTTTTGATTTCAGATACAAGCAATGCATCAAAGAGAAGCAAACAGTGATTCTCCTCATTTTGTTTTGTCTCAGGAAGGCTCTTGCAAAATAATTTCTCTGGGAAAAAAAGATCATTTCTTTCTTGGCCTGCCTGTATTTCTCGGATATGAAACAGAGGCTAAATAAACCATAAAATAATTCACCTAGCTGTACTTTACAGTTAATGCAGGAAGTTCCAAAGATCAAGTTCGGAGCTAGAAGGAAACTTAGAGGTCATGTGGTCTAATCCCTTCATTTTAAACAAGAGGAAAGAAGCAAAAAGCACCTTATTCAGGGTCACTTAGATAACAGAAATTTGGGGATTGAAACTTAGATTTCTGATTAAAAATCTAGCTGTCTGTCCACTATAATTCAATAACCACTTTCATGAAGAAGAAATAGCCACATATGTGCCTGACTGATAAACCTTGATTCCTTTAGGTTCTGGTAAAATACCAAATTTAGGATCTTCCTCCATATGATTTCTTATTTACTTTGCATAGATTTAGTATAAAATTGTATTTATATATGTTCTCTCTATTATAATGTAAATTCTTTGAGGGAAGCACTTTTCTTCATCTTTTTATTCTCAGTACTTGGCACATAAAAAGCACTTAATAAACTGCTGCTGATTAATTATTATTCCCATTATTACTTTTTTATTTCTTTTTTGGAACACTAAGCTTAACTTCAGCCTCCATACTTAATATCTCACACACATATTGTTTTTAGCTGGACATGATTTTGATCATGTTGTATTACATTTCTTAATAGCCTGCCATAAGGATTTTCCATTTATTCATCATCTCCCATCCTCTTTGATAGGCAATGATCTGTAACCTAGCCAGATTCCTTTGCAGTAGCTCATTCACCAAGTGATTCAAAGAAAAAAAAGTGAGACAAAAATTTGAGTAACAGTTTCCTGACTTCCTTATGAAGAGATTCAGTGCAATGATTAGGTGTAGAATAAATCAGAGATTTATTGAATGATTCAAATATCTTTCTTGAGTATTGTACATATGTTTGTCATTAAATGTCTAAATTACAGCTGGGATATAAAATTTGCTATTTTGTGTTTTACTTAATCACCAAATCTAACAACAGCTTTGCCCTGGTAAACCTCACATAATGCCTCAAATTATAAAATTCTGATTTTTTTTTACTGTTATTTTCAGTGTTGTATACTTATGTTTCAACAGAAGTAGAAGAGACATCAATTATTATTTTTTTAGTTCTAATCAGTGCATTTCTATTTCTCACCATGAAGTCTCTGGAAAGGCAAAGACCGTTTTTGGTTACACTAGTTTCTTCCTTAGGAAAAAAAAAAAAGACAGCAAGGGAAGCCTTAGCAGACACCCATTAAGAGAAGCAGAGCAATTCTCTGCCTGTTTATGTAAACTCTTTTGTGACAATTTTAATTGGCACTGGAAATGGATGGTGCCAGGTAAAATTCCCCTCTTGATGAAGGCAATTGGATTCATGAGAAAAATGTTCTTTTATTCTTACTTCCTCTTCTTCAGAGTGAATATTGCCTATTGAAAACTAAAAAAGAAATTTTTGTTGCCATATTGCATCCAAGTAACACTACTGAACCATGCAAGCAATCTTCCTAGGAATTAGAGAAAGGACATTATAAACTATTTAATTCTATCTCCTCTGCACCCATTTAAATTTCCCACAATCACAGAGTAATCCTGTATGGAGTATTTAAGGAAAGATTTAGACAAAAGTCATATGAAATAAACAGGTATGGCTGGGCTGCAGTTTTTATGATTGTAAGAAGTACCCACTTTGAAGAGATTGAAGAGCAATTAAAGAATCAATCTGTACTTTTATTGGTCACCTCATTCACAGAGCCCTGAACTGAATATTGTTGTTGTGGTTTCTCCTTTGTTCTCGAAGAGGACCATGACACCAGGAAGATGATGACATGACTTAGAATTGACTTTGATTAGTGGGAGGAAGCGCTGTGTAAAGTCACTAGCCTCACTTTCTCTTCCAGAGTCATCTGGTCTAGTAAACAGATTTCAGTCTGGATGACTGGAAATGGCCCAGGATGCAGTGGGAGACTTCGGCCTTTTTAAGCTAACATCTTTTTAGGTTCTCACTTTGAGTGAGGCAATGTCTGAATGGGGTCCTAGATGGCCAGTTCATCTTCTCTCCACCCCTCTCCTACCTTCCCCTCCTTTCTCCTCTCCTTTATCCTTACCTGAAAGTGTTCTGCCCAAAGGAAGGTAATTTTGATGACCAAAAGCTACCTAGTTACCTTTGGGTTTACTGGCTAGATTTCTTTCTCAAAGATCAAACCTTTAACCCAATTCACTCTGGATTCCATGGATTGGACAAAAATAAGTCCTTGCCCAAGCATCACTTAATGATTATTTTTGTACACTCCGGCTCAGAGTGAATACAAATAGTAACTTTCACTTTTGGCAATCAACCCTGAGGGTCTTCCCCTCACAGCTTGATTATTATTATTATTATTATTAAAGGGACCTTCTTAAAGAGATCTATTCACTGAATGGGCATTACCTTACTCTAAGAAAAAACCTGAAAAGACCTTACCTTAAAAGGGCCAAGGTCTCTGCTACATCATGGGGCATCTCCAGTCATCCTCATTGAAATCTAGCCACAGGACCCAGAAGACAATGGAGAAGAAAGAGAAGCTGGCGACTTTAAGCACTCCTCCCTCACTCAAACCAAAGTCAATGTTGTGGGAACTGCAAGTATAGTGATGAGATTATCTCCTTAAACTCTTTGGGTTGCGAGGATTTGTTTATAATTGTAAAGATGTGGATAAAGCAGGCACACCCTTTGCCACCTTCTGAAGATTGATTTTTACTGAAACATGCTGCTTCTAGCATGTATTCATTTATATTAACTTTGATAGAATGGACTTTCTTGTCAAGAACCACTATATTTGTACTGGCTTATTCGAAATCTATGGATGCTTTTGGCCATCTTTTTACTTTTTAAATTTCTTCCAAAGAGATCTGAAGAGATCAACAAAAACAGGGATATTGATTTTCCTCCCATCTGCATCTGCTAATTGCAAAATTTATAATGAACAAGGGATCAACATGTATTTTAACCTAATAATTTGAAAAGAAAGTGTTTGGACAAGATTGGGTATCTGGACCCATGCTGGAAAGTGACTTAACTGACATCACAATCCAGGTGGCCAAGAAGCGTGAGTCCTTAATAGCTCCTCGTTTGGCAGCCCCAATTTTAATTGTCTTGGTTTCATAAACAGCAAATGGAGATTTCCTGGGCATTATGATCTTGAAAGATAATTTTCAGGAAGAAAGGGGAGATTTATTGGTTAGTGTTTGCCTTGAGTGTTACCTAACTAATAATAAATGTTAAGAATTTAAGTTCTTGGGGCAGCCAGGTGGCTCAGCTAGTAAGAGCACCAGCTCCAGTGTTGGGTTGACTTGGCGATCAAATCCGGGCTCAGCTACTTAGCACCACACCCAGAAATACCTGGCCGTGTAACCTTAAGCAAGTTACTTAACCCCGATTGCTTTTAAAAGAAAGAAAGAATTTAAGTTCTGGCCTTTTATCAAAAGCAGGGGAATTTACTCTATAGCTGTCTCCTTAATAGAAAAGAGTACATAAATTTTGGAAGTGAGTTAGGAAAGGCAGTCATTAATTAAGACATCAAGGATCTATACATGCAGGAGTGAGAATTTCTTGGAAATGGTCTCTAGGGTGGGCTTCAAGGTGTTTGATGAGGTTGTAGTGAAGATGACCCTGGAGAGATGGAGTGAAACATTGCTAAATCCTTCCTGAAAGAGTGTGCCTGAGGTCATAATCACCAAAAATGACAAAGTGGTTCCCAGTTGAAACTTTAAGGATATAGTATCTATGTACAGAATTTGACTTATCAAGTACCAGTCTAAGATGTAGGGAGAATTGGAACTTCATTGGGGATAAATTTCGTCCAATGATACCAATAAAAATGTGAGATTTGCCTGGAGATTGTAAATCTGATTAAGATTGTTTTAAATTAGAAATTTAAGGGAAACTAAAATTATGAATTTTAAAATAACCAGTGCCTTTAGATTATTGTTGCATGAGAGATGACATATGGAAGAAGACTTCACTTGTCACACAGATACTTAGTTTTCCTAGAAGATTTTTTCAAATAGTTTTTCTATTCCCTACTTTTTATGTAGTATGCATTTATACAAAAAAATAATGTCTTATCAAAGACAGTGTAGCATAATGAGGAGAGCTGGACTTGATATAAAGGAAGGCCTAGATTAAAATATAAACCCAACACATATTAACTTTATGACCATGGATATTATTTAAATTTTTGTTGCATTATATAACTTTCTAATATAAAAAGTTGCAAAATACATATTTTTCTTCACATAAAATGTTCAACAGGAATTGCCTATGTCAAAAAATCTCAGATCCTAATATATATATAATATTTACAATTGGCTCTTTTTCTAAATGGTCTCTATTTTGTTACTATATTTTCCCTAATTTTTTCTTTACCAAATAATTTTTATAATTATAGATCTTCAATATTTTTAATAATATAGTTATGATAATCTAGTCCTTTGTTTTTATTTTCCATAGATCCAACAGATTTTCTTGTTCATTTCTTTTTCTCCAACACTTTCCTTATAACTATATTTATGTGAACTAACCTATTGGTATTGCATAAAATTGATAAGTTAGTTTGTTGTACTTCAATTATTTGATTATTTCCATCAAAATAGTTTTGAAATTACTTTAAATGAGAATTTTGTATGTCTTCATGAACTAATGCCTACATATTAGATATATTTTATTATTACTGTAAAAGTTATTTCTCTTTCCATTAGTTTTGTTTGCTTATTGTTGGTCAAATATAGAAATATTCTGGAGTCCATTTTAGATGTTTTTACTTATTTTAGTTTATTTTCTAAATTTAGTTTAGTTTATTTAATTCCTGAAAATAATCTGTTAATATGATTATTTGGTAGCTGTAGTGATTCATGCCTATATTCCCTATATATGTAGAAGACTGAGGTTGGGGTAACCTATGTGGCACAGTGAATAGAGCACTGGTCCTGGAGTCAGGAGGAACTGAGTTCAAATTTGGTCTCAGACACTTAACACCAAAAAAGTAGCCATATGAGCTTGGGAAAGTCATTTAACCCCAACTGTCCAACTTTCCCCCCTCCAAAAAGAAATAAGAAGGAGAAGGAGGAGAAGGAGAAGAAGAAGAAGAAGAAGAAGAAGAAGAAGAAGAAGAAGAAGAAG
>NW_027187284.1:3564911-3584562 GCF_028583685.1 Petaurus breviceps papuanus | reverse complement strand
GAAGAAGAAGAAGAAGAAGAAGAAGAAGAAGAAGAAGAAGAAGAAGACTGAGGTTGATATATCCCTTGATTTGGGGTTTTCTAAACTATAGTAAGACTAAAGATTATTGGGTACCACCATTAAATCTGGCACCAAAGTAGTGAGGGAGAAGGTATGCATGACCACCAGACTAGTTTAAAAAGGGTGAGTGTACCCTGTCAGAAGAACAAATTAGTATTTGAGGAAAGAGTAATATCCAGATCCTTGATTGGTTACTTGGCATGTTTCCAACACAAGCTAGATTGGCAAATACAGAATTAAAAATAAATTTTTTATCTGTTATGACTACTGGCTTGAATATTTTGCCATATTGCTAAGTCATCTGAAAAGAGAAATATTTTAACTTCATTGGCAATAATCATTACTTTGATGTCCCTTTCTGTTTTATACATATTTTAACTTCTTCATTACCAATTATTATTCCTTTAATTTCCTTTTTTTGCCTTTTCTAATAGTCCTAAAATAATATCTAAATAGATATTTTTAATCTAAATGCTTCTAATTTACCTGTATTGGTTATCATACTAATTCAGGTTCAAATATGAACAAAGTATATGTCATAAAAGATATTTCTATTCTACATTTTTTGAAATTTTAAAACCAAATTGAAATAAATGCTATGTTATTGAAAGCTTTCTCTGCATCGGATATTATCATGTATTTTTTCTGTTTTTATCTTTTAAAAACAAATATATTGGCTAATTTCCTGATACTAAATCCTATATTTATTTCATGTAAGTAGAAGTCTCTGATGTATGATTTCACATCATGATACACATTTATTGTTTTCTTTTTTGCTTTTATGTATATTTAAATTATTTTATTTAGTAGTATTGCCTTGGCATTTGTTTATATTGCTGAACTATATTTTCTTTTATTTTACAACTTTGTTTATTATATGAATCAACTTCATATTTGACATATTGGAGGAGCTATGTATCCTATTTTTCTATCTTTAAACAGTTTATATAGAATAGTATTTTTATTCTTTTTATCCTGTAATTTTCTGTTAAGAGAATTCAAAGGAATACATGTGGTTTCAGGATCCTTTAGCTACACAAATCTTTAATGGCTTGCCTGCTTTCTCAATTTGAGTTTATGTTCCATTTAGGATGTTCATTTCTTGTTTGTTTTGGAATTTCATACTACTATAGGTAATCAGCTATTTCTTTTACTCTCAAATGTATTACAATAGAGTTGCTTATGGTATTTATATAAATATCTTTAGCCTTTGTAATTTTCCCTTCTAATTTCTAATGACATGAAACTGCTTATAAATTTTATTATTCTTATGTTTATCAGTTTTGTGTCATAATAATCCAACTATTTTTAATCATTCAATTTGTTAATGCTAAATATTTTGCCATTAGTATAAAACTTTGTTGTTTGTTTTCTGTTGTGTAGTTGTTCTTGTTTCTGAGATTGTTTTTGTTTTATTTTTTGTAATTATGGAATTCATTACCATAGCAACAGAAGACTATGAATTTGCCTCTGACTATCGAATCACGTGGATGTTGATATGAAGAATATTTTTATAATCTTTAAATTTTTAAATAATGTCCTTTATTTTGGCAGTTATGTCAATTTATGTTAATGTCACTTTTTTAGTTTTCAAGAGAATTGAAATATTTAGTCTGCATAATTTTTAATCACTGCAGTGTTGTATAAATAAAGTGCAGAGAATCTGTATATTTCTTTACTTGCCTATGTTTTAATACAGGATGTGGCCAATGTTTATATATACTTTAAAGAAGGAGATGTGTTATGTATTGGGTTTTTTTTTTACTATGTTTTCTTTCTTTCCTTTCTAACCAGAAGGATAGGAATAAATACAATCTAAGGAGTTAAATATTTGGTTTACTTTTTTCTCATTTTACTTCTGTCATATTTACCATATAACAGGGTGTTAAAAATCCTTCACTATTGTTTATTTTTCATTTCTTCTCCCAAAGCTAAGTATTCTTTTAAAAATTCTGCTACATAATTGTTTTCTTAATATGTTTAGATTTTATTAATATTTCATATAGACTATTTTTAACATACTGTCCCTCTTTATGTCTTTGAATACTTTCTTGTTTGAATTCACTCTTGTCCAATATCATTAGTACAACTCCCACTTTTCATCATTTGGCAATAAATAACATCATCAATTTTAAACCTGGCTTTCATTTTGAATCTACTAAGATCTTACTGGATTAAATATATATCTGTTGAGCAGGATATTGTTGTCTTTTTCTTGTTAATCTACTCTGTCAGTTTTGTTCAATTTAGTGAGGAGTTTAGACCATTTGCCTTTATAATTACAGTCAAGTTGGTTCTTTCTATCATTCTTTTGGAGGAGTATAAAGTATTTTTCAATTGCACAGTTTCCATTTTTAGTATCTACCAAATTTATGACTTGTATTAATAGAGAGTATACTTTAAATTGGGTTTGATTTTCTTCAAATATAGCAGCTCTGTCTCAATTACCCTCTTTCTTCTCCCTTTCCTCAACATTTTATCTTTTCCATTTGTTGCTACAATATAACCTTCTGAAATGATTTATGCAATAAAATAATAGAATTTCAAAATTGGAAGGGACTTAAGCAGCCATTTCATCCAACCCTACGTTAAAGGAATATCACAATTCTATTGGTAAATGGTTCATGTTGATTATATTAAAAATTTTAGTATTGCAATTTTTTTTCCCTTAGAGTTTTGCTTTCGAAAAATTTGTTGAAGTGAATGTCTTTTGGGAGAACAAATTTCAGAGATTAGAAAAAGGAAAGGTAAAATGATAGTCTTTAAAATTGTAATGAGGAATGTATCCATGCTGATGAGACAAACACAAACACTTCCAATAATTAAGAAAATAGGAAATTGTCAAAAATGAAAAAAAAACAGTGTGTATGCATAGAGAACTCATTGACTAACATGTTTAAAATACATTATAGGAATTAAAAGTAATTCAGGTTAAACACATAAATGCGAGACAATGCTGGAAGAATAGTGGAAGGTACACTAACTATGAGAATGAGCTGAAAGGAGCAATAAACCCAAATAAAATAGAAACAGATTTCATAAATTTTCTGTTAGATACCCCCATCTCCCATCAAGAAGTTATTCGATTTGTTCAGAATAGTTCTGAAAAGATAAAGGATAATAATGGATGACAAAAAAGGAAAAAATATTTCATTTTTATATATTTTTTTTACTTTTTCTACAAAGGAAAATAATATTCAGATTGGGCAAGTATTATTTTAAAAAATAGTTCAAAGGAGGAATGACCAATTAAGTTAAAAAAAAAGTTATACATCATCTTATTGTCCTTGGTGAATTTAAACTTGTGGCTTAAGCAAATTAATTTAGTTTCTGAAAGGGCTGGGAGAAGTGATTATTGAATTATAATCTCACAATATTCATACACCCATAGATTGGAAAATTAGATGAGATCGAAGAAGTCAGCTACTCTAACTGATACCTGAATAGTTTTCAATCTATGACAAGGGAATCAAAATCAAATAGAAGGAGGTCTCTGCAGGCCATATATTGACTTGGAAAAAGAAAAACAAATTAATGGTATCTATGCTTCACTAGGGGTTTTCTGTGTTTATTTTGTTAAATATTTCCTGATTTCATTTCAAGTTTGTTAGGGCCACACTTAAGAATATGGTCAGCTGCAAATTTAAACATCTCTACTGTTTGATGTCTTTATGAAGTAGTCACCCAATTTATGACTTAGTATTTTTATTAAGGAGGTCCAAAGTAAGTCCACTCCAATTTAGGATAGGTCTAATTATTACAAATGTTATCTTTACATAGAAATGATATATGTTTTAAAATTTTGCCTGTATCAAATGCATGCCATCTTGGGGTAGGGGATAGGGAGAACATTTGGAAATCAAAATCTTGTGGAAATGAGTGTTGAACATTTTTGAAAAGTAAATAAATTCTGGAAAAAATAAAATTCTTCCTGTTGCTGCACATCTGTCCTAGGGAGTCAACAAGTAGAAGTTAATTTAATTCTGACCAAGCATCTCCTCAGGTACTTCAAAGTAATTATATCTTTCTAAAATGTGCTTTATTTTTCCAGACTAAAAATGCCCATTTTCTTCAACTGATCCTCATATGGGACCATATCTCTTCTCTTGTTCAACCTGGAAATCATCCTTTATGTATGTTCCAGCTTGTCAATACCCTTCCTAAAATGTGGCATTAAAAACTAAAGTGTAGTATTCCAAATATTGTCTGACAATGGCAGAGTAGAATTGTCTTCTCCCGTGTTTGGAATATTATGCTGACTCCTATAAAGTTTAGATTCTATTCTTTTCCTTTTCCTTACTATACTTATGCAGAAAAATCCTTCCTCACAAAAAAGAGACTTTGCACTTATTCCTATTAAGTGTCATTTTATTAGATTTGAGATTACTAGGTTGAGATCTGTATTTATATATATGTTCCTATTAACAATATGTTAACAATCCCTCCCTTTTTTGTGTCTACTATATTTTTGTAACTATACCATAATTGGCTTCAACAAAATCATAGATAAATGTGTAAAATAACAATGACAAGAACAGCTACTGGTGATATTTCAGTAGATATTCCCAAGTTTAGACCAACCTGCTAATCATTATATTTTGAGTCCAATATATCTACAGGTACTGAACCTAATGAACTCTATGATGTTGCCTAGAGTATAGCAATGAAACACTGTCCAAAGTCTTGCTGAATTCTAAGTGAACTATAGTTACATATTTTCCTGAATTCTAGGTGAAATATATTTACATATTTTCCTGATTGTTAAATCATATATAAAATAAATCATGGTCATTCTTGAATGTTCTTTCTGGACAAAATCATGATTCCTCCACATTCTTTTATTGTAGAAGTTCATTAAGAATATATTATAGAATTTCTCTGGGAATCTAATTCAAACTCATTGACTGGCATTTCTCAGATTCCATTTTTCATTTAAAAAAATGGAACATCATTTGTCCTTCTTTAGTACTGATCCTCATCTACCTTTTCCCATGATATTTCAAAAGCCTCTAACATTAGGTTAATAATTACATCTATGAGTTCTTTCAGTCCCAGTAATTTATTTCATCTGGGTCTTTAATTATCTTTGAATTCATTATCTTACAAAAATTTTCCCCCATACTTCATTTTATTTTATTTGCTTTTTGGAGAGGGAGGGCAGGGCAATTGGAGTTAAGTGACTTGCTCAAGGTCACACGGCTAGTATTAAGGTCTGAGACTGGATTTGAACTCAGATACTCCTGACTCCAGGGCCAGTGCTCTACTCACTGGGCAACCTAGCCTCCCCTCCCCCATACTTTCTAGTCCAAATATTAAAGTTCTTGGCATGGAAAAGAAAATCAATATAAAATTGTAATGCTCCATTCCCTTTTCTTTTATCATTCACCAACCCATATGGGGGAACATGATTTTTAAAATGTCTGTGGTAGGACTACTTTCTACCAACATTCTCCCCTTCTGCAAACATGGGTCAGGCTATTTTTTTTCCTCTGAAAGTGACACAAATGGCTTGGATAATGATTGCCTTATGGGGCTAGAACAAAAGCTGTATTTTTCTTGGCACAACTTCCTGTTACTGATGCAGCTTCATTATCACAAAAGACACCTCCCCCACTCCTCCATAATTGGGGCCTTTCACACTTGGTGAATGGCTATGACTACATGGATCTTCATGCCTAATCCTATTGATCCCATTTCTTTCTGGTTTGGGGATTAGAGGGCCAAAATAACTTAAGTGCTGGAGTATCTTTTTTTTTATAGATAGAGCTAGATACACACACACACACACACACACACACACATATATATTCTGTAACTGAGGAATGACCTACTGCATGCCTCATTTCATTCCACTGTTGAACATGAACTAAGATTCCGTAAGACTGAGTCAAGCCCAAGTATAATAGCTCCTTGGATCTTTGGCTAAAAACATACCTTGTTGTTATCCTTATCATTGCTCACCAAACAATGGTTCTTGTAATTTAGCATAGCTGACATTATTCTTACTAGACCATGCTAAACTTTGGCATTCATCCTCTTTTACCGACATATTCTTCTATTTTATGTACAGTGTTCTTTTAGAAATCTGACTTGGTTTATGAGATCCACATAAGTTTCTTTAAATAAATTTCCTCCATTCTCCTTGATCAAAACTTTTTCTCTTGATGCCTTTAACATTCCATTGTTGAGAGCATATCATTCCTTCTGGATTGATATTCCCTGTGGAATTTGTAGCCATGGGATGGTACCTACCCTGTTACTGAATTAGAATTGGAATAAAAACTACAAATAAGAGTTTGATATTTAGAACTGAAACAATCATCATTATCAATATCATCTAGCACTTATTTAGCATTTTCTGGGATAAAAATAATTTTTGTCACATTTAATCCTTATAATAATTCTGGGAGATAAGTGTTATTTTACCCCCTTTAGCAGATTAGTAAACTAAGGTAAGCAGAAGTTAAATAAATTGATGAGGGTCACATAGCTAGTAAGTATCTAAGGTAAAATTTGAAATCAGATGATTCTGACTTCAGATCCAAAAATCTTTCTACTGTGTGGCCAACCTGCCTCATCACAGCTAAAATATATTACCCTAATATATGTAACCAACATATATAGCTCTTTAATATTTGGAAGGTTCTGTCTCTATAGTATCTCAGTAGTTTCTAAAGGTTGTCGATTTCTTCCCCTTTGGGCATTCATGGAAAATTTGGCTACTATCTTCAGACATAAAAGTAGACTGTATACTAATGACATTACGCCTATTTACCAATCTGCATTTTAAGTATGGATACAACTTCTTCCTTCTTGTATCTGCTGAATTATCTTAAGAATAATTTTATTGTATATTTTTAAATTCTCTATAATTTTATGAAGTATTTTTGAATCAAGTATTTTCTCCATTCCCTATTTGTAAGTGACACAATCACAAACACACATTTATGTTTGTGTATATGTATGTGTGTATATACATACACACATACACTTATAAATATTGAATCCTTCATATATACATATCAATACATATCTTTTCTCTGAGCATAAAAGCTTAAGCACAATTTTCACAATGCTGATGCATTTCTACATTTGAGTTGCCTCTCCCAAAGATTCTGCTTTATATTATAGCACCATTCATTTTTACCAAACTTTTGTAATTAATTGAGCAGAGCAAGGGGGTCATTTGAAATGTGAAAGCCATTATCTATATGAAATTTTTTTTAATCCTGCCTCTTGGAAATCCAGTACCAAAAGGCAAAGTACATACATGTGCTATAAAAGAGTATAGTACATTAGTTAGGCATTTTCACCTGCAGAAACCCATAGAGAGGAGTGATGAGAGAATAGATGCAAAGAAGGATGCTTTTGATGAAAGACAGGCTTCAAAAGAATTGCAGGGTCATCGAGTTACAAAAAAAAAAATCAGAGAACTGTTCTGTAGAGCATAGTGATGTGGTAAAAGAGCAGACTGAGAAGGAAGCATGCCCTCTCTCCCTCACACACACAGACACACACACACACACACATACACACACAACCATATTGCCAACCTTGGGGGGGGGGGAACAAGTTGTTTGCCTTAACTGTGGTTCTCCTCCAATGTCTCATTGATTTATGGAGCTAACTCTGGATTGCTGAAATGTCATGAATCAAGTCCAAACCCATTGAAGGATCATATGTTTATGTGTGAACAACCTTTTGGATGAATTTAGAGGATTATGAATCATTTTGGCCCACCAAAAGTCTCAAAAGACCATCTACTAAGTTGTAAGGGAGTTTTGCTATGTATTGTTGTATGGAATATGAATATTAACAAAATCACAAATGTTTTAAACATAAAAACCTAAGATAAATATACTTAAAACTGCTCAGGCAGGTCAAATATTCTCATGTCTAGGTTAAAAATCCTGAAAGGGATCTTATTTTATTTTATTCCCTGACATATGAATGAGCTAGCAAATCTGGTGATTGATAATTTGGGTTCCAAGTAGGCTATCAGGAGTCTCTTTGATTTCTTAGATAAGCTACCCCAAAAGTGGGCAATTTGATATGGGTTTGGGGAATGAGGTTGTGATGGTTCCATTAGACTGGAACTGGTGTCACTCTACTCAGATGTTTGGAAAGTCTTCTGGGACTCCTAGCACTCATTACGATGCTTTCCTAGTGAAAACATCTGATGAATCACTGTGCTTCTGAGAGGCAAAAACTGACTCCACCCACTTGTAGAGCCAAAGACTGATTTTTTAGAAAGTTTCAAACACTGCCTAGACAGAAGCTATTTCTATAGAAGCATTTTACATCTGTTGCTTAAGTGCTGCATTTTGAAACCCCAGTTTTGTCATGTCAAACTGTAAGTCAAAAGGAAATTCCACCAATATCAGAGAGAAGGGTGGAAGCCTAATGCTGGTTTTCTTGCATTAGAGAAAAACCCATCATTACCATTTTGTGAAACATGGAGAAATCTATTAATTGGGTCAATTCAAAAATTGATAAAGTACTCTCCTTATTTAATACTTTGGAATATTTAGGATGAATGATTTAAATGTTATTTGTCATTACTTCTTTCAATGTGATATACAATCTCTTAATGCTTTAGTAGTAATAGTGCCTTTGTACTCCTCCAACAACTACCTACATGATCATGGACATGCCTTTGACTCTCTGCCTCAATTTCCTCATTTGTAACAAAGATGTAATATTAGATGACAACTAAGGTCCTCTCCAACTATAAATCTGATAGCCTGTGATCTAGAATATGTTTCATGACATGCTATAGTCAAAAGATAAATTGATAACCTGATGGCCAGCCCTCTGGTTATAAGCCTTCTTTAATTAATCTGTTTTCCTTGCATGCATCCTTCAATCTGCCTTGAAGCCATATATTCATAGAGGCCTGTTCTTCTATTAGAATTTAAATTCAATGAAATCAGTAACTACCTCATTTATGTATTTGTATCATTCAGCACTATATTAAGGCACAGTGCTTTGAATATAGTGCTTAATAAAAATATTTTCATCCATTCATTCATTACATGTTCTATTGACTATCTGAATACCAACATTATTTTGGGCCTGAAATAGTTTCTGAATATTAAAAAGATTATTTCAATTCCAGGTTTTCAAATTAGTCCTACTCATATCCCAAGTGGGGATGGGGATTATGGTGGTGGATTCAAAATGTAAGGGTGTTTTTCCAAATGGAACTGTCCAGGTGCAAGGTGAAACTGGAGAACTCCTCTCCTAGATACTTTAGCAAGAGGTAAAGAGACTATAGTCTTAGGATCTAGTCATGGCCACTGTAGTTATGGAATTTTGGAACTAATAATATGCATTTTAAATCCTCAAGACTTTTGCCAATAGTTCTCTTTTTTAAGGTTGGAATTTTGGGAAAGCTGAATCAAGATCTTTCAGGTACTTTTTTTTCTGCTTCATCAATTTTATTTTTTTTCCATTTTTCAAATGCTTTATTAACTTTTGATTTACATCATTCATTTCCACCATATGTTTAGTTACAAATCTTCTCCCCATTTTTCCCCTACCCACCAACCCAAAATAGCATTCCCCCAGGATATTCCCTCCTCCAATATGCTCTCTCCCATATTTTCTCCCATAGCCCTTTCAAGTTTTCCAGTAGGGCATGGTGGATCTCTATGTCCCAGTGCCTGTATATTTCCCAATTACATATAAAGTAGTATTAATAATAGTATATATATATATATATATATGTATGTATATGTGTGTATGTGTGTGTGTATAATTAAACATTTGATTTTAAAACTTTGAATGCCAGATTAATTCCCTTCCTCTCTTGTCACCCACCCTTACTGGGAAGATAAACAATTCAGTATAGTCTGTATATGTGTAGCTATACAAAACTTTAACATAGAAGATATATTATGAAAGACTGACTATATTTCCCTCCCTCCTATCCCACCTCCCACTTGTTCTATGCTCTACTTTAATCCCATCCCTTTTTAAAAGTGGATGCTTCCAATTTCCCTCCTCCCCCATCCCAACCTGCCCTCCCTTCCATTACCCCCCCTAATCCCTTTCCCCCCTGCTCTCCTGTAGGGTGAGATAATCTATTTAATCTGTATTTCATTCCCTCCCCAAGCCAAATTCAATGATTGCCTTCCTATTCTTACCCTCCATTGTAAGCATTTTCCCTTGTCTCTTCATTATGAGATAGTTTATCCCATTCTGTCTCTCCCCATCTCCTCTCAGTAAATTCCTATCTCAACTCTTAATTTCACCTTGTAAGTATCATCCTTTCCTGTTAAGTTGGACTTGTGTCCTCTATGTATACACCTAAATATATATACACACACTCACATATGTAATACATATATATATATATATATATATGTTTCTCTTCCCTTCAGCTATTTTCATACTGACAAAAGTTTCATCAGTCACAATTATTGTTTTTCCATATAGGAATGTTAATAGTTCAACTTTGATAACTTCCTTATGATTTCTTTTCCCTGTTTACCTTCTCCTGCTTCTTGTATCTGAATGTCAAATTTTCTATTCAACTCTGGTTTTTTCAGCAAGAATGCTTGAAAGTCCTCTATTCCACTGAATGACCATATTTTCCCCTGAAACATGGTACTCAATTTTGCTGGGTAGGTGATTCTTGGTTTTAATCCCAGATCCTTTGACCTCTGGAATATCGTATACCAATCCCTTCGATCCCTCAGTGTAGAAGCTGCCAGATCCTTGGTTATCCTGATTGTGTTTCCACAATATTCAAATTGTTTCTTCCTGGCTGCTTCTAATGTTCTCTCCTTAATCTGAGAATTTTGGAACCAGGCTATAATATTCCTAGGAGTTTTCTTTTTGGGATCTTTTTCAGGAGGTGATCGGTGGATTCTTTCAACCTCTACTTTGCCCTCTGGTTGTAAAACATCAGGGCAGTTTTCTTTTAGAACTTCTGCAAGTTCTGCAGCTCCACAGTTTGTTCAGAATCCCCTTTTTTACATTGATTGGGGAAGGTGCAAGCCAGAGCCCCTGGGAGGGCCTGCTTCTACTCTGCCATCCTGACTCTGCCCCCCCTCCCCCCCTTCAGGTACTTTTGTGTCTCCTATCAACACTTAACTAAGCTGTTAATCAGCATTGGACCAGTCAGCTTTATATGGCAACCAATTAAATTCACTATCATCTACCTTGATGCTATGACTACAGCTATTATGTATATGTGCTAACTCTTGCCTTCTCTACACATGACAATTACATCCAAAATGATACCACACTATGTACTAGAACTGAATGCACTCATAGGTTCAGATATTGAGAGCCAGAAGGAGATTAGAGATTGCCAAATCAAATCCTGTCATTTTGCTGATGAGAAAGATGAAGGTCTGAACAATTAATTTCTTGCCAAAGGTCATAGAGGCAATACTTTCTGAATACAAATTCTGTATGTTTTACTAATGTAAATTATAGTGCTCCCACTGAGTTCAGTTCATACATATTGAGAATTTATGTGAAGACATGGGAAAGAGCTTTACAATGTGAGAAAATGTGGATGAATTTTGATTCCCATTGATGAAGGTGGCACCCCTATTGAGAAGATCATAGATCTATTGAAACTTTTAAGTATATACCAGAAAGAATGTTTATAGACCTCATTCAAATATTGAAAAGATAAGACTAAAATTTCTTATTTAAATATATCTCTATCTATCTACCCATATATCTATATATCTAATTTTATGTTTTCAAAACTTATTATGAAAAAAATTGAATTCTAACTTGTCTTGTCTCTCCTCCTTACACCATCACCAAGATGGCATACTATCTAATAAAGCCTATGTATATACAACCATATTAAACATATTTCCCCATTAGTCATTTTATGAAAGAAGAATCATAACAAAAAAGAAAAACCATTTGAAAGAAAAAAAAGGAGAAAATAGTACGATTTTTTCTTTTTTTTTAAAGCAATCAGGGTTAAGTGATTTGCTCAAGGTTACATGGCCAGTTATTTCTGGGTGTGGTGCTGAGTATCTGAGCCCAGATTTGATCCCCTGGTCATCCCACCACTGGGGCCAGTGCTCTTACTTGCTGAGCCACTTGGCTGCCCCTAAGCAATTGGGGTTAAGTAACTTGCTCAAGGTTACAAGGCCAGGTGTTTCTGGGTGGGTGCTAAGTGTCTGAGCCCGGAATTCAATCCCCAGGTCATCCCGGCACTGGAGCCACTGTCTTACTTGCTGTGCTACCTGGCTGCCCCGAAAATAGTATGCTTTGATCCACATTCAGACTCCATAGTTCTTTTTCTTGATGTGGATAGCATTTTCCATCATGAATCGTTTGGAATTATCTTAAAACATTGTACTCACTTTGACCTTATCTTATCGTACAGTGTAAGATATTGGTTAATGACTAGTTTTACCATACTATTTTCGAATTTTCTCAGAAGGTTTGTGTCAAACAGTGAGTTCCTATCACAGAAATTGGAGTTTTTGGGTTTAGCCAGTAGATTTCTACAGTTATTGTCCTACTGTGTCTTATGTACCTAGCCTATTTCACTGATCCACCACCCAGTTTCTTAGTGCAAACCAAATATTTTTTATGATTGTTGCTTTATAATACAGTTTTAGATCTTGTTCAGCTAGACAAGCTTCTCTTTCATTTCTTTTCATTAATTCCCTTGATATTCTGAACCTTTTGTACTTCCAGATGAATTTTACTGTTTATTTTTTAGCTATATAGAATAACTTGTTGGTAGTTTCCTTGTAATGGCATAGAATAAGTAAATTAATTTAGGTAAAATTGTCATTTGATTATATTAGCTTGGTCTACCCATGGGCAACTGATATTTTTGCAATTATTTTGATCTGACTTTATTTGTGTGAAAAGAGTTTTGCAATTGTTTTCCTGTAATTCCTGGATTTGTCTTGGCACGTAGACTCACAAATATTTTATATTGCCTATAGGTATTTTAAGGGGAATTTGTCTCTTGCTGCTGAATTTTATTAGTAATATATAGAAATGCCACTGATTTATGTGTGTTTATTTTATTTTTTGCAACTTTTCTTAAGCTATTATTTGAAGTAGTTTTTTTAGTTGATTCTCTAAGTATACAATAATATCATCTACAGAATGATAACTTTATTTCTTCAATGCCTATACAAATTCCTTCAATTTCTTTTTCTCCTCTTATAGCTCAATCCAACATTTCTAGTACAGTAATCAATAACAATAATCATGTAGGAAATCCTTGTTTGAAGACTAACCTTATTGGGAATGCTTCTAACTTATCCCCATTATACATAATGATTGCTGATTGTTTTAGAGAGATACTACTTATCATTTTAAGCAAAACCCCATTTCTATGCTCGTGTTTTTAATAGCAATTGTGTTGTATTTTATAAAATGCTTTTCCTGCATCTATTGAGTTAATTTGGTATTGATATGGGCAATTATGTTGATAGTTTTCCTCATATTGAGTAATCTCAGCATTCCTGGTGCAAATTCACCCTGGTTATAATGTATTATCCTCATGATAAATTTCTGTAATCTCTGCTAATATTTCATTAAAAATTTTTAGATCTATATTTATTTTGGGAATTGGTTTATAATTATCTTTCTTTGTTTTGGCTCTTTCCAGTTAAGATAAGGGCACCATACTAGCATCAGAAAAAAATTATTTGGTAAGACACCTTCTTTGCCTATTTTCCCAAATATTTTATATAATATTGGAATTAATTGTTCTATAAATGTTTGGTAGAATTCACCTCTAAATACCTCTGGCCCTGCAGATTTTTTTCTTGTCGAGTTCATTGATGGCTTATTAAATTTATTTTTCTGAAATTGGGATATTTAAATATTTTAAATTCTCTTCTGTTAATCTGGGCAATTTATTTTTCTGTAAACACATCCATTTCACCAAGATAGTCAGATTTATTGGTCTACAGGCAAAATAAATTCAATCTTTTCATTTTTGATACTGATAATTTTGTTTTCTTCTTTCTTTTCATTAATCAAATTAACCAAAGATTTATATAGTTTGTTATTTAGTTCATAAACTAGTTCTTAGTTTTATTTATTAGTTCAATATTTTTCTGAATTTCAGTTTTATTAATCTCTTTTGATTTTCAGAATTTCTAATTTGCTTTCTAATTGGGGATTTGAATTTATTCTTTTTCTAGCTTCTTTAGCTGCATACCCAATTCATTGTTCTCCTCTTTCTCTATTTTTTTCATGTAAGCATTGAGAGATATAAAATTTCCCTTAAGAATTACTTTGGTTGCATACCATAAGTTTTAGGATGTTGTCTCATTATTGTCATTCTCTTGGATGAAGTTATTGTTTCTGTGATTTGTTGTTGGATCCACTCATTCTTTAGGATAAGATTATCTACTTTCTAGTTAATTTTTAATCTATTTTATCATGGTCCTTTATTACATAAAATGTATATTGCATCATGATTTGAAAAGCATACATTTAATATTTCTGTCTTTCTGCATTGAATTGTGAGGCTTTATGTCCTAGTACATGGCCAATTTTTGTGTAGGTGCTATGTATCACTGAGGAAGAGATATAATCCTTTTAATTCCCATTCAATTTTCTAAAAATGTCTACAATATATAACTTTTCTAAAATTCTATTCACCTTCTTAACTTCTTTCTTGTTTATTTTATGGTTAGATTTATCTAGTTCTAAGGGAGGACTTCATGTTTTTCACTAGTATAGTTTTGTTGTCTATTTCTTCCTGTAACTCACATAACTTTTTCTCCATATATTTGGATGCTAAACCACTTGGTACACAAATGATTAATATTGATATTACTTCATTTTCCATAGCACCTTTTAGTAGGATGTAGTTTCCTTCCTTATCTTTTTTACTTAGATTTATTTTTGCTTCTGCTTTGTCTGAAATCAGGTTTGCCAAATCGTTTTTTTTTTTTACTTCAGCTGAAGAATAATATATTTTGCTCCAACCTTTGACCTTTTCTCTGTGTGTATCTCTCTACTTCAGACATGCTTTCTTTAAGTAACAGATTATGGCTTTTAATACCCTCTGCTATTCATTTCCATTTTATGGGAGAGTCCATCCAATTCACGTTCACAGTTATGATTGGTAACTGTGTCTTTCCACCCTATCTAGCCCCCAATCCCTGCAGCTTTGTTTTCCCATCTCCTTTCCCACTTTCCTTCTTCACCACTATTTGCTTCTGACCACCACCTCTCTTAATCTGCCCTCCCTTCTATCAGCTTCCTTCCCTTTTTTCTCCTCTCCCTTACTACTTCTTACTTTTATTCTGACTCCCTTTTCATCTCCTCCCCTCTATTTATATTCCCCTTTTACCTCCTACTTCTTTTAGGGTAAGGTAGATTTTATAGCCAGTTGAGGGCATATTATTCCCTTTTTAAGCCAAATCTGATAAGTGTGAGGGTCAAACTATACTCACCTCCTTTCCTTCTTTCCCTCTATTGTAATATTCCTTTGTACCTATTCATATGATTTAATATACCCACTTTTTGCCTCCTTGTTTACTCTTCTCTTAGTACAATCTTTTTTTTACTTCAATTAATTTATTTTATCATTACATTAAAGTCAAGCTGTACCCACACCATCTGACTCTGTACACCCCTTCTAAATGTTATAATGAAGATACAGTTCTCAAGAGATACAAGTATTATCTTCTATACAGGAATGTAAACCTTATTGAATAATGTATTTTTTTTCCTCTCCTGTTCTCATTTTTATGCTTCTCTTGTATCTTCTATTTGAATATTGAATTTTCTCTTCAGCTTAGTTTTATTCATCAGGAAAGTTTGGAAATCCTTCATTTCGTTGAATGACCATCTCTACTACCCTGAAAGATGATGTTCAGTTTTGCTGTGTACTTCATTCTTGGTTGCAATCCAAGCTCTTCTGCCTCATAGAATATCACATTCCAAGCCCTCTGATCCTTTAATGTAAAAGCTGTGAGATCCTGCATAATCTTGACTGGGATTTCTTGATATTTAAACTGTTTCTTTCTGGCTGTTTTCAGTATTTTTTTCCTTAACCTGGTAATTCTGAAATTTGGCTATGATAATCCTTAGAGTTTTCATTTTGGGATCTCTTTCAGGAGGTGATCAGTGGATTCTTTCAATGATTCTAGGATATCAAGGCAGTTTTCCTTGATAATTTCTTGAAAGATATTTTCCAGGCTCTTTTTTAAAAATCATAACTTTCAGATACATCAATAATTCTTAAATTATCTCTCCTGGATCTCTTTCCCAGGTCAGTTGCTTTTCCAATGAGACATTTTACATTGTCTTCTATTTTTTTCATTCTTTTGATTTTGTTGTACTAATTCTTTTTGTTTGATGGAGTTGTGAACTTCCATTTGCTCAATCCTAATTTGTTTTCTTCAGTAAATTTTTGTCTTTTTTTTCAAGAACTGTTGACTATTGCATACCTGTCATTTCTTTTTCCAAATTTTCTTCTACCTCTCTTATTTGTCTTTTTAAATCCTTCTTGATGTCTTCCAAGAAATTTTCATATACCCTTTTGAGGTTTCAGATATAGGTGTATTAATAATGTCCTCTTCTCAGTTTCTGTTTTGATCTTCCCTGTCACTAAATTAATTCTCAATGTCTGATCTTTGGTTTTGTTTCTTTTTCATCTTTTCTGCCTATTTTCTGGCTTTTGAAGTTGAGTTCTTCTGCTGGAGCACAGGGGTCACTGTCTAAAGATTCCTATATTGGGAAACAAAGGCCTCCTTCCTGGTTGTTGTTTTTGGTTTTGTTTTGTTTTGTTTTGTTGTGTGTGTGTGTGTGTGTGTTTCCTGGTGTGTTTGTTGCTGGCAGCTGAAAACTGTCAGGATCTGACAGCTTGTTTGGTGTTGAACTGAGGTCCTAGTGGTGGTGTCTGGCATGTACTGATTCCAGGTGTGCTTTTTCTGTGTTTCCCTGGGGTTGTGCTTAAACACACAGAGGTCTTTTAGTTGGAGGATGCCTGCCCACCCAAACCTGCACTGGGCACATGGTCGTTCTCTGATCTGAAGTCTGCTAGTTGCCCTGGCTATGCTAAGGCATATCAGGGTCCTGATATTGATGTTTACCTGCTCCACCACCCTGGGACTTAGGACTTCCTGCTGGTTTGCTGAGGTGTGTCTTGCTTGGATGCTTCCTGTCCTAGATTACACTCTTCTTTTACCAAAATGATAGAGATCTTCTTTTGTTTCTTCTCCAATTTTCCTGGACTAAATGACTGTTCCACTCTGTCTTTCAACTGACTCTGTTATTCCAAGATTTTTCCTGTCACATTATTTTCTGTTACCCCTCCCCGACTCAGAGGTCAATAAGGGAGAGCAATAGAGACTTACTGTTAAATCCACCATTTTGGCTCCCAGAAGTCCTAAAAATCCTTCATTAAAGACTCTGTAGTCAAACTATCTGGTTCATTGAATAGATTCATTTCCCTTAAATCTTAAAACCAGCTAGCTATTTCTTAGGTATACTATCATGCTTTATTGATTTCAATGCTGGGATTAATCCTGGTCAGACCCTAATTAGAGTTGGAGAGGGAAATGGCAAAGCACTCCAGGATTTTTGCCAAGAAAACCCCAAAGAGGGTCATGAAGAGTCAGAAACAATGGAAACACCTTGAATAACCACAAAAATTCCATCTTTTACAGGAAGCAATTCCCAAATCCTCTTAATTATATTATTATTCCTCTCAATTATTTTCTATTTACCCTGTACTTAGTTTACTTTATAGATATATATATTAAGAGATTTTTGTTTTACATGTCATCTCCCCCTAAATTATTTGAGAGCAGGAAAAGTATTTTTTTTGCCTCCTTAGGCATCAGCAGTGCTTAGCACAGTGCTTGGAACATAGTAGGAGCTTAATAAATATTTATTGCTTAATTTTGACTTTGGTAGGAGTTCTATTTGTTCTGTTTTTCCTTCTCTCATTGTTGTATTCTCACTGTTTCTTTGTCTTTAATATGTTTATCCTTGATATGAAAATATTATTTTTATTCAGAATTATTTTTCTTGTTGATTTTTTATGAAGATTCATTGATTATCTTGTTTGTTAACCATTTGTTGAGGACTGACTGAATGTTATGTTCTATAAAGTCTCTGTCTCCTTTCCCATGACAGCTACTTAAATTATCCCCTTTCCAACTCCATCTGTTCCCTCTGCCAATTCTTTATTGTTTACAGGCAGCCAAAGCTCCCAGGGCAGCTTCCATTTGCTTCAGAAAGGATCCAGAGAGACCCTAGCTTTCAACTTATCTTAGTAAAGAACTCTTGACCAGTCAACAGATGTAGTCAGGGAACAGCCTGACACTCATAATAAGAACCCAGGGGATGGACTGACAATCTTGCTACTGGGTTTATGACTGTTTCTGGAGGCCTTCAATAGGACCTTTGTGTTGTACACTAAACGATTATCTGCTGTATTATTTGAACAGAGATGTATTTACCTTACAGTAGATTTCCTTTCTAAACATTCTTCTGAGACAAAATTGTATTAAAACTTGTCAAACACTTTTATACACTTGTTCTCCTTTGCCCACTCCCCAAATTAAGAAAGCAGAATCTGTATATAATATTTAAAGAGTGGTGTTGTGAAGCTGGCAAAAGGGAACATTATAATTCATTGGCTAGGATTCCTGGAACTCAACCTTCCAGCAGATTGCCAAATATTATGGAACTAAGGATCTAATATATGGCCTAGTACACATGACATGTATGCTGCATCACTAGATTTCATCCAAAGCTGCGAGTAATGCAAAGATTAGACATATGTTGATCTCTTTTAATAAGTAGTTTCAGCATCACATTACTCACAAGCATTGTGGAAGTAATTCAGAAGAAGGGAGAAGAAGAAAATCAAGGAAAGCAAATCCCTGTCTGCTTTCAAATAGGATTTTTTTTTAAATAAATGAGTGGTTTTTGTTTGTTTGCTGTTAGATATCAAACTTAAACAAATTGGTCAAGTGCTTTAAAATTTTGTATGCACATATTATGAATCCTACTACCCTTGTATTAAAACAATGTATCTGGGATCCTGTAGATAATTGATAAAGGAATCTTTCTGAACTTAAGAAGTTTACTTGAAGATAAAGCTTTTTTTTATTGGAGGGGTGAACTATATATCTCATTAAGAGGACAGAGAAGGACATCTTTTCAGTCTGGGTTTCCATAACATCTTTTTATTCATTTGAAACTCCTCCATACTCTCAGAGTGATTCTGGGGTTTGAAAAACAAACAGGAATACTAAGAGCCATTCCTCCACATTTCGGTAGTTCTTTGTTTTCCAATGCTGATGCACAGACAAGCTTTAAAACTTTGTTACTACCATAGGGGCTTATGCTGTAATGGACAGGAAAAAAAAATCTGTGTTGCTAGAGAGGCTGCCTTCATTCTATTAGACTTATACTTTTAAAATATTGCTAAGTAGTAACAGAAGGTAAAGTATGGATCCTTCCTTCCTTCCTTCCTTCCTTCCTTCTTTCCTTCTTTCCTTCCTTCCTTCCTTCCTTCCTTCCTTCCTTCCTTCCTTCCTTCCTTCCTTCCTTCCTTCCTTCCTTCCTTCCTTCCTTCCTTCTTTCCTTCCTTCCTTCCTTCTTTCCT
>NW_027187284.1:3541939-3564811 GCF_028583685.1 Petaurus breviceps papuanus | reverse complement strand
CTTCCTTCCTTCCTTCCTTCCTTCCTTCCTTCCTTCCTTCCTTCCTTCCTTTCATTCTTTCTTGCTTTCTTGCTCTATGGTAAAGTCCCTTACTGCTGCTGCATCTTTAGACCTTCTATAACATCCTCACTTCAGATCTGACAATTTGCCAGAAAGCTGGAGTTCAAGAATTCTTACCATTGTGTTCCACTTTCCCCAACTGCCATCTTTTGGCCTAAGAAGTTAGTCCATTGTCTCTATTCAAGTGTGTCTCATAACTTTGAGCCAAGGAACTCAAGGTCTTAAGAACTCAGTATGGAGGAATAGCTCCCTTCCTCATGAAGGAGTAAGATGGGTCATTCAACTTCATCCTCTTCTATATTTTTTTTGTCATTTGGAGGGCAATTAGGGTTAAGTGACTTGCCCAAGGTCACATGGCAAGTAAGTGTGTCAAGTGTCTGAGGCAGGATTTGAACTCAGTCCTCCTGACTCTAGGGCCAGTGCTCTATTCACTGCACCACCTAGCCACCCCATCCATCCTCTTTTAAGACCTTACCTTGCCACTACTTCTCTCTACCATATGACCTCATATGGCATTGACAAAAGAGCATATAACCAATTAGGTGTGTGGAGAGTGGTGCACTGCTGTATAACTGCCAAATTGATATAGGACATTACTTAAAGTTAATCAGGTTGTGTTGAAGGCAATTCTCTCTGTATGAAGAGTACTTTGATTCTAGTAAATAGCTCTTGAGTGATATTGTACATAGGATCAATAAAGATACTTCTCTGCGAGTTATCTCAGTCAGTATCTAGGATCCAATTGATCAAAAATCCTCAGTCTAGATATTCAAGGGACCTAAAAGCCATAATATACAACCTCCTTGTTTTACAAGTGAGGAAACTAAAACCCAGACAATTTTAATATCTTGTCAAAAATCACATAGACAGTAAGTGGTAATGTGTTGGGTGGTTTAATTAATTGATTTTTTTTATTTAGTAAATATCTATTTTCTCTCCATTCACTTCCACTCTCCACTAATAATGAAAAACTAAACCCTTATAACAAATAGTCAATTAAAATGATTCCTGAATTTTCTGTACATACACATACATGTAATCTGAAAGTAGAATCCTATAGCCGATTTTCAGGTGGGGGAGTTACAGAAAGTTTTATGCTTCACTATGAGTCCTCAGAATTTATGGTAGGCCATTGTATTGATCAGAGTTATTAATTGTTCTCATACTGCTTACCTAATTCTGCATCAGTTCATGCAAGCATCTGAAACCATCTTCACAATTTCTAGCAGCAAATTTTCTCTCCATTTCAATCACATACAAAAATTTTCAGTCATTCTGCTATTGATGGTCTTTCTCAAAACAGAAAAGAGCTGTTATAAATATTTTTGTAAATATTGATTTTTTCCATTTTCTTTGATTGTTTTGGGAGTATAGAGCTTATAGTGGTATGGCTAGGTCTAAGGCTTTTCACAATTTAGTACACATTAGGACCATGTTTGTGATATGCTTTCCAATATGACTGGACTTATTATTCAATGAATAATGCAGTAATGAACCTGTTTTCCCACAATGTGCCTAGCATTTACTGTTTTCATGTTTAGTATAGGTAGATTGATAATGCATAGATTTGTATAAATTGATATTGATTAACTGGTAGATATACACACACATATCTCTTCATGAATGAGCTCATCATATTTACATGGGAGCATAATGTCTTTACTTTATCATTACAATTTTAGGATATATGCTACTGGAGAGGACACTAGAGTGGGAATCTGAACCCCAGTTCTCTAACTTCAATTACAAAGGATTATTGTCATTACTCTATGCTGATTGTTTAAAGATCTTGACCATCTTTATGGTAGGCAGTATCATTGGATCTATATTGAGAACATTTCTCAGTAACAGTATATCCATAATTTATGTTTTATTGCTAAAAATGCTCATCATATTATAAGTGCCATACTTCTGGGGAAAGAATCAAATAGACTTGTCATAATCTGCATCTGGAATGAAAAGACCAAGGATGGGAATACTCTTTTTTAAAGGTCCACTCAATAAGAGGCTCTTCTTATTCCTAATGTGCATCATTATCTCAAAGCACACACATTTTTACACTGATTCATTCATGGTCCTGAAGTCCCTAAGAGTTTCCAAGGGATATCTGATGCATGGTACCTTAGAGAAATATGTGTGATGGAGCCAGATCCTATAGTGAAAGTCAATTGTTAACTTTTTGCAGTGAGTATTTACACATCATAAATCAACAAAGGTTGCAAATAAGAGTTTTATTTATTGTTTTCTTTATTGTCTAGACTTAATAAAGTGACGGAGAAAATTCTATTAATGCAGATTAAACTTGTTAACATTGTTACCCTTTGTTTTTGAAGTGGACCAATGACATCCTGGAATGAAATCTTGACTCACACAGAGCTGCAAAAAATCATCAGTCCCACTCTCTTCCAAAGCCAACAAAGTCTAGTGGCAAGACAGAAGTAAAAATGATTGAAATTGGCTTGGGATACAATGAATGACCTTGGTTTCATTGATACCTGACCAAGCTCTAAGCACTCCACAGTGCCTGCTTCAGCTACCTTAATTACCCTTGGGACAATTTATTCTCATCAGTTCATTCCACTGGGAGAAATTTTCACATGCTTGGAGTAGACATCCTGCTAACTCAGTGGTGAATTTAAAGCCTGTTGTTACCATCAACCTGGTTTAGGCCATCTACTAAGATAGTTTTAATAGGATGTGGCCACTGCACATTTTTCAACTTCTTGGAGTAATAAGTGAGACTTGAGTGCATGGTGGACTCAAAAACAGATGAGCAAGCTTGACAGAAATTTGGCAAACTCTAGTGCCAATGGTGTTAGTCCTACCTGAACAATCCATACACCCCATATTACAAGTAAAATGTATCATAGATACTTTTTTAAAGAGAGTTGTTTGTTAAACCTTTACCAGCACATCCTGCCTACATATGTCCATCCCCATACATATTCCTGGGAATCCAACTTCCAATTCAACCCCTACTGAGCATAATATAGAATTTCAAATATTTAGTTCTTACTAGACAATGTTCTATCTGGCTCAAAGGAAATGAAGTGACTTCTTATTATCTCCTTTCTTATTTTTTGTATCAAATCAAATAACTTTTTTCCTGTCCTTTATTATCCAAAAATCATTCTCTTAGGCAGAAAAAGTGAATTATTTAGAGCTGGAAGCGACCTTAGAGTCAATCTAATTCAATCCCATTTTACAGATGAGAAAACAGAAGTATAAGAGGTTAAAATGACCTCTCTAATGCCACACAAATATTCAGTGACAAGAGACAGGATGTATAGTCAAGTCCTATGAAGTCAGAGCAAGTGGCCTTTCCATAATACCTCTTCAGATTTTCTTCTTCCCCAAGCATTAATTTTATTTCCTCTTTCAACTTTCACTTTTCAAAAAAGGTGTTTTGGGGCGGTTTTGTCATTGTTGTTGCTGTTATTTTTACCTTGCCAGACTTGCCTCAACTGATTTTTCTCTTTCACATTCCTGACATTCTTTGGGAGGTTCATGAAAATTTTTTTATTCATTCAGTTAATCTGACCTTGTTTCCACCCTTAGAATTACTATAAAAATATGACCTAAAAGGGGTATATCTCCTCTTCTCAAGATGCCACTTCTTTAAAGGGGGAAATATACAAAGAGGTTGTTCTTTAAAGTTTTCATTTACTTAGGAGAAACTTAAAAGGAAAATCACTATAGCAATTTTTTTATTATATTTATAAATTCTATTTCAGTTCCAAATCACATAATAATATTGGTGAATAATAATATCGTAATTTATTAATAAGGGATTTGGGCTAGTTTCTAAGACCAGTAAGGAGGATAAGTAAGCTAGTTTGTAGTATAACTCCCATATTCCCACTTCTTGGATCAACAACTAATAAAATATGTAATAATTAAAGTAAGAACAAGAGGCAAAGTTGGAAACACTTTCATTCATTTTAAAAGCCTTCTGAAATAGCAACTGAAGGCTGTATGAATACTTCATTTCCTGAGGGGCAGAGACAAGATGGCAGAGTAAAAGCAGGAACTTCTCTAAGCTCCCTCTCGAACTACCTCCAATACCTATAAAATATGACTCTAAACAAATTTTAGAGCTACACAACCCACAAAGGTGACAGAGAGAAACAAATCTCCCACTGAAGGCAGCCTAGCAGGCCTACAAGAAGGGTATATTGAACAAACTGAGAGCCAAGATCATTCTCACAGACCATACCTGAGGGAGCCCAACACACTGTCCAGACCAGACAGAGCAGAATTCAGGAGAGTGAATCACTGGCAGCTGTAGCAGTTTGCAGACTCCTCAACCCATACATACCAAAGAAAAAGTAAAAGGTTAATGAGGAAATCTGTTGGAACTGGGTGAAGGAAGAGCATGGTGTGGCCCCTGCCCACCAGATGAGAAGTGGCAGCATTGCTGTGGCTGCAGCTGCTGCTGCATAGCTACCTATGGAGCTCCTGGCCTACATATTGTAGGGGTACTAAGTCACTATTCAGAGGGTAAATGATCTTGCTTTGACCTGCTTGGATCTGAGTCACAGTCTTGGGTTGGGGTCCTGGGGGGTATGGCCAGTGAGCCAAAGATTGTGGTGGGTATAGAGAGGAAACCCTCCTCATAGCTTGGACAACAGTTCTGACAACACCTGCGAAAAACCCAGCAATTTGGAGGGCAGATCTTTACACTTTGGAAGCAGAGATCTATCATGGCAAAGAACTTAAAAGGCAAGTAATTGGCTGGAAAGATGACCAAACAAAGGAAGTACAATCAGACCATAGAACCCTTTTAGGGGACAAAAAAGGATCACAACAAGGAGGCAGAAGAAGACAACAAACTCAAAACTCCTGCATCAAAATCTTCCAAGAAAAATATGAACTGGTCCCAGAACATGGAGGAGGCCAAAAAGGATTTTTAAAATGAAGTAAGGGGGGCATGGAGCCAAGATCGCCAAGTAGAAGAATAACCTTCCTGCAGCTCCGGCTTCCATCTTCCCCAATCCATGTAAAAAGGGGAATCTCAACAAACTTTGGAGCTGCACAACCCACAAAATGACATAGAGAAGCTAACCTCCTGCTGAGGACAGCTCAGCAGGCCAGCAGGAATAGGACAGCACAGTGCTCTGGGAGCCAAGCACAGCCCCATGCCAAGGCTTTAGCCCCAGGGCGGCCTGACTAGATGCCAGGCAGAGGGACTCCAGATCAGCAGCAGCTGTGGCCATTTCCAGATTTATGAACACATAGATGTGAAGGACAAAGTGAGAGGCCAGGGCAGTCTGGACTTTGGGACCAGTAAGTGGAGAAGCATGGCTTTTACCCCCGGGGCAAGAAGACACTAAGATGAAGGTAAAGCCAGCCAGTGCCATGTGGCAGCTTCAGCTCCTGGCCTGCAGAGTGTAGGGGGACCAAGCAGCAGACTGAGGGGTAATCGCTCTTGTTTTAACCTGCTTGGATCTGGATTGCAGTCTAGGGTGGAGGTCCTGGGGTGTGTGTCCAGCTTGCCAGAGCGTGTGGATACCTCAGAGAAGGCACCAATCTAATACCTCTGGCAGCTGAGAAAACCCCAGCATTGGGGATGAAAACTCCCCTGTCTCATGGCAGTGTCCTACTGTGGGAAAAAGCCCAAAAGTCAAGTAATTGAGTGGCAAAATGAGCAGTCAAAAGAAACAAAGTAGACAGAAGATTCCAACATTACACTCCTATTTTGGGGACAAAGAGGAGCAAAGCATGGAATAGGAGGAAAACAGTAAGTCAGAACTCCTGTACCAAAAGCTTCAAAGGAAATTACAAGCTGGTTACAGGCCATAGAGGACCTTAAGAAGCAGATAAGAGAAGTGGAGGAAAAACTGGAAAGAGAAATGAGAGCAATGCAAGAAAATTATGAAATAAGCATCAACAGCCTGACTGAGGAAAATAATACCTTAAAAAACAGACTTACTCAAATGGCAAAGGAGGCTCAAAAAGGCAATGAGGAGAAGAATGCCTTAAAAAGCCAAATTTGCCAGATGGAAAAACAATCTCAAAAGCTCAATGAGGAGAATCATTGCTTCAGAATTAGATTTGAGCAAATAGAAGCTAATGACTTTATAAGAAATAGAGATGCTGTCAAACATATCCAAACAAATGAAACAATAGAAGTCAATGCGTAATATCTCATGGGAAAAACCACTGACCTGGAAAATAGATCCAGGACAGATAATTTAAAAATTATAGGACTACCTAAAAGCCATGACCAAAGTAAGAACCTAGAAAGCATCCTCCAGGAAGTTCTCAAAGAAAACTGCGTTGATGTTTTAGTACCAGAGTGCAAAACAAAGGTTGAAAGAATCCACCGATAACCTCCTGAAAAAGATCCCAAAAAGAAAACTCTTAGGAATATTATAGCCAAGTTCAAGAATTCCCAGATTAAAGAGAGAATATCACAAGCAGCCAGGAAGAAATAATTTGAATATTGTGGAAACACAATCATGATAACCCAGGGTGTGGCAGCTTCTACACTGAGGGATCGAAGGGCTTGGAATATGATATTCCGGAGGTCAAAGAGCTGGGATTAAAACCAAAAGTCACCTACCCAGCAAAATTGAGAATCATGTTTCAGGGGAAAATATGGTCATTCAGTGGAATAGAGGACTTTCAGGCATTCTTGTTGAAAAAAACTAGAGTTTAATAGAAAATTTGACATTCAGATACAAAAAGCAAGAGAAGCATGAGAAGGTAAACAGGGAAACAAAATCATAAGGAACTTATCAAAGTTGAACTATTAACATTCCTACATAGAAAAACAATAATTGTAACTGATGAAACCTTTGTCAGTATAAAAATAGTTGAAGGTAATAGAAATATATATGTATGTCTTTTTATATATGAGGGTATATGGGCATATGAATACATATGTGAATGTATGTATATATGTTTACAGGTATACATAAATAGAGGGCACAGGAACAATTTAACAGGAAGGGATGATACTTAAAAGGTGAAATTAAGAGGTGAGAGGAATATAATGAGAGGAGATGGGGAGAGAGATTGGGGTAAACTATCTCATACAGAAGAGCCAAGGGAAAATGTTTACAAAGGAGGGGAAGAATGAGAAGGCAAAAGCAAATAGGTAATACTTATTCCCATTGAATTTGGCTTAAGAAGGGAGTGAAATACACAATAAATAGGCTTTCTCACCCTCCAGGATATTAGGGGGGAAGGGGATTAGAGGGGGGATGATGGAAGGGAAGGCAGGCTGGGGGGCAGGGAAGTTGGAAGCACCCACTTTTGAAAAGGGATGGGATCAAAGTAGAGAATAGAACAAGTGGAAGGTGTCATAGGAGGGAGGGAAATATAGTCAGTCTTTTACAATATATCTACTATGTTATTGTTTTGCATTAGCCACACTTGTACAATCCATACTGAACTGCTCATCTTCCCAGTAAGGGTGGGTGACAAGGAAGGAAGGGAATGAATCTGGAATTGGAAGTTTTAAAATCAAATATTCAAATATATATATATATATATATATATATATATATATATGTATATATATATATATATGTGTGTGTGTGTGTGTATAATTATTATTATTACCATCTTACATGTAATCATGAAATAAGGTATACAGGCACTGAGTTATAGAGAATCACTGGAAAAGTCAAAAGGTGTATGGGAGAAAATATGGGAGAGAGCAGATTGGAGGAGGGGATATCCTGTGGGACTGTGATTTTGGGGCAGTGAGCAGGGGGAAAACGGGGAGAAAATTTGTAACTCAAAATCTGGAGGAAACGAATGATGTAAATCAGAAGTTAATAAAGCATTAAAAAATGAAGTAAGAGAAGTGAAGGGAAAATTGGGAAGAGAAATGAGAATGATGCAAGAGAATCATGAAAAGTGAGCTGACACACTGCTAAAGGAGACCCCCCCCCCAAAAAAAAATACTGAAGAAAATAACACTTTAAAAAATAGATTAATTCACATGGCAAAAGAGGACCAAAAAGTCAAGGAGGAGAAGAATGCATTAAAAAGTCAAACTGCCGAGATGGAAAAAAGAATTTCAAAAGCTCACTGAAGAAAATAATTCCTTCCTAATTAGATTAGAGCAAATGGAACTTAATGACTTTATGAGAAATCAAGATGCTATAAAAGAAATCCAAACAAATGAAAAAAATAGAATTCTATGTGAAATATCTCACTGGAACAACCACTAACCTGGAAAATAGATCCAGGAGAGATAATTACAAAACTATTGGACTACCTGAAAGCCATGATCAAAAAAAAAAAAAAAAGCCTAGACAACATCTTTCAAGAAATCATAGAGTAAAATTGCTCTGATATTCTAGATAAAGAAGGCAAAATAGAAATTGAAAGAATTCACTGATTGCCTCTTGAAAAAGGTCCCAAAAAGAAAACTACTAGGAGTGTTATAGCCAAATTCCTGAGTCCCCAGTTCAACGAAAAAATACTGCAAGCAATTAAGAAGATACAATTTGAGTATTGTGGAAACACAACCAGGATAACAAAAGATCTAGCAGCTTCTACATTAAGGGATCAAAGGGCTTGGGATATGATATTCTGGAGGTCAAATGAGCTAAGATTTAACCAAAAATTTCCTCCCAGCAAAACTGAGTATAATACTAAAGGGGAAAATATGGTCATTCAATGAAATAGAGGATTTTCAAGCATTCTCAATGTAAAAAAAACAGAGCTGAACAGAAAATTTGAATTTCAAATACAAGAAGCAAGAGAAACATGAGCAGGTAAACAGAAAAAGAAATTATAAGGAAATTATTAAAATTGGACTATTTACATTCCTACATGGAAAAATGATCATTGTAATTCATGAGACTTTTCTCAGTATGAGGATACTTGAATGAAATATATATATATATATATATATATATATATACATATGTATATTTCTGTATACATATATATGTGTAGGAGGGTGTATGTGTGTATAAATATATATATATATATATATATATATGTGAGTATGTGTATATGTGTGTACATGTATACATAGACAGAGGGCACTGTATCAATTAAATTAAAGCAAAGATAGAATAGGGTAAATTATCTCATATAAAAGAGGCAGGAGAAAACTGTTACAATGAAGGGGAAGATCAGGAAGGTGAAAGAGAATGGATCAACCTTACTCTCATTGAATTTGGCTAAAGGAGAGACTAACATATACACTCAGATGGGTATCTTACCCTACAAGAAAGTAGGGGGAAAGGGGAAAAGAAGGCACATGATAGAAGGGAGGGCAGATTGGGGGACAAGGTAGTTACAAGCAAACACTTTTGAAAAGGGGCAGGGTCAAAGTAGAAAATAAAATAAGTGGGGAGGATAGGATGGAGGGAAATTTAGTTAGTCTTTCACAATGTAACCTCTATGGAAATGTTTTGTGTAACTACAAATGTACAAACTATATTGAATTGCTTATCCTCGCAGTGGGGGTGGGTGTGCATCTTCCCAGATATACAGGCACTGGAGTATAGAAATCCATTTTGCCCAACTAGAAAGTTAGAGAGAGTATGGGGGAGGATATAAAAGAGAACAAATTGGGGGAAGGAGCATTCAGTAGACTCGTTGTCTTGTGGTGGGGGTAGGAGAAAGACAGGGAGAAAAATTTGTAACTCCAAATCTTGTGGAAATGAATGTTGAAAACTAAAATAACTAAATAAATTGAAATGCTAAAAAAAGAATTCATTTTCTTATGTCTGCATGGGACTGCAAGGTACCATAGAGACCTATTTTTTTCGTATTAATGGTGGTTGCTTGTATCTTTCTCCTCAATGCTAGACACACATTTTCAACCCTTATGCCTACAATTTAATGTAGGGAAAAAGGTTACTGCCATATAACTCAGAAATGAAAGTGAGTGTCCTAAAATTTAACGACTGACTCCTGGGGCAGAACTGATCTCAGTAAAGGTTGCAGAAACCCTCTGTAGTCATCTAGAGTCCAGGAATGGGAAGCACGTGGCCCACAAGTCCTCAACTGTGAACCTTTGACTGAATCCAAACTTCACAGAATAAATCCCCTTAACAAAATTATTTGTTCTGTAAAACTTAAACTCAGTCAAAAGGCTGCACTCGAGGAACTAGAAGGCCACATGTGACCTAGAGGCCACAGGTTCCCCACCTCAGATCCAGACAATGCCTCCACTCAAAATGGATTCTGAGTTATATAGTACTGTAGGCTATCCTTTCTATGACAGCAATTTCCCATTCACTATGAAACATTCATATCAGTTCCATCCCTCTTAGTCACTATTGCATTCTAACCTTAGGTCTCATGCCATTGTTAAATTCTGGAACAAATACTATACTTGTTTTTGCTAGATCTCTTAATATTTTATGAATAATAATAATTATAATATGTATAATTATAAATTGCAAAAGCTCACTGAAGAGAATCATTCCTTCAGAATTAGATTGGAGCAAATGGAAGCTAATGACTTTATAAGAAATCAAGATAATATTAAACAGATGTAAACAATTGAATGAAAAAATAAAAGGCAATGTGAAATCTCTCATTTGGAAAACCACTGACCTGGAAAATTTATCCAGCAGAGACAATTTAAAAATTATTGGACCACCTGAAAGCCATGATCAAAAAAAGGACCTAGAAATTATCCTTCAAGAAATTTTCAAGGAAAATTTCCCTGATGATTTAGAACCAGAGGGAAAAATAGACGTTGGAAGAATCCACCGATTACGTCCTAAAAAAAAGATCCTAAAAAGAAAACTCCTAAGAATATTATATCCAAATTCCAGAGTTCCCAGGGCAAGGATAAAATATTACAAGCAGCCAGGAAGAAATTAATTTAATATTGTGGAAATGCAATTAGGATAACACAAGATCTGACAGCTTCTACACTGAGGGACCAAAGGGCTTGAAATATAATATTCTAGAGGCCAAAGGAGCTGGGATTAAAACCAAGAATCACCTACCCAGCAAAACTGAGTATCATGTTTCAGGGGAAAATATGGTCATTCAATGGAATAGAAGACTTTCAAGGATTCATGATGAAAAAAAACAGAATTGAATAAAAAAGTTGACATTCAGATAAAAAAAGCAAGATAAGAATGAGAAGGTAAACAGGGAAAAGAAATAATAAGTAACTTATCAAAGTTAAAATATTTACATTCCTACATGGAAAAACGATAATTGTAACTTATATATGTCTATATAGGAGGCTATATGGTCATATGAATACATATAGAAGTGTGTGTATATATGTGTACTGGTATCCATAGACAGAGTGCCCAGGACCAATTGAATAGGAAGGGATGATTCTTAAAAGGTGAAAGTGAGAGGTGAGAGAGGAATATAATGAGAGGATATGGGGAGAGACAGAACAGTGTAAATTTTCTCATATATAACAGGCAAGAGAAAACTGTTACAATGGAGGGGAAGAAAAGGAAGGCAATAGGGAATGAATCAATCATACTCTCATTGAATTTGGCTTAGGGAGGGAATGACATACACACTAAATAGAGTATCTCACCCTACAGGAGAGTAGGGGGGAAGGGGATGAAAGGGGGATGATGGAAGGGAGGGCAGCCTGGGGTGGAGGGAAGTTGGAAGCACACTCTTTTGAAAATGGAAAGGATGGGGGCGGCTATGTAGCACAGTGAATAGAGCACTGGCCCTGGAATCAGGAGGACCTGAGTTCAAATCCGGCCTCAGACACTTGACACACTTACGTAGCCCTTTGACTTTGGCAAGTCACTTAACCCCAATTGCCCTCCAAAAAGGAAAATAAAAGAAAATAAAAGGGACAGGATCAAAATAGAGAATAAAATAAGTGAGGATGGGATAGGATGGAGGGAAATATAGTCAGTCTTTCCCAATATATCCATTATGGAAATGTTTTGCATAGCTACATACCACATTTACAACCTATATTGAATTGGTTATCTTTCCAGTGGGGTGGGTTACAATGGAGGAAGGGAAAGAATCTGGAATTTAAAGTTTTAAAATAAAATTTTTTAAAAATATATATTATTCTTTTTACATGCAACTGGAAAAAAAAGATATACAGGCATTGGGGCATAGAGATACACAGAGCCCTAATGAAAAATTGAAGGAGGGTGGGGGAGGATATACGACAGAGAAGATTGGGGGAGGGGATATTCAGTGGAATCACTGTTTTGGGGTGGTGGGTAGGGAAAAAATGGGGAGAAAATTTGTAACTCAAATTCTCATGGAAATGAATGATGTAAAATTAAAATAAACATATAATTTAACTAAAAAAAGAAATGTATTTCTAGAAAGTTAATCCTTATGAGAACTAAAAATATTGGTAAAAATATGGTGATTCTATTCCAAAAGTTATTCTTGATGACAAATAAGATTTGGAGAAATTAAATATCTGAATATTCAATTTGTTTGGGAACCACCACTTGTTTACACAGTTCCCTTAAATAGTTTATTTTTATTAAATCTAAAGAGGCCACTTCTCTTTTTTCACAGTCTATTCTTTTAAAGCCGCTTTCATTTTCCCAACTTCCTATTCCTCCAACTTTTATTTCACAGGAAATAGTTTATTTTATACTTTAGGCTTTAAAAACCTCCATCAAAATGTATCAGTTAAACTTTGAGAGTGGTTGTATAGAATTTCCATTATCCAGCTGTATTTTTCTATTACATATATACTGTTGTAATGTTTATTGTCTAAGCAAAGATTGATGTAGTTGAAGTACACTGATTATCACAACTGTGCAAAATGAGGAGTTTAATTGACTTGGGATTGCTAGTGTCTTGTTGGTTTCTCCTTCATGTGAACATGACTACTCAGATCTAATTTGCTTTCAAACTTTGTCTCAAAATACTAAATATACCAAACCCTATAAATCTGCCAAAGTTCTTTTTTTGCCACCATTTTTCTTTATTTTTATTGTATTTTTTTAAATTTATTTTTAGCTTCCAACATTCATTTCCATAAGATTTTGAGTTACCATTTTCTCCCCATCTTTCACCTACCCTCACCCCAATTTAGTGAGCCTAATGAATACCCCTTCCCCCAATCTGCTCTCTCTTATATCCTCCCCCATACCTCTTCTACCTTTCTAGTAGGGCAAGATGGATATCTATAACCCAGTGCCTTTATATCTTATTTCCCAGTTGCATGTTAAAAAAACAACTTTTTTTTTTAGCATTTGTGTTTAAACTTTGATTTCCAGATTCTTTCCCTTCTTCTCTAGTAACCCAACCCCAGTGGGAAGATAAACAGTTCAGAATAGGTTGTTGCAAAGCCAAGCATGAGCAGCTTTCCAGAGAATGGCTGCTGTGAACAGCTTTCAAGTTTCTGATTACATAGTATAGTGAACACTCTATTTATTCAATAATAAATCAGAGCAAAACATTCACCTTATCAGAGAAAATCAAAATACAGCATTCGCAATGACATAATAACTCAACAACTTATCACTAAAATGGCCACATATTTTTTTGCCCAAGTGGTCACATAGTTTTGAGAAAAGTACTGTCATTTATTTAATCAATCACTTAGTAACTCAATCATTCAATCATAAAGTATAACAGGTCAAAGTCCTCCAACCATGGGGTACACTAAGTTACAAATCATTCACTATTCAGTCATCAGTCACTATTCAATCATCATTCATTACTCAGTACCCTCTTGAGAGATAGTGGGAAATACACAAGCCATCCACTGCTAGTTCACTAGTAGATTACAAATTCACTCACTACTCAATACCCATATAGAGGTCTTTTCATATTGACTTCAGGCTGGCTTTCAGCTTCCATGGCTCCTCTTCCATTGGCCCACCTCCCACCCAAATCTAACGAACTACCACTTGAGTTCAACCGCAATTCTTTGTCCAGCTCTCCATGCAGTTCCTGCTCCACACTGGAACTCACAATGTCCAATCCACCTCAAGTCTTTCACAGCTTCTGTTCCTGGAAAGAGAAAACTTAACAGAGCAACGGACAATGTACCAACACTACTGTCGTGCTTCCTCTGGCAGGTCCTGCTGGCCCTTGGAAGTCCTCAGCAGCTCCAGCTTGCCCTCAGAAATCTTCAGCAGCTCCAGCTGGCCCTCAGAAGTCTTCAGCAGCTATCTTCTCAAAATCAAAATCACTTTTTCCCATTCTCAAAATAAAAATTTATTTCTCCCATTCTCAAAATCACAATCACTTTCTCCATAGAAGTTCCAGTACAGCAGCAGCAGCAGTAGCAGCAGCCCAGCCTTCAGATGTTCATCCCAAGAATTTCTCAATTTCTCAGCTGGGGGTTTTCCTTATATACACTATTGCTCCTCCTGTTCAGCCCCTTCCTTTTATGTCAGAAAGAGGAGTTCATATCTTCTGTTTCTTTAACATAGGCTTAATTTGAAACTAGGTGCTAAGTACCTGTCAGCTTAGCAGAACAAAGGGATCTTCAAATTCTATTACCATTGCAATTGTACATGTGCAGTTACGCAAAATGCTTCCATTGTAGTTATATTGTGAAAGACTAACTAAATTTCCCTCCATCCTATCCTTCCCCCCCATTTATTCTATTTTCTAGTTTGACCCTGTCCCTTTTCAAAAGTGTTTGCTTCTAAGTACCCTCTCCTCCAATCTGCCCTCCCTTCTATCATGCCCCCTCCTATGCCCTCCCCCCACTACTTTCTTGTAAGGTAAGATACCCCAATGAGTGTGCATGTTAATTCTTCCTTAAGCCAAATTCAATGAAAGTGAGGTCCACCCTTTCCCTTTTACCTTCCTGCTCTTCCCCTCCAGTGAAACAGTTTTCTCTTGCCTCTTATATGAGGTAATTTACCCTATTCTATCTCTCCCTATCTCCTCTCATTGTATTCCTTTCTCAACTCTTAATTTTATTTTTTAGATATCAACCTTCCTATTTAACTGCTCTTGTGCCCTCTGTCTATGTATACATGCACATACACCCCAGGACCACCACCCAATACCATGATCCAGATCCAAGCATGTCAAAGCAAGAGTGATTATCGTCTGAATGGTTGCTTGGTCCTCCTATGATCTACAGTTCTGGAGCTCTGGAGGAAGCCATGTGGCAGCAACTACAGCCGCAACAATTCAGTGACTTCTCACCCTGGGAGCAGGGTCCAGACAGTGCTCTTCTATCACCCTGTTCCCACAGGGTTCCCCACTGACCTTTACTTTCTCTTTGGCATTTATGGGTTGAGAAGTCTGGAAACTGGCTCAGTTGCTGGTGATTCACTCTCCTGAAGTCTGCTCTGGCCAGTCTGTGCTGCTGTTCAGGGCCAGTTTGGGTCTGGGACCATGTGGCTCACACAGGACTGTGCTCAGCTCCCTGTCTGTTGTGATAGACTCTTCCTGTAGGCCTGTCAGGTTGTCTTCTACAGAAGATGTGTTACTCTCTGTCACTTTGTGGGTTCTGTACCTTTAAAATTTATTTAGAGTCATATTTTACAGGTATTGCAGATGGTTGGAGTGGGAGCTCAGACAAGTTCCTACTTTTATTCCACCATCTTGGCTCCACCCCCCCTATTTCACACTGTTTATATGTGTGGAGAAAAATACAGAATTTAAATTGAGAAATTTAATTGCTTGACACCAAGGACTAGAAATTGATTTTAGCTGAATCCACAATCTTCTGTCATTTTTCACAGCTGAAGTGTGAGAAGTTGTAATGGGAATGGAAAGTTGAAGATCTTCCCTGACCCTTAATAGACATAGGGGGGAGTTTCAAGACCTCCCCTGCTTTGAAAGTAAACTCTGCCAGGCTGAATGTAATCACATGGAGCCTGTGGTGGAGAGAATTTGCTGAAAGGTTCAGCAGAGCCCACAAGAAGCTTCCCTGCTGTGAAGATAAACTCTAACCCTTAATAGACTGAATGTAGACACATGAAGCCTCTGGTCAGAGGAGTTTTACTGAAGGGAAGCAGAGCCCACAGAAAGCCAATTCAGAGCAAGCCAGACATTGGGGGAGAGAGAGGATGCTCATTAAGGAGATAGAGAGGTTTGTGAGTAAATGTTGATCTTGTATTGGTTTGTGAGAAGGCTGAAGTATGCTGTGGCTCTCAGCATTATTATGGCTTCTGAATATCTTTGGTACTATGATGAAATTGGCTTTCTGCTTTTGAGATTCATTTTTCTGGTGTCTAAATAAATCCTTTAGTTCTGTTCTCTACCTGGAGAATATGGTATGTTTTGCAATCATATGTCATGCAATACTTTTAGTCACCATCTTTATCATGATTGTGGGCATTGTAAATATTGCTTTGGTGCCACAGTAGTCAGACTATGTGTGTGTGTGTGTCTGTGTGTGTGTGTGTGAGTATGTATGTATGTACATATATGTGTTTGTACACACACACACACACACACACATATATATATATATATATATATATATATACATATGTTTGTATATATAAGGTTATTTATCCCTGCTCTATATTTGGGAGCTTTATTTGATTTCTAGTATTATCCTAAGAATGCAGGAATTATCTTTGCAAGTTCAATTCTAAGATTATTTTAATGCATTAATTCATAATAAATATTCAATAAATATTAATTAAATGTTTGTTAGGTGCTAATTAGCTGAGATTTAAAAGTCAGGGGTTCCATTACTCATAGAAAAGCTCACAGAGGGGCGGCCAGGTAGCACAGTGAGTAACAGCACCGGCTCCAGGCTCGGGATGACCTGGGGATCAAACCCCAGGCTCAGACACTTAGCACCCACCCAGAAACACCTGGCCGTGTAACCTTGAGGAAGTTACTTAACCCCAATTGCTTAGGGGTAGCCAGGTGGCTCAGTGAGTTAGAGTACTGGCTCCAGTGTCGGGATGACCTGGGGATCAAATCTGGGCTCAGAAACTTAGCACCACACCCAAAAATAACTGGCCGTGTAACCTTGAGCAAGTTACTTAACCCCGATTGCTTAAAAAAAAAAGAGAGAAAGAAAAGTTGACAGAAAGTATCTGGTTATATGGAAAGAGGAGGTTATCCCCAAGGAGTTCAAGGATGCCTCCACTATTCATTTCTATACATATAGAAGAAATATATCATCCTGTATCAATCACAGGGTAGTCACTCTCTTGGCCATTACTCGCAAGATTATGAATAGAGTCCTGCTTAATAGGTTAATCCTTTACCTGGGAGATGGTCATCTACCTGTCTTCAGAAAAGACAGAGAAATGGTTGATATGGTGTTTGCTACCTGACCACCTCAGGAGAAATGCCATATGTACGTACACAGTCTTCATTGATCTGACCAAGGTCTTTGATACTGTCAGTTGTGAGGATTTATGAGGGGAAGATAATGACAAATTTGACAGGCCAGAGAAGTTCATCAGTATTGTACATCATTTTCATGATGACATGCTTACCCAGATTCTGGATAATGTATGTCATCATAATGTATTCTGGATAATGTATGTCATTGGAACAAAGCAAGAACTTTTGCTCACTCCCGTGTTTTTTAGCATGATTTTTTTCAGAAATGTCAGATTCTTTCAGGGAGGACAAAAATGACCTCAATATCACTTATCACAGTGACAATAAATTACTTAATTTGAAAAGGCTATAACACAAAAGTAAAGCAGAGGGCGAGTTCATACATGGTTTTGTTTTTGTTCTCAGACGATTGTGAGCTCCATGATTAAACATAGTATGAATTGAGTCTCCACATGTTTTTCTAACTTTTGCCTAAAATTATTACCAAGAAAACAAGTTGTCCACCAGCCATCACCACATCATCCACATGTGGAACCATTAGTTCTGGCAAATGGAAGAATATTGAATGCTGTGGGAAAGATATCTTACCTTGTCATCAAACCTTCCATGGATGATGGGGTTGGCATTTATTGCTGGAACTATGTCAGTGTTTGGGAGGCTCCAAAGGAAAGTGTGTGAGAGAAGAAATATTTGACTGTCGCCCCAACTGAATGTCTACAAGGCCATTGTGCAAACAGTGTTGTATACCTGGACAGTCCAATGGCACCATGAGAGAAAAATTAATCACTTTCATTTGATTTATCTTAGGAAGATTTTGAAGATCACCTGTCAAGATAAAATACCAGGTACTGAGGTTCTTTCTTCAACTGAATTGCCAAGCATTCAAACTCAAATGTCAAGAGATAAACTCTGATTGTATTGTCACATTGTCCAAATGTCAACTATGTTTGCCTAAAAGACTATTGTACAGAGAGTTCACACAAGTTCTTCCAAGGAGGTCAGCAGAAGCATTAAATGGGCACTCTCAAGGTCTCACTAAAAAACCTCAAAAATCAGTCGTGGCACAAGGAGACACCAGAACAGGACCATGCTGGTTCTATGCTTTATGAGCAAAGCAGAATTACAGTAGCTCAAAAGAAACTTGAGAGGCGCAAATTTAGAGATATATACTTGCCAAATGTTCATATAGACTATTTGAGCCTGACTTGTGGTAGAGCATTCAGAGTTCATATTGGTTTAATTAGTCACAGTAAGACACAGTGTACATTGACCTCAACATCATGATCTCATTTTGGTATTCTTCAAAGGACAACAATGATTAAATGTGGAACAATTTCTTAACCAGTTTTTGAATCAGTGTTAGTCTATTTTGTTTCAACTTCTTTGCTTCCACAGAAAGTAATCCTCTAAATATTGTGGTGTATATTGGACTTTTAATTCTACCTTCAATTTCCCTGCTGTTCATACTTTGCCATGGAATCTTTGCAAAGAGATTTTTAGTCATTCTTAGTATAATTGAAAATTGTTTTCCTGAACAATTAGATAAATTCACAGTGCCACCCAATACTATTTCAGTGTCTCTATTGTTCCACAATCTCTCCAAATTGGCTATTGCCATCTTTTGTCATTTTTGTAATTTTGCTGGATATGAAATTAAACCTCAGCTTGCTTTAATTTGCATTTCTTATCATTAGTGATTTAGAACCATCTGGTTGTTAATTACTTGCAATTCTTTTATGAATGGATCTCAAATCATTGAGAAATCACTTTTAGGCTTATCTATTTTCACAAAACATTTTAAACGTGAAAGAATTTTGCTCCAATTTCGAATCCATGAATCAATCTTTTTTTTTTTTTTAAGCAATAGGGGTTAAGTAACTTGCGCAAGGTTACATGGCCAGTTATTTTTGGGTGTGGTGCTAAGTTTCTGAGCACGGGATTCAATCTCCAGGTCATCCCAACACTGGAGCCAGTGCTCTTACTCGCTGAGCCACCTGGCCGCCTCTCATGAATTAATCTTATTGACTATTTTCATTATTTCCAAAGTTCAATGTAGAAAAAAGAAAGCTTTAGATCTTCTCAGCAGTACACTCACCTTGAGTTATTTATCTAGTCAACATAGTAATTACAAGATTCCCTGAGTTCTGCTTATGACTAATAATATATTCTTTGGAAATTTTAGCCATAAGTTAGAGGTTTAGTATGTGGTATGAAACAGAGTAAAGTTAAGGATATTTGGTTCTTGCAACATATTTTATGTTGAATAAGGTACTGAGTCATTCATTACTCTTAGAATAACTAGGACCAGCAAATGAGTTACAAGGAACAAACTTGATGATGTTGTATAGATATTACTGGTATTGGAGTTAGGAAGACCAGGATTAAAATATGACTTCAGATATTTACAAGCTATTTTTACATAAGCAAATAACTTTGTCATGTCTGAGCTTTCCCATATCTAATATCCTTGAGTATGAGAATTGTTTACTTTTTCTATTTTTATCTTTAGCAATTAGCATGTACCAGAAACTTAGTAGAAATTTAGAAAATGATTGTTGGTTCCCTGGTTGTTAAATAGACATAATAATATGAGTAACACTTACCTTAAAAGTCTGTGGTGAGAACAATATATTTACATATAGTTTGAACTGTTTCAAATTCAACCTTCCATGTGTTAGTAGTGTGACAGAGTAAATCAGCTAATCCTTGTCTGCCTCAAATTTTATGGTCATAGGACAATAGATTTAGAGCTGGAAGTTACTTTTGCGGTACAACAAGTCAAAACCTTTCTTTTCAAGGATGGAGACATTGAGACATGTTAATGGCAAGCAAAGGAGTACTTTCCTCCTGTTTCAGTTATTCAAGTACTTAGCTCCTTGTTTCAGTTATTCAAGTGTTTTTGAACCTCACCTGTGATTATATCAAATTTTTCTTAGAAACAGAAACTGTGTCTAAAGAGGGGGCAGAGTCAAGATGGAGGAGTAGAAGCAGGGCCTCCCAGAGGCTCCTGCTTCCACCTTCCCCAATCCATGTAAAAAGGGGACTCTAATCAAACTTTGGAGCTACAGAACCCACCAAAATGACAGAGAGAAGCTAACCTCCCACAGAGGAAAGCCCGGCAGGCCGGCAGGAATCAGCCAGTGCAGTGCTCTGGGAGCCAAGCCCAGCCCCATGCCAAGGCTTTAGCCCCAGGGAAGGCCTGACCAGCTGCTAGCTGGAGGGATTCCAAATCAGTAGCAGCTGTGGCCATTTCCAGATTTATCAACACACAGATGTGAAAGACAAAGTGAGAGGTCAGTTCAGTTTGGATTTTGGGACCCAGTAAGTGGGAGTGCAGTGCATGGCTTTTGCCCGCATGGTGAGAAGCCTCTGAGACGCCAGCGCAGCCAGCCAGCACCATGTGGCAGCTTCAGCTCCTGGTCTGCAGAGTGTAGGGGGGACCCAGCACCAGTCTGAGTGGTAATCGCTCTTGCTTTAACCTTCTTGGATCTGGATTTCAGTCTACAGTGAAGGTCCTGGGGTGTGTGTCCAGCTTGCCAGAGCGTGTGGAGACCTCAGAGAGGGCACCCATATAATACCTCCAGCATCTGAGAAAACCCGAGCATTTGGGGTGAAAGCTCCCCTGTCTGGTGGCAGAGACCTACTGTGGAAAAAAGCAGAAAAATCAAGTGACTGAGGGCTGACATGACTAGGCAAAGGAAACAAAGCAGACAGAAGATTCCCACATTAGACTCCTATTTTGGAGGAAAAAAATGGAGCAAAGCATGGAACAGGAGGAAAACAGTGAAGTCAGAACTCCTGCATCAAAATCTTCAAAGGAAAATACAAGCTGGTTACAGGCCATAGAGGACCTTAAGAAGCAGATAAGAGAAGTGGAGGAAAAATTGGGAAGAGAAATGAGAACGATGCAAGAAAATTACAAAATGAGTGTCAACAGCCTGACTGAGGAAAATCACACCTGAAAAAATAAACTAACCAAATGGCAAAAGAGGCTCAAAAAGGCAATGAGGAGAAGAATGCCTTAAAAAGCTGAATTTGCCAGATGGAAAAACAATCTCAAAAACTCAATGAGGAGAATGATTGCTTCAGAATTAGATTGGAGCAAATTGAAGCTAATGACTTTATGAGAATCAAGATGCTGTTAAACAGATCCAAACAAATGAAAGAATAGAAGGCAATGTGAAATATCTCAAGGGAAAAAAAAACACTGACCTGGAAAACAGATCCAGGAGAGATAATTTAAAAATTATTGGACTACCTGAAAGCTATGATCAAAGTAATAACCTAGAAATAAGCATCCAGGAAGTACTCAAAGAAAACTGCCCTGATTTATTAGAACCAGAGGGCAAAATAGAGGTTGAAAGAATCCACTGATCACCTGCTGAAAAAGATCCCAAAAAGAAAACTCCTAGGAATAGTATAGCCAGGTTCCGGAATTCCCAGACTAAGGAGACAATATTACAAACAGCCAGGAAGAAACAATTTGAATATTGTGGAAACACAATCAGTATAATCTAGGATCTGGCAGCTTCTACACTGAGGTATCGAAGGGCTTGGAATATGATATTCTGCAGGTCAAAGCAGCTAGGATTAAAACCAAGAATCACCTACCCAGCAAAACTGAGTATCCTGTTTCAAAATAAGATATAGTCATTCAGTGGAATAAAGGACTTTCAAGCATTCTTGCTAAAAAAAAAAACAGAGTTGAATAGAAAATATGTACAAGAAGCAAGAGAAGCATGAGAAGAGTTCAGAGATGACAGTGCTGTGGAACAGTGTATATATACAGATTTTTTTTTGAGGACTTCTGACTTTTATTCTAATGCACAAGAATAGAAGACTTTCAACCAAGTCACAAAATTTCAGGATCAAAAGTGAGCTCAGCGGCCATCTAGTCCAACCTATGCTTGACCAAGAATCCTTTCAACAACATACCTGACAAGTGGTCATCGAGTCTTAACCTGAATAGGGAGAATTTCCTTCTGGGAAGCAATTCCCTTCACTTTTGGATAATGCTAATTTGTGTGTGTGTGTGTGGGGGGCAATATTTTTACAGACAAATAAAAATAAATAAAAGAAAAAAAAAGAAACAGAACCCATGAAGCCTACAGTGGGAGGCACTTTCCAAATAGCAGAACAGGAAGGTTGTAAGAAGAAGGGTGGACCAGGAAGGAGCTGATGATACAAAATCTCAAGCAAGAGGTGGGACTGAGCAGAACTGGGAGGAAGGATATCTGTGGTATCAGAACTCTATTTGTTCTGTCTGTGGTGATGTTACTTTGTCATACGTGTCTGCTGATAGAGGATGTTCCTGCTTTTACAGAAGCTCTGGGACCTTATCGCTGGTTAAGAAGCCCTGAAAGAGGATTTTACTGCTGTTTATAGAAGTCCTGAAGGAAGCTTTTACTGATCTTTTCAGTGGTCTTGAGACCTTACTGATGATTTGTGATTGGTTTCTCAGACATCATCCCTATTTAATTCAATTTTATTTTATTTTCAGTTCTGAATTCTCTTCCTCTCCCTTTGTTCCTTCATACATTGATAAGGAAAGAAAAACAAAGCACATTACTAATAAGATAGTCATGAGAAATGCATTCCTACATTAGTCCTGTTCAAAAAAAGGAGGGGGTAGAA
>NW_027187284.1:3508503-3541839 GCF_028583685.1 Petaurus breviceps papuanus | reverse complement strand
AGAGAGAGAGAGAGAGAGAGAGAGAGAGAGAGAAGAAGAAGAAGAAGAAGAAGAAGAAGAAGAAGAAGAAGAAGAAGAAGAAGAAGAAGAAGAAGAAGAAGAAGAAGAAGAAGAAGGGAAGGAAGGGAGGAGGGAAGGAAGGAAGGAAGGAAGGAAGGAAGGAAGGAAGGAAGGAAGGAAGGAAGGAAGGAAGGAAGACAAAGGAAAGAAGGAAGCAAGGAAGAAGAAAAAGAAGAGAAGAAAATATATTTTAATATGTACTCAGTTCTTTGCTTACCGCAGTATCTGGAGCTAAATAGCATGTTTCCTTAAGTCTGTGTCCTTTGTAATAATGGGTGGTCATGTTGAGTAGAGATATTAAGTCTTTAAAAGTTGATTATTTTTTCTAAACTTTTGTTCATCTAAGTTATAGATATAGATATAAATATTTGTTTATTTAACATATTGAAAGTTAAATGGATAATTTTAAGTATTCATTCATTTTAAAATAACAATAACAAATCAATTTTATGTTAATAAGAATAGCTCATTTTTATGAAAAATAGCTATATATTGTCCAAAACAAAAATGTAGTGAGAACAGTGATATTATTTTACATAGTTTTGAAAATCTTTTTCATTGTCTGTATCAATAGATGACAGCTCACTTATCAGAACTACTTCTACATTTGATCTATTGAAATATGTTTTGGTTTTAGAGATGTATGTCAAGAAAATCTAGTCTCATACATATAGGTTTTTGGAAAAAGGAGAAAGACTTCAATAATCCAATTATATTTTAGAATTATTCTGAAAATAATTTCTACCTTGTGGACCCCTTGAAAGGGATTTGGGAATCACCAGGAGTCTGCAGACAATACTTGAGAACCACTGAATTATCCAATATTGCCTTTCCCTAGGCACCAACTATGTAGGAAATCAAACCTGAGTCTTCTACATGGCAGCTAATAATTCCACCACTGGAGCGTCTATGTATACCTGTATATATGTAAACTGCTATGCAAACCTTAAAGCATTTTATAAATGCCAGGTAGTGTCGTTATTTATTCATCTTAATATAAATAAGAATTACCTAATCACTAAAGCTATGCGAGTTTGGTTCAGAGTATATTGAGCTATTTGGGAATAAAGGGGTTCCCTATCACTGGAATTTTTTTTATATGATCATTTGCTAAGGATATTGTATTGATGTGATATACATAGTATGCCAGGCACTATTCTACCATAAGGAGATGGGAACAAAGTCAAAAGATAATCCATATTATTAAGAAACATGTTGAGGAGACAACATGCAAATAATTATATAAATAAGCTATATACTCAACTAATATGCAACAGTCCACAGTGGGAAGAAAATAGAATTAGGAGGAATTTGGGAAGACTTCCTATAGAAGATGAGTTTTTAGCCAAGACTGGAAGTAAGCCAGGGAATCCAGGAAGTAGAGAAATAGAGAAGGGAGGAGGGGCAGAGAGAGAGAGAGAGTAGTTTATATAGGAGGGACAATAATTACAAATGCTAGGAATCTGGAAATGGGATCCCTTTAGGTACACCAAGGATGTGAGTTTCAACGGATTAAAAAGTGCATGTTGGACAGGGGAATGGGTGGTGGGATATAAAATGTTATAAGAATGAAAGGATGGAAGACTGTTATAAAGTGCTTTGGATGCTAAACATAGGATTTTCTATTTGATTCTGGAGTTGATAGGAAATCAGTCAAGTGACTGAGTAGGAGATGATGTTGTGAGATATGCATTTAAAGATGATCACTTTGGGAGATTAATGGAGGACAGAGTTGGGTAAAGATAAATTTGTGACAGACATACCAATGATCAGGTTAATGCTTAATATAAGGAAGAATTGCATAATCTTTAGAGCTGTGTCAATTGGGATTACCTTAGTCTACCAGGTATAAAGCAAAGAGGCCCTCAATCTGAGTGGTGGCAGTGTGAGAGGGGCAAAAAGGGGGGGGGCACATAAGAGATGTGTTATAAAGGTAAAATTAGCAGGCCTTGGCAACAGATTTTATGTGGGGAGGAGGAGTAAGAGGGGAAAGAGATGAGATCTAGGTTATGAGCCTGGATAACTACAAAGATGATAATACACTTCACAATAATAAGGAAGATAGAAAGATGAGAGAGTTTTGGGGCAAAGGAAGGATAAATTTGCACAATAAGGATAATTTTGGACAAATTGATGTCTGAAAGATATCTATGAAGCTTTCAAATTGACAAGCCCAATAAGCTGTTGGAGAAACAAGACTGGAGATAGGCAAAGAGATTAGAACTGAATAAATAAATTTAAGGATCCTCAGTATAGAGACGATAATTGAATCCATGGGAACTGTTAAGATTACTAAGTAAACTATTTTATAGGAAGAAGAGAATAGGACCCAGGCCAGAGCCCTGTGGGACATCCATGGTTAACAGTTTTCACTTGGATGACGTTTAGTTATTCATGATGCAGAATAATAGCATTATAATAGGATCATAGATTTGGGTTTGAACAATACCTTGAAAGCCATCTTGTCAAATCCTCTAATTTGACATAAAAGGAAACTGACACCCAGAGAAGTTAAGAGAGTTGCCCCAAATCACACAGTAGCAAAATAAACGTCAGGGAGTCAAACCAGAGCTGGAATTTGAATGTAGTCTTTTGACTTCAAATTCATTATGTTTTTTTTTAATCTAGATAAAAGGGCTTCCAGGATATTTTCAACTGAAAAATTTTATGATTTTTACCATATTAAAATAAGTGAATATTAAGGTGTTTTGCTTCCTGAAAGAAAAAAATAATCACAATCTACTAGTCAAGCCAGAAAATTTCAAAATCACCCTTCCTACCCTTTTTTGGAGCTATACTTATACTGTTCTTATAGCATAATTAGCATTGTAAGAAAAACTGAATTGTCTTTCTATAGTTGTAGCATTAAGTGAAAGCTAGCTTTATACCTTAAAACTACAACTCTAATCCTATTATGAAAATAAAAATCAATGCAGATGATATTTTAAGCATGACTTTCTCACTTAAAACTGATCTCTTCCTTGCTGGTATAATAAGCTAGTCTTTTCTTCCTTGTAGGATGACAGGAAGTAAAAAGTTTAAATTTCCCTAGGATCCACAGCCTAATTTAAAGGGAGAAACAGTATGGCATATTAATACCTTTAAGCAATAATAGCTTTGATATAATATCATAATGCATGTTAGTTCTAGTAATACAAGTTTGTCTGCTAGTTTGTGTTTATACAATAGAATTGACTGCTTATTATTGCTTAATACAGAAAAGAGAATGATAATCATGTTCTGCAGTCTCACAGCACTTATGGAAGGAAATTCCTTTGAGATATTCCTGCAAAAACCTGAACACAGATTATGAGATATACATAAAAGATACTAAAAATCAAAATCAGAGTCCATATTTCCATGAGTTAATTAATTCATCCTTTGATACAATTCACATTTTAATGGAAATTTCTTTAAGATAAGAATGTACTGGGCTCAGAGCAATTTGATATGTTTGAAGTATGTATGAAAAGCAGGCCACTTACATAATGAAGCAAACTATTTCAAAATAACCAAAGCCATGGAGATAACAGGGTTGTTTCCTCTGTTTTCTTGGCAAAGCAGTACATTTAATATCAAGGTGGCATTAACAAAAGTAACAAAATCTGCATACATTTGAAACCACAAATAGATTGTTGCAAATTTCACAGTTCAACTTTGATGTTTGACTCAGACATCCATCCACTCATGCACTCAGGATGATAATCTCCAATCATCCCAAATTTAAAGTATAAAAAATAGATCTGTGCAGCTATGTAGGGACGGATTGGTCTGGATCTATCCTAATCAAAAGTGTTAAATAGGCAATTGCCCTTTCATATATCCATCTTCCCTTTTCATAACCTTTCCAGTAAGCATAATCTTCCTCTTTCTTAAAGTAATGTCCTTTGTACTTAATATTCTTTTTTTTCTGCCAATGTTAGCTTCCTAATTCTGAAATTTTTGTATTACTTCTGTAGCACGCTCTTGAATTTTAACAATTTCTTCCCTCATCAGAATTTACTTATCATTTTTTCATATTCTTTCTCTTAAAATTATCAAAATAATTTATGTGATATGCAAAAATATTGAGAGCAGCTATTATTGGGGTGGCAAAGAATTAGTAATTGAAGGGATGTACATCAATAGGGAAATGGCTGAACAAGCTGTGGTATAAAAGGTAATCACTCTTGCTTTGTCTAGCTTGGATCTGGGTCATTTTCTTGGGTGGTGGTCTTGGGGTGAGAAATGCCAGTTTGCTAGTGTTGTGTCTATAGGGAGGGTGCCCTTCTTAGACCTCTGACAACATTTGCAAAAACCCCAGTGTTATGTGACAAAGCTCTCCTCTCTGGAAGCAGAGTTCTACTGTGGCAAAAAGCTCAAAAAGTCTTTTTTGCTAGCCAAAAGTTGACTAGCAATGTGAACAAGCAGAGGAAGCACAAACAGACCATAGAATCCTTTTTTGGGGACAAAAAGGATTAAAGCATAGAACAGGAGGATGACAGTGACATAAGAAATACTGCATCAAAAGTTTCCAGGAAAAATATGAACTGGTTCCAGGCCATGGAAGAGCTCAAAAAGGATTTTGAAAATCAAGTAAGTGAAGTGGAGGAAAACTGGGAAGAGAAATGAGAATGATACAAGAAAATCATGAAAAGAGAGTCAACAACCTGACTAAAGAAAATAGCACCTTAAAAATTAGACTAACTCAAATGGCAAAAGATGCCTAAAAAGCCAATGAGGAGAAGAATGCCTTAAGAAGCTGAATTTGTCAGATGGAAAATTAATTTTAATAACTAATTGAAAAGAATAATTCCTTCAAAATTAGATTGTATCAAATGGAAGCTAATGACCTCATGAGAAATCAAGATACTATAAAACAGATCCAAACAAATGAAAAAGTAGAAGGCGATGTGAAATATCTCCTTGGAAAAACTCTGACCTGGAAAATATATCCAGGAGAGATTATTTAAAAATCATTAGACTACCTGAAAGACATGATCAAAAAAAAAGAATCTAGAAATCGTACTTCAAGAAATTCTCAAGGAAAATTGGCCTGATATTTTAGAATCAGAGGGCAAAATTGAAATTGAAAGAATTTATGGATAACTTCTTGAAAGAAGATCCAAAAAAGAAAAATCCTGGGAATATAATAGCCAAATTCCAGCATTCCCAGGGCAATGAGAAAACATTAGAATTAGCCAGGCAGAAACAATTTGAGTGTTGTGGAAACACAATCAGGATAACACAAGATTTAGCAGCTTTTACATTAATGGATTAAAGGGCTTGAAATATGATATTCTGGAGGGCAAAGGAGCTAGTATTAAAACCAAGAATCACCTACCCAGCAAAATTGAGTATAATGTTTCAGGGGATAAAAAAGAGAACTTTTGAGCATTCTTAATTTAAAAAAAGAGTGGAATAGAAAATTTAACTTTTAAATACAAGAAGCAAGAGAAGCATGAGGAGGTTAACAGGGAAAAGAAAGCATAAGGAACTTGTTAAAATTGAAATATATACATTCCTACATGCTAAAACAGTAATTGTAACTCATGAGACTTTTCTCAGTATGAGGATAGATGAAGGGAATATATATGCATATATATGTATACGTACATATATATGCATATATATGTTTGTGGATGAGGGTATATGTGCATATAAATACATATATGAGTGTATATATGTGTACATGAATACATAGACAGAAGCATAGAATCAGTTGAATAGGGAGGGATGATATCTAAAAAATAAATTTAAGAGGTGAGAGAAGAATAAAATGACAGAAGATAGGGAGAGATAGTATAGGGTAAATTAGCTCATGTAAAAGAGGCAAGGGAAGACTGTTACAATGGAGGGGAAGAACAGGAAGGCAAAATGGAATGTGTCAACTTTACTTGCAACGAATTTGGCTTAAGGAGGGAATAACAAACACACCAAAATTGGGTATCTTACACTACAGTAAATAGGGGGCAAGGGGATAAGAAGGGGAATGATAGAATGGAGTACAAATTGAGTTAGGGGAGAGACTTAGAAGAACACACTTTTGAAAAGGGACAGGGTAAAAATAGAAAATACGATAAGTGGGGGGTGGGATAGGATGAAGGGAAATACAGTCATTCTTTCACAATAAATCTGCTATGGAAATAGTATGTATAACTACATATATATAACCTATATTGAATCATTTTTCCTCCCAGGAGGGATGGTGTAAGGGTTATGGGATTTAAAGATCTTCCATGCCCCATTGGACTTGCTGACATAGCAGGAAGGGATTAGGCAAGAGGAAATGGAAGCCAAGCTAGAGTTCCTGCGGTGGCTAGCAGTGGCAGCAACAGTGGCAGCAGCAGCAGAGGCAGTGGCAGCGGAAGTGCAAAACCCTTTTTGAGTCAGCCAGAATTTCTGCTAAGGACTCCTGCTGAGGACTGCCAGGGGCCAGAGCTGCTGGAAGCACGCTTCCTGGATGCTGGGTGGTTGCTGTGAGTGGGGCGAGGAGGACCTTTGCCTGAGGTAGCCTGTTCTGTTTTAAAGGCTTGAGAATGTGGGTGCTTTCTACTTTATCTACCTGTGCCAATTTCATAACTACTCTGATGGCTTTGACTTTCTGGTTTTGGGACTCAGTCTTTTGGTATTTTAAGAAATGTTCTCTCTTTATCCTCCATATAGAAAGCCTGATATATTTTGTGATTGATAAATACATCAGCTTATCTGTAATTGCCATAGGCATTGTGAATATTGCATTGCTGATATATTTGGCGTCGAGGATGGGATCCCAAAATGTCAGGCCTCTATTTGGAAGCAGTGGGGCTTTAGAGGGAGAAATGGCTATTCCAGGATGGAAGGATTTGCCTTATTTCTCTCTAGCCAGAGAATGGGCCAAAGGCACACGGCCCTGTGAGAACTGGGAACCAAGGCTAAAAGAGGGAGAACCTGGAGATTTGGAAACATGTTTGCATGGAATACCCATAGAACCAGGCAAAGAACTGGCAGGAGTATGAAGGAGAGGCTGGGTCCTGCTAACAAGTTATCATTTTATGTGTAAAAGTAGGGATAAGCTGCTGGAGGAAAGAGCTCGAATGGCTAGGGTGTCAGCTGGTTTGCCTGAGGATTCTTCTGTGTCACAACATTCAGAAGAGCAAACTAGAGGGACTCATGTGGTCCAGGAACAAGCTACTGTTCATGAAGCTAAAAGGAAGCAAAAAAACTAGCAGAAGGATTGTGCATGAAGCTTTTCTACAGGCTGGTCATAGTTGCCCTGACAGCTTTAAGGATAATGTGTGTGAGGAGAATGGAGCAAGGTTAGATGAGGAGTCTTCTAATGTAGATGCTCTCCCCATACGAAGAAGAAGACAGGAGAACCACCGGGGCAAAACAGAATCCAGGGAGATAATTGATGATTTCACTCAACAGGAGATCACTGATATATTGAGTAGATTCACCCAAAGAATGGGGGAGTCTTTAGTGTCTTGGATAGTAAGAATCACTGATGAAGGCGCCGGAGGAATAACACTGGACAGTGAGGACTGCTTAAAATTCATAAGTATCAGTCAGAATACTTTTGTACACAAAGCTTTTAGGGATCACCATATGCAAGGAGGTATCAACAATGTAGTAAATTAGTAAAACTAATCTGTTAGCTTTAGTTTCAGAGGGATGCAGAAAGAAATATCCAACTGACTCTATGTGGCCTAGAGGAGACAGACACTGGTACTCACTTAGAGACTGTATGAGAAAGCTAAAGGAGGAGGTAATGAAAACTGATATCATGATTGGAGATGCAAATGCATATTATAATACCCCCCCCTAAGAGTTCCTCATAAAAATATCATAATGAAGACGGCTCCTCCCGCATATAAGTACCTAATTCTGACTCTATTAATTGGAGAAATGCACCCTCTTTCAGAAGTGCTGGATAAGATTTAACAATTAAGTGACCTAGGGGAATGGGAAAAAGACAAATTTCCTCAAGAGAGAAGAGTAAACAGCCAGAGGATTCAGAGAAAAAATAGACCAACAAGAAGGGAACTGTTTACTGCTCTATTAAGAGCAGGGGTGGACTTTAGAAGAATAGATGGTATTCCAACTGAAGAGCTGCATAAGCTGTACCAAGAAAAGGTACTTAGCATTAGAATGAATAGGGAAGCAGGAACTACCCCTGCATGTACTCCTGAATCTGAATCTTTGTATCCAAGTTTGCCCCACCTTCAGGGGGAATAGGAGATAGGCCAAGCCCCAGCCCAGATAAAAGAAATATGCAGAAGAGATTGCAGACCCCATATTGGTTTAACAATATATTGGAAGAATGGATCAACTACTGTGACTAGGGTGCTGCTTGATACTGGGGCTGAGGCCACACTTATCTATGGAAACCCTGATAAGTTTAAACATGGAACTCCCATTACCATCACAGGTCTAGGAGGCGCTGAAATATCAGCCAGACAAGTTAAAATAACAATGAAAATTGGGAAGTTACCAAAGAAAGAATATACTGTGGTTGTTGTACCCATTCCTGAATATATCATTGGAATAGATATATTGAGAGGCATGACTCTGAATTTACTTGAAGGGAGATACCAATTTGCTGTAAGCAAGATAGGAATTAATACAGTTTTAGTGGGAAAAATAAAAATGGACCCAATCACTTTACCTGAACCTTCTGAAGTAATTACTTTAAAACAGTTGTGCCAGGTGGGCAAGATGTAATTACCACTACAATAAAGGAATATGTTGAAGCAGGAGTGTTAGTCCCTACAACCACAACATGGAATAATCCTATCTGGCCAGTAAGAAAATCAGATGGGACATGGAGAAAGACTGTGGATTATAGACAGTTGAATAAGGTGACTCCTTCTTTGTATGCTGCTGTTCCAGATACCATCACCTTAATAAAAAGGATCCAGAAATATGATGGGACTTGGTATGCAGTTATTGACTTGGTAAATGCCTTCTTCACCATTCCAATAGACCCTAAACAATGGGACCAATTCACTTTTTCTTGGCATGGTAGACAAAGTACTTTCACCCACTTGCCACAAGGGTACATACATAGCCCCACTATTTGTCACAGGATTGTGGCTGAACATTTGGATGAATTAAAGCTACCTGGTGTATAGCTTACCCACTACATTGATGATATCATGATAAAGGGAAAACATGAAAAAGAAGTGGAAAGGAGTTTGATGCTTCTAATTGAGAATATGAAAAGTAAAAGGTGGGAAATTAACCCTGCAAAGGTTCAAGGACCAGCTCAAAATGTGAAATTGTGGGGTATACAATGGAACAAGGGGCTACAGGAGATTCTTCCTCAAGCCTGACAAAAGATTCAGGATTTTTCTACCCCTACCAATAAGAAAGAGGCCCAAAAGTTCATAGGATTAGTTGGATACTGGAGGCACCACATTCCACATTTGGGACAGATTTTAAAACCTTTATGTAGAGTCACACGGAAGAAACATGAATTTGATTGGGGCCTTGAGCAGAGTAAAGATTTTGAAGAAGCCAAGGCTGCCATACAATTGGCCCTAGATTTGTGGCCCATGCAAAATGGTCCAGTGGATTTGCAAGCGACTGTACAAGATGATTATGCAAACTGGAGCTTATGGAAAAAACAACAAAGCCGAAATGTACTTTTGGGATTTTGGTTTAGGAAACTCCCTTAATCTGGAGTCCAGTATACACCTTTTGAAAAGCAGTTGTTAGCTGCATATTGGGCTTTGGTGGAGACTGAACAACTGACTCTGGGCCATGAAGTTTTATTAAGACCTGGAATCCCGATTACGACCTGGGTAATGAGTACCCCAGCTTCTCACAGATTTGGACATGCCCAAGATGCTAGTATAATCAAATGGAAGTGGTATATTCAAAATAGAGCGAAAACAGGCAAAAGCGGAGTCGCTGCTCTACATGAATCTGTAGCAAACATGGAAATTGAGAGAAATGACACAACCCCTGAGCCAAAGCAACAGTTGGTACAGTCCACTGTAAAATGAAATGAGGGATATGATGTATTAACTGAGGAACAAAAGAGACATGCATGGTTTATTGATGGGGCAGCAAAATATTTGGGGCAAAAAAGACATTGGAAAACAGTGGCCTATAACCCATGTACTAGAAGGACTTTGGAAAGTACTGGAATAGGTGGAAGTAGCCAATATGCTGAACTTATGGCAGTATATCATGCCATCAAAATAGAACAAGGAGGACAGTGTCATATATTCACTGATTCATGGGCAGTAGCTAATGGGTTAGCTACATGGAGGCCCATGTGGAAAAATGGAAATTGGGAAATTCATGGCAAGCAAGTCTGGGGCAAAGAATTATGGGAAGATATCTGGAACATGTCTTTGATCACTGACTTGTCAGTTTTTCATGTACATGCTCATGTGGCCCTCACCACGCCAGAATGTGAATACAATGCTCATGCTGATCGACTGGCAAAGATTGCTACTGAACATATTGTCCCTACTTTGACAACAACTGATGATCCAGTATTAGCAAAATGGGTCCACCAAACAGCAGGCCATTTGGGGGTCCAGGCCACACACCAGTGGGCACAAGATCGAGGTATTAGTATCTCTCATTCACTCTTAAAACAGATAGCAGAAGAATGTCATATATGTCAGTAGGAAAAGGAGCGAACTGTTCCTCGGGTAGTAACTGGAGAGATATCAAGAGGAAAAGTGCCAGCCCAAATCTGGCAAATAGATATATTGGTCCACTACTACTAGATGAAGGATGCAGATTTATATGTACTTGTGTTGACACCTATTCAGGTATACTATTGGCTTGTCCTTATAAGAATGCAACCCAGAAAAACACTTGTAAAACTCTAGATGTCATAAGTCTATATTATGGAACCCCGATGCAGATTCAAAGTGACAATGGGTCACATTTCAAAGGCAATGAAATGAAGAAGTATTGTATAATAAACAATATAGGATGGATATACCATATTCCATATTATCCAGAAGCATCTGGGTTAATTGAAAGAATGAATGGATTACTGAAAGAACAGTTGAGGAAGTTAAGTTCCAATAATTCATATCGACATTGGAAGGATAATTTGTTCATGGCTTTACGTAAGTTGAATAATAGACCATTGGGAGGAAGTATACCTCTAGCAAGTCTGAGGTCACATGGCTAGTGCACGTGAAGTTTTTGAGGCCAGATTTGAACTCCGGTCCTCCTGACTCCAGGGTCAGTGCTCTATTCACTGTAGCACCTAGCTGCCCCATTGATTTTTTGAATGCCTATCAATTCCTCAGTTGGGTTTATTCCACGTGCCAAGACAGTTTTACCAATGTGTGGCCGCTGAGCATGCAGCAACTTCTTGGAGACACAGGTGAGAGTTGGGTGTCAGGTGGACACCAAAGGCTAATGAGTAGTCCTGAGAAGGGCTTGGTTCCTCATCCACCTTTGGTGTCCACCTACCCATCAACTCTCTCCTGTGGCTCCAAGAAGCTGTAGTGTGCACAGCTGCCACACCCAGGTAAAATTGTCTTGTTACAGACCTTAAACCAGGTTGAAGGTAACCAAATAGTACATCAGTGCTTAATAAATACTAGCTGAGCATTTGGCTATACTTTTTTGTTATAAGGATTTTTCTTTTCTTTTCTCTGCTTTTTTCTTTTCTTTTTTTCCCCAAGAACCCTACACTGATAGAAAAGAGAAATAAATGTTTGATCATTTTTAAAAATTAAAATAAAGATTAAAGAAGCAGAGAGAACAGATTAGCCCAAACCGGTTGATTACAGGAGGTTAGAGTATCAAATTCCAACCCATAACCCCCCTACCTTCTCTGATCCCAACACTTTTGTTCAGGTAGTTACTCTGCAAAATACACATAGCAAAAAAAAAAAAAAACACATGATAACATGAAGAAGGAAGAAAGGGAAGACTGGAGATGGGGATGATTCGGAGACAGTCAGAACCAGAACCTGTAAGTGAAAGAGTTTTCTGCCTCACATTTTGCTTACTACTGCTAAGCCCTCTTAGGGTCATATATAAAAGAGTTCATCAACATTACCTTAACCCCAATAAATATTTTTTTCTAATTCTCTGAATTTGAAAGCAAATTTTTATCTTTTGCACTCCATGATAAATGATAACTCTTGTGGTCTATTACCTCACTTAGGGAAATTACCCCTTTTTAAGAGACAGGACAATTTCAAAATGAAAAACAAAACAAACAAACAAACAAAACCAATGATTTATAACAGTACCAGGATCCATTTCTTTAATTCAATTGCTTCGCCCATTGCTGCCCCATTTTCTGAGAACTATTGTTCTGGAAGGAGATGAGCTGGATCTCAATTGCATTATTGCCGATCTCTTCCAAATCGGTAGAGGGTAATGAAGTGTCTATTGATGGTTATAGAGAAGGGTCCAAAGAGACATAATGTCTTAGGAATTTAATGTAGTAAATGAAATATTAGAAAATGAGGTAAATGGTTGCAGTGCAGTAATTATTTTTTCCCTATTACATGCATTTTTCTTCAAAATCAGGTTTTGTTCTTTTCTTTTAAATGGGTAACAAATACTAAATTTAGAAGCAAAATGGATATACATATGAAATAGCACTTATTCCCAATGTTATTACCAATATCAACAATAAAAATGGGTGGTCTAAAATTTTCTATTACAGAAATTTCTTTAGGGTTATATATACATACATATATCATATAATATTATGTATACACATGCATATATATGTATGTGTGTATATATATATATATATTTATCTACACATATACCATCATGTGTATATTAATTTCTACACTGAACTTGCAATAAAAAGCAATTGAACTTGAATCTTGCCTTAGTAACTCACTAGATCTCTCTCACACTGGGTAAGTACCTTAATTTCATTGAATCATTCATATCTATAAAATAGCAATTATGTTACCACCTACTACACACGACTGCTGTAAGAATCAAAAAAAGATAATGAATATGAAGAATTTTGCAAAACTCTAAACCAATCAGTCATTTAGCTAGCATTTCTTAAGCACTTCCTATCTGCCAAGCAAAGCATTGAGAATATAAATATAAGTAGAAACGACAATCCTTGGCATAAATGAGATTGCCTTCTAGTGGGAGAAGGAAGTTTTCAGAAGACAGCCGAAAAGAAAAAAAAAAGAAAGAAGTGACAAAGAAGAAATCTGAAGCAAAGCTTGGAGAGAAAGAAGACATGAGGAGTTCCAAAACACTACATGAATAAGAGCTATCATTATTATGAAGCACTTTTATAACCTTTATTGCAGGATCTTCAAAAGCTTATAAAAGTAAACCAGAGGGTTTTTTTTTTTTATTATAGGATAAATTTCTTGGACAATACTTTCTTTTAGGATTGGCAAACAATGCATTGTACTTTTCAAAGAATAAAGAAAATAGTAAAATAAGCATGTGGCCTTTGAACAGTCTCATTAACATAATGGACTATCTATACAGTGATTGAAATCAAATGGATGTACTGTACTGCATAATGATAAAAAGAAGAATATTCCATTCTAGAAAAAAGGTCAGTGTATTGTATCTTAATCCTAAAATAACAAGGACAGAATTTGATTAGAAATTATATCTTCATAAAAAATGAAGAAATCATTTAATTCATGTGTTGTTGCTTATAAACCCCTTAAGAATTTCTTTTCCAAAAAGTGACCGAAATTAATGAAATGAATGTATCACCCAATTGAACTTTGGGATAAAAGTCCACTACATTCTCCAGAATGTTCTCTCTTTCTTTCTCCTACAGGGGGGAAAAAGAAGAGTGATAAATGTCTAAGGGACAAGAATGAGAAAGAAAGGTGAAAAGAACAAACTTGGACCTGGACAAAAGATTGAGAGTTTGTAGAAAAAGTTCAAATATTCAAAACATTCTGGCAGTAATTTACAAATTTCATCCTAGTCATCAAAAAGAGAAAGTTGTTAAATAAGAATATAAGATAGAATATGAAATTCATGGAAATGAACACCTCATTCTTGCTCTATTAGTGAGAAGTAGGTTGAGTTCCTAAAGTGAATTTTCAAGATAAATGAAGCTTACCCTTCCCAAAGCAAAAATATGATCAATTTAAAATTAAGTGTAAGAAAAAGTTATATGAACTATATATTCTTCTGTCTTTTTAGACACCATACATGGAATCTAATTTAACCTTTATCTGATTGTCTCAGAATCATCATTACAAATACCCACCCCTTTCCTCTGTTTCAGTCAGAATAGTTCTATTTTCTTTTTAGGCTTTATCCATCTTCCTTTGTTGTCAGATAACATTTTTCACCTTTGCAATTGTGCCTTAATTCTGAAAGTAACCCTAACCTGATTCTATTTTGCTTTTTAAAGGATGCTGTGGTTAAGAAAACCAAATAATTGAGCTTATAAAAATTTTGTGTGAGAAAATCAACAGATAATAAGTGATTCTGAGGGGGTCAGATATTTGTAAGATCTCAAAATATTTTTTTTCACTTATTTTAACTAACTGATATTACTAGAATTTTTAGTGTAGTGTGTATACTTAAACTTTATACATAGAGATATGTAAGAAAGAATAGATGTTTTTATCAGAGTTGATAAGTCTTTCAAATTTAATAATCTTAAAATTGTTGTTATATTTTTGTAGTTCTTTTCATTTCCCCTTTCCTAAGTTCATATAAGTCTTTGAGGGTTTTCTGAACCTTTCCCATCATCATTTATGATAGCAAAATAATATTCCAGCACAATTATATGCCACAAATTGTTCAGCTATTCCTTCATTGATGGGCAGCCCCTCAATTTTCAATTATTTGCCCCCATAAAAAGAACCGCTATTAATATTTTTGTATCTACTAACCATTTTCTCTTTTCCTTTGATCTCTTTGTGATTCACATAGTAGCAGTATTGCTATTTCAACGGGTTTACAAAGTTTTATAGCCCATTGGTTATAGCTCCAAATTGCTCCTCAAAATGTTTGGACTAGTTCACAACTCCACCACAAGTACATCAGTCTCCCAATTTTCCATATCCCCTCCAACATTTGTGAAGAAGTATTCATTAAGAATCTGCTATGTGTAAAATCTGATACCTACCAAGAGTAAAAACAAGATATTCTCTTCCACCAAGGAGTTCTACTTTAAGTTTGCATTGAGAAGTGCTACATAGGCACAATTAAGAAAAAAATATATATATATACATATATATACACATATGTATGTATGTATAACCTGCACAAAGTAAAGATTATTATTTAGTTTGTTTTACAGAGTGCAATATAGGGATAACAAATGGGAAGTCAGCAAAGGCCTTATCTATCAAATGGCACCTGAACTAATTAAGACCTGAAGGGAACTAAGGATTCCATGAAGCATAAAAGTGACAGAATTTCAGGCATGGAGGACTATTTGTACAAAGGTATTTATGTAAAGATGGAATATCATGCATAGGGAAAAGAATGTGGATATGGACTATGTGAGAGTAATATAAGATACATTTTTCCCCAAAACATGCATAATTATGAAGGAATTTAAGATCTAACAAGGAGAGTTCATAGTTAATCCTACTGGCAACTCTGGAGATACACTGAATCATTTAAAGCGATAAGAGTTATATATTATGACTCCTTTGAAAATAATATCCCTTTAGCATCTGTGGGCAGATAAGGACTGGAAGTAGTGTGAACAATTAGAAGATGGTCACAATAGGCTTTATGAGCAATGATGATAACTTGAACTAAGGTGGTGAAAGTGTAAGTGGAGAAAAGAGGACAATTAAAATACATGCCATGTAGGCTAAATTGACAAATCTTTGACAAATAATTGTATATCGAGATTAGACAGGATGAATAGGAGGGGAAATGTGACCCTGAAAGACTGAAAGTTTGATGGTATCCCGAATATGGACAGGGGGAAGAAAGGATGATTTCTGGAATGGATAAGTTGATTTTGAGATGTATATGGGAAATTCAGGTTGAAATTTTCATAGGTAGACAGTGACATTGGATGAGATAGAGAAGAAATAAGAAAGATACACAGCCCACAGTCCCATATTTGGGAGTTATCTCCTGGTTCTACCCCTTTTTCCCCTCCAATACCTCTTGAATTTGATTATGTATTATGTTATGAAATATTTCCATTTTAAAGTGACATTTTCTTTCAAGGATTCCTTTTGGGTTAAAGAATGTTGTGGCATACAGGATAATGTGTCATGTAATAGTGTTCAGTGTCAAGAAGACCTGAATTCAAGTCTGGAAGTTTTAAAAGAAAAAGATATTGAGCACTTAGTAAATAATCTTCAGTGCCAATAATATTCAGTGTTAATTGAAATAAGGCCTTCTGATGAGATAGAAAAGAAAAAATAAAGAAGGCCCAGGATAGAGACGTGGAGGATCCCCCCCCCCCCACACACACACACAACACTGATCATCATTCAGCAAAGATAAGAAGGAGCAGTTAGAATATAATATATAAACTATAGTTAAATATTTATTTAAAATAGTTCATTTTAGACAGGGTAGATATTTAAATAGCCCCCAAGTAAAAAAATGAGTAGCATCCAAAAGATTTCAAAGTGAGTTCTATTATATCGTTTATATTCTTTATATATATATTTCTTTTTTTTAGTTTTCAACATTCATTTTCACAAGATTTTGAGTTACAAATTTTCTGCCCATCTCTCCCCTAACCCCCACCCCTAGATAGCAAGACTACTGAATATCCCTTCCCCTAAGCTATTCTCTCTTATATCCTCCCCCATTGCCCTCTTAACTTTCTTGTAGGGCAAGATGAATTTCTATACCCCATTGCCTGTATATTTTATTTCCCAGTTGCATGAAAAAAATTATTTTAACATTTGTTTTTAAAATTTTGAGTTTCAGATTCTTTTCATTATTCCCTGCTCACCCCCACTGCCAGTGGTAAGACAAGAAATTCAATGTAGGTTGAATATGTCTAATTACACAAAACATTTCCATAATAGTTATCTTGTGAAAGACAAACTATATTTCCCTCCATCCTATGCTGCCCCCCATTTATTCTATTTACTCATTTCACCCTGCCCCTTTTCAAAAGTGTTTGCTTCTAACTATCCTCTCCCCTAATCTGCCCTCCCTTCTATCATCCACCTTCTTATTCTCTTCCCCCCTACTTTACCACAGGGTAAGATACCCAGTTGATTGTGTATGTTACTCCCTCCTTAAGCCAAATCCAGTGAGAGTAAGGTTGACTCATTCCCTTTCACTTTCCTGCTCTTCCCCTCCATTATAACACTATTTTCCTGCCTCCTTTATGTGAGATAAGCAACCCCATTCTATCTCTTCCCTTCTCCTCTCAATATGTTCATCTCTCGCCACTTAATTTTGTTTTTAGATATCATCCCTTACTATTCAATTCATCCTGGGCCCTCTTTCTATATACATATGTACACACACATATACACATATACCACTTGTATATATGTATATATGAATATATACATGTATATTCCCTTCAACTTTCCTCATACTGAGAAAAGTCTCATGATTTACAATTATCATTTTTCCATGTACGAATGTAAATAGTTCAATGTTAATAAGTTCCTTATGATTTATTTTTCCTGTTTACCTTTTCATGATTCTTTTGCTTCTTGTATTTGAAAGTAAAATTTTCTAGGGCCAGCTAGTTGGCGCAAGGAATAGAGCACCATCTCTGGTCCTAGGAGGACCTAAGTTGAAATCTGACCTCAGACACTTAACACTTACTAGCTGTGTGACCTTGGGCAAGTCACTTAACCCCAATTGACCTGACTTCCCCCCTCAAAAATACAAAGTCATATTTTCTGGTCAACTCTCATCTTTTCATCAAGAATGGTTGAAAGTCCTCTATTTCATTGAATATCCACACTTTCCCCAGAAGCATTCTCATCAGTTTTGTTGGTTAGGTGATTCTTACTTTTAATCCTAGCTCTTTTGACCCCCAGAATATCATATTTCAAGCTCTTTGATCCCTTAATGTAGAAGCTGTTAGATCTTGTGTTATGCTCATTTTGTTTCCAAAGTATTCAAATTGTTTCTTCCAAACTGCTTGTAATATTTTCTCCTTAAGCTGGGAACTCTAGAATTTACTAAAATATTGCTTGGAGTTTTCTTTTGGGGATCTTTTACAAGAGGTGAACTATCCATTCTCTCAAATTCTATTTTTTCCCCTCTCGTTCTAGAATATCAAGGCAATTTTGCTTGATAATTTCTTAAAAGATTTTGCCTAGGCTCTTTTTTTTTTATCATGGCTTTTGGGTAGTCCAATAATTTTTGAATTATCTATACTGGATTCATTTTCCAAGTTAGTGGTTTTTTCAATGCGATGTTTAACATTGCTTTCTATTTTTTCATTCATTTGGATCTGTCTTATAGTATCTTGATTTCTCATGAATTCAGCTTCCATTTGCTCCAATCTAATTTTGAAAAAAAAATTATTTCCTTCAGTGAGTTTTAAAAATTCATTTTCCATCTGGCCAATTTGGCTTTTTAAAGCATTATTCTCCCCATTGTCTTTTTGGACCTCTTTTGTCATTTGAGCTAGTCTGTTTTTAAGGTGTTGTTTTCTTCAATATTTTGGGGATCTCCTTTACCAGGCTGATGACTTGCTTTTCATGATTATCTTGCATTATTCTCATTTCTCTTCCCAATTTTCCTATTTCTCTTACTTGATTTTCAAAATCTTCCTTGAGCTCCTTCATGACCTGCTACCAATTCATATTTTTTTCTTGGAAACTTGATGCGGGAGTTTTGACTTTGTTGTTTTCTTCTGGTTCTATGTTTTGATCCTCTTTGTCCCCAGAAAAAAGTTCTTGGTATGATTGTGCTTTCCCTTTTTGTTCATCTTGCTAGCCATTTACTTAACTTTTGAAATCTTTCCCATGGTAGAACTCTGCTTCCGGAGTGGTGAGTGCTGTGTCCCCAATTTCTGGGTTTTTACGTAGGTGTTGTCAGAGTTGTTGTCAGACATATGAGGAGGGTGGCCTCTCTACAACTGCCACAATCTCTTACAAGCTAGCACTCCTCACTCCAGGACCACCACCCAAAAATACAACCCAAATTCACGCAGGACAAGGCAAGAGTAATTACGTTCTGAATGGTCCCTTGGTCCCCCTACAATACATAGGCCAGAAGCTCTAGAGGCAGCCACATAGCAGTAGCTGCCATCTCTGCCACACCAGGAGCAGGGGCCAGATCATACTCTTCTCCCAACCAGTTCTAACAGAGTTCTCTACTGACCTTTCACTTTCTCTTTGGTGTTTATGGATTGAGAAGTCTGGAAAACCCCACAGATGCTAGTGATTCACTCTCCTGAAATCTTCTCTGGCCAGCCTGGGCCCTGATTTTGGGCTTCATAAGGTCTGCACCTGCAAAGCTCACACAGGACTGAGCTCAGTTCCTAGCCTGTTGCGATATACCTTTCCTGTCAGCCTCCAGGCTGCTTTAAGCAGATTTGTTTCTCTGTGTCATTTTGTGGGTCCTTTGCTCTAAAACTTAATGTTTAGAACCAATATTACACAGGTATTGGAGATGGTTGGAGTGGGAGCTCAAGCAAGTTCCTGATTTTACTCCACCATCTTAGCTCTACCCACTATTATATCATTTTTTAAAATTTAATTTAAACTTAAAATTCCCAAATTCTTTTTTCTGGAGGTCTAATCTAGTGTGGTTAAATTGAATTGAGATTGACTCAAGTTAGAAGACTGGGTTTAAATCCTACCTATTCTATGGTATATACTACCTGTGTAATACACAGGGAAAGTCAATCAACCTACATCAATCTCAATTTCCTCATTTGTAAAATGAAGATGTTGGATTAGAAGACCAGTGAAGTCCATCCCAGCCTTAGATATATGATCATTTGATTTATGATCCTATGAAATAGAAACTAAAATTATTGTGGCTTTTTCTTTTTCTCCCATGACAATTGAGAAGTCCAGTAAACATAAATTGTAATTGACATCCAATTTTGATTCCTTTATGAAAATCTTTGGGATTTTATTCAGAATTAACAAAATGAAAACATTTTTCACAAATCCTGCTAGTTTCGCTCTTTTTAAAAAAATATATTGATTTTATTTTTAATTCATGAAATAATACAAGCATTTCATTAACAGTATAATATAAAAGATGATTACACATAAAACTTCAAATCCATTATGTATAACTTGATATTGCTTATATATAATAAAGTAATCATGTAATTTTCATTTTTTCCCTTTATCCTATCCCCCAGGCCCTAAAAATGGATATGATTAGGCACAAACATTGTGAAATATATGTTTTAATATGTATATACATATATATATCACATATTTTTAAAATCATTTTATACATGCTTCTATATTTTATACTTAATCTAGATGTAGACAATGTCTTCCTTTGTATGTCCTTTTGGAGTTAGGCAAGTAATAGAATGACAAGGCCATGGGTAGAATTAAATCAGAAGAGACAGGAGGGATGGGGAACAAGAGACACACACAAATATGAAAAGAAAAATGAGGATTACAATATGTTTGGGAAATACATATCTATATATGTACATATATATGTATATGTGTATGTATATATCTATATTCATAGAGAAATATATCTAAACTTTGTAGCCTTTTGGGGGTTGTATGGGAGGGAAAAAGTACAAAGTAAAAAAGTACACAGCTGAAAAAAAAGCTCACAAAGAAGAAAAGATGGACAATTCTTAACACAACACGTATTATTTATCTACAGGCTTTCATGAAATGAAAATTATTGTTACATTTCTTGAATCCTCTTATATTTTGCTATACACATGACATTTTTTTTTACTTTATATTTAAGTTTCAAAATTTAAGTTTATTATATGGGTTTTTTTCCCTTTATTTAGATTGGTGTTATGGCATTTGAGTATAAACTAATTTTTTTTAACAAAAGAAAAACAACTACAAATAAAGAATGTCTTCATGGGCAATAATTCTATTTCCTACAGCACATTGTCTAAAAATGTCTTCTACAATAGCCATAAAATAATAAAGACTTAACATCCTAGTCCTTATACAGGAAGCTCACTGAAAAACGGTGTAATTTTTCTTTAGAAATAGCAGATGCTAAATAGATCTTATATTCTAATTTGGAAACCTTGAACCACAGCCTTATCAGCTACAAAATGCCTTCAGATAACTAATGAAAATTATTATTTTTCTTTACATGATGCACTATATTATGTTTTTAATAGTTTCATAAATGTTCTGTATGTATCTATGTCATTTAGAAAGAAGTTGAGGTTTTTATTAATTTCTTTTTTGTTTAAAATGAATGAATGTACTGAATTTTTTATAGTACCAACTTGATTTTTCTCTTGGTAAGATATAAGTTCCTCCAATATATAATATGAGGATTTTCTCACCTTCTACTATTTCCTGGCACACAGACTTCACTGTGTTCCAGCCAATGTCCCTGACTTACTGACTGCTTTCTGAGACATCATATCTTTTATTCCTAGATGAGCCTCCTTAAGGAGATTCAAGTCCAAAACAAATTACCTAAGGTTATCTCCCAGTCATAAAATTATTACAAAGGTGGTATCTAGTAAAAATCAATATAAAGGGAAGATTTGAAATACAAATTAATAATAGACAGGCAGTAAGTTCTTTTAAGGGTATAAGGAGAAGGGATAATTGCTAGACCCAATTCTTTCATATTCTATGGGTTAATTTTAAGTCATGTGATTTGTTAGGGAGTCTTTAATTTACTTGTTTATTGCAACATTTGATTATTGAGTGCACCATAATACATTCACTTACTCATTTCTTCATTGAAAATTCAGCCATTCTTCATTGTTGCTTCCATTTCCCCTAAAAGGAAGTTATCACTCCTGGTGGTCATTTCTACACAAGAGAGAACATTGACCATCCTTTTCATTAAAAACAAAACAAAAATTCGCCCAACATTTCCCTCCTTCCTAAAATCTCAGATTAAGATTAATCAGAATTAATATTTAAAATTAATGTTAATATTATAATGTATAATTATTAAATTATATATATTATAATTAATAAATTTATCTTAATATTTTACTTGATTAAAACATCTTATGTAACAGGTAAAAATTCAAAGAGCCTATCATTTCAAGCCAAACTGAGATCATGTTTCATTTCACACCAACCATGATATCAAGGCCTTTATAGACAACCATCTTACCAATTGCTCTGTGTGGCACATGTACATTCTCATTCAACCAGAGAAATTGAATCAATGCTGTGACTTTTATTGGAAATAACACTCTGTTATTTGTAGTTTGTTGTTGTCCTTCATTCTCAAAGAGAAAGAAAATGGCATCATTACATTAGAGTCAAGGGACATGTCCAACTGTAGTTGATCAATACAATACAGTCTCAGAAGACTCTGCCACAGATTGGACACAAAGAGTTCATAGAAATAAGTAGTAGAGATGTCTCAGAATTTGCACATCTCATGATTCTTTTGAGCTACTGCAATTTTGCTTTGCTCATAGAGAACAATGCCTTCTTTGATTTGGGCATGCCATTCATTGGTGGTCTCCTGTCTCACAATTGATTCTGAAGTTCTTTAGAGACCTTGAAATAGTCCTTGTATTGATTTTTCTAATCTCTGGGTGGGAACTTTTCCCTTGTGTGAATTTTTTTGTGAAGTAAAAAATTTTGTGGACGCACCTTTGACATTCACCAATGTGGACAGCCCATCAGAGAGTCACTCTCTACAGTAGAGTTTAAATGATTTGCAGTTTAGCTCAAGAAAGGACCTTAGAATCTAAGACTTTTTTCTTGTCATATGCCCTTTAGCATCTTCCTAAGGTAATTCAAATGGAAGAGATTCAATCCCCTAGCATGGTGCTGTTGGACTATCCAGGTTGCACAGACATACAAAAATGAGCTCAACACAATGGTCATGTAGATTTTCAATTGGATAGGCAGTTGAATATATCTTCTTTCACACACTTTCCTTTCAAACTTCCCAAACACTAAGGTAGTTCTGGTGATGTGTGTTCTGCTGGTACCAAAAACCATATCAACCATTGCTCAGTCTTTCCTGAAGAGAAAGTCTTTTCCAAGTGAAGGATTAGCCTATTAAGTCTACTCTGTCAAGATTCTTGCTAGCAATGACCAAGAGACTAACTATCCTGTGATCGTCACAGAACAATCTAATTACTTTTATAGAAATGGACAATGGAGGCATCCTTAAACTCCTGGGATATAACCTCCTTTTGTCAAATAACTGAGTAATTACAGTCAGTTATTGTATGAGCAATGGACTCCTCACATTGAAAATCTCACCTGGAAAATAATTGTTACCAGGTGTTTTGCCACAGAAGAGGAATCTCATGGCATGCAAAAAAGACTTATACAATTAGAAATTTGTCTAGGAGAGATTGATTTCAATCTGAGGTAAATGGTCAAAAGCTTCAGTATTGATTGCTAATGATCTCTTGAGAACACTGTGGAAATATTCAACCCATGTCTCCAAGATTATATCCTGATAAATAATCAGTATGGCTCCAGCAACCCTGAGGAGTTGGAAGGTACCATAGGTCTATGACTCACTTTAAGGCTTTATAAAATCTCGCTGAATAGTTATTATCAGCATAAAACTGAATTTCACCTGCCTTCTTACTTAGTCAAGGATCCTGCTTCCCTGTAAGTTTCACTTACACTTTACTTTTTATAGAATTGAATTCCTCCTTCTTTGAGATGGATGAACTATTCTGTTTGTTGACCCTATATAGTTCTCTTTTTTTGGTTACCAACATCTGAATTTTCTCAAAATTTCATCAAATCAATCTTGATGTTTTTGAGTGTTCTACTCCAAATGCAGTGCTGTACACCAAATCTCTGAAAGCTGCCCACTCCTATTCTGCTCCACTATTGCCAACCATATGTTGGCTCAGCTTTTCCTCCACTTTAACAATGAACTATTACCACCAGGAGAAGCACTCAATACAGTTGACGTTAAGTCTTATTATAGTAATCTTGCCTTGGGGCCACCATTTCTGTTGAATGCAAATATTTAGCATGAAGAGGAAGTCTGTGATTGATCCAGCATTCTGTACCACCCGTTATTTTTTGTCACTCTCACATGCTGTCTGTATCTTCTCCTTACATTGACATAGTATAGTTAATACCAATGTTTACTGTGAGGTTGCATCCAGTTTTATTGCATCTAAGTAAATGGAAGAAAGTGTTGGTAATGAGTAGGCTATGAGATGCACAATTTTTCAATAGTAAGTGACTGTTATTCTTGATGTTCCTGACCCTATTCCTCCCAATAACTCCCTGCCATTTCTTGTAGTCTGAACCTACTATTGCATTAAAGTCACCAGAAATATAAGCTTGTCTTCCTTCAGCACATTGACGATGAAGAACTCAACTTCTTCACAAAAAATAACCTTATCAAAGTTCATCATGGTGGAATAATATACATTGATAATGGTGGCATGAAACTTTCTTGAAAGTTGAAATCACATTGTCATGACCCTGTCATTCAATCCTTTTGGTAGGTACCCAAGCATATTGGCTAGATTAGTTATGATTGCAAAACCTATGCCAGTTTCATGGTTCTCCCCTTCAATGCAGTCATTCCAGAAAAAAAATTGTATAAGCTCCAACTTTGGTGAGTACCTGTACACATATATACACACATTCACATATGTATTCATACACCCATATATCTTATATAGACATATATATATATGTGTGTGTGTGTGTGTGTGTGTGTGTGTGTTTATGTACTTTCTATTCCCTTCAATTAGTCTCATACTAAGAAAAGTTTCATAAGTTACAATTATTGTTCTTAAATGTAGGAATGCAAATAACTCAACTTTGATAAGTTCCTTATGATTTCTTGTCCCTAGCTACCTTCTCATGCTTTTCTTGCTTCTTGTATTTGAATGTCAAAGTTTCTGTTCAACTTTGTTTTTTTTTCATCAAGAATGCTTGAAAGTCTTCTATTCCATTGAATGACCATTTTTTCCCCTGAAATATGATACTCAGTTTTGCTGGGTAGGTGATTCTTGGTTTTAATCCTAGCTCCTTTACCCTCTGGAATATCATATTCCAAGCTCTTCGATACCTCACTGTAGAAGCTGCCAGATCCTGTGTTATCCTGAATGTGTTTCCACAATATTAAAATTGTTTCTTCCTGGCTGCTTGTAATATTCTCTTCTTGATCTGGGAATTCCAGAACCTGGCTATAATATTGCTCAGGGTTTTCTTTTTGGGTTCTTTTTCAGGAGGTGATCGGTGGATTCTTTGAACCTCTATTTTGCCCTCTGGTTCCAAAATATCAGGCCAATTTTCCTTAAGCATTTCTTGAAGGATGATTGCTAGACTCTTTCTTGATCATTTCTTTCAGGTAGTCCAATAATTTTTAAATTATTTCTCCTGGATCTATTTTCCAGGTCAGTGGTTTTTCTAATGACATATGTCCTATTGCATTAAATTTTTTTTCATTATTTGGATCTCTTTAAAAGTATCTTGATTTCTCATAAAGTCAATAGCTTCCACTTGCTGCAATCTAATTCTAAATTAATGATTCTCTTCAGTGAGCTTTTGATATTCTTTTTCCATCTAGCAAATTCGGCTTTTTAAGGTATTCTTCTCCTCATTGCCATTTTGAGCCTCTTTTGCCATTTCATTTAGTTTATTTTTAAGGCATTATTTTGTTCCATCAGGTTGCTGACTCTTATTTCATAATTTTCTTGCATCCTTCTCATTTCTCTTTGCAATTTTTCCTTCACTTCTCTTATTTGGTTTTCAAAATATTTTTAAGCTCTTCTATGTCCTGTAACCAGCTTGTATTTTTCTTGGAAGCTTTTGTTCAGTAGTTCTGAGTTCATTGTCTTCCTCTTCTTCCATGCTTTGATCCTTTTTGTCTCCAATATAGGAGTCTAATGTTGGATTACTCTGTTTGCTTTGCTTACTCTTGCCACAGTAGATCTCTGCTACCAGACAGGGAAGCTTCATACTAAATACTGGCATTTTCTCTGCTGCTGAAGATATTAATTGTGTGCCCTCTCTGAAGCCTCCACATGCTCTGACAAGCTGGTCACATACCCCAGGACCTCTACCCTAGATAGCAGTCTAGAACCAAGCAGGTTAAAACAAGAGCAATTACCCCTCAGACTGGTCAGTTTTTCCCCTTACAGTCTGCAGGCCAAGAGCTAAAGCTGCCACGTGACGGCAACTGCATGGCAGCTACACCTCAGCAGCTTCTCGCTCTGGGGGCAAAAGCCAAGGACTCTGAATTCTCAGGTCTCAAAGTCCACACTGCACTGACCTCTCACTTTGTCCTTGGCATCTATGGGTTAATAATTCTGGAAACCTCCACAGCTGCTGGTTATCTGAAGTACCTCCAGCCGGTGGCTGCTCAGGCTGCTCTGGGGCTAAAACCTCTGGCTCACATGGGGCTGGGTTTGGCTCTCAGAGTGCTGTACTGGCTACTTGCTGCCAACCTGCTGGGCTGTCCTCAGCAGGTAGTTAACTTCTCTGTGTCATCTTGTGGGTTCTGTTGCTCCAAAGTTTGCTCAGAGTCACCTTTTTCTTGAATTGGAGGAGGTGAGAGCTGCAGCCCCTGTGGAAGTCCTGTTTCTACCTGCCATCTCCACCCCCCTTGTCAATTCCCTTTCAAAGTGTGTACAAATCTTTATTTTAATATTATATTTTAGAAAATTTCCTGAAATAAAATTAACCTTAAATCATAATATATAGGATCCACATTTATTCTTTTTATAAAGGTACATTTCACTCCAGTTCTAAAGCATTTTCTTGTTCCCCACAAATTCATTAATGTAACCAATAGCTATCCCACAATCACGTCTTCATTGTCTTCAGGTACTTGATATTAACATTATTTGGAGTTGATAACTTGTACTGAGGAAACCCATAGTTTCTCATGAGTTCTTCCTTCATTTTGGCTCTCAGTTCTTTATTATATCCTTCCCAGTTTGAATATCATGTTCTTGGGCATAGAAAACAGAAACAAACAAAATTTTGTGTATAGATATCTTTACTAACCACCATAGGAAATGTAAAGTTAAAAAAAAGAATGACTAAAATCACAGAGTTTTCAGTCTAGCAGAGAGTTAAGTAACAACAATATAACAAGAAGACATTATCCTTATCATATAATTAATATTTAATTGGTTCTTGTAGATTCAAATGCTTGTAGATGTATTGCCTTAGTAGAGAATGTACAGACAAAAGAGAGGATCTCCCATGAGATGACTACTATGTACTTCTGGAACTTGCCTGGTCACACATGACACATTGTTAGAAGGGACCTAAGATATTTTTCAGTATTATGAAGTCTAGGAGAAGAAACTAAAGAGTCCTAGAGTAATTTTTTTTCAATGTTGTTGAAGACAAAAAATGCACAAGGTAAAATTAATTTGTGATGTGAATAACTCACTAAGAAGGTGATCGAAGAACAGAATTTGTTGTTGTTGTTAAGTTTTGTCTGACTTTTTATGACCCTTTTTGGGGGTATTTTTTGGCAAATATATTGGAGTGGTTTGTCATTTTCTTCTCCACATCATTTTATGATAAGGAACTGAGGTAAATAGAGTCAAATGACTTGCCTAGTATGGCACAAATACTGTGTGTCTGTAGTCAGATTTGAAATCAGGAAGATGAGTGTAGCTGCCCAAGGGAATGTACATTAGAATAAAAACATGGCATCTTTGTTTAGTAGCTTATTTATGCTCATTTGTATTTAGCTTTTTCATTTTCTTTTGCTTCTCATGCTGGTATTCCAATGAGGAAAATAGGGTTAAGTGATTTGCGCAGGGTCATACAGCTAGTAAGTATATGATGCCAAATTTGAATTCAGGTCTTCCTGACCCCAGGCCTGGTACTCAATTCACTATGCTATCTATTTACTACAACACAATATGGACAATACCTATCTCATTTGTCTCTGTCATTATTATCATCATAGCAGAGAGGTGTCACAGTGAATAAAGTGCCAGGACTCTTTCTGAATTCATTTAGGCATTCAGCCTCAGAAATAACTGATTAATCCTGGGCAACTCACTCAATCCTGTTTGCCTCAGTTTCCTCATCTGTAAATGATTTGGAGAAGAAAACGGCAAACCAGTCCTAAGAAAACCCCCAAAGGGGATGAAAAAGTGTTGGAAATGACTGATAATGAGTATACAACAAATATATCCATTTAGAATTTATAAGAGCGTATGATGTGAAATGTTGGCATAAAGTTCTGCCAAAAGTTTTTTAAATTATCTTTTGTTTTGAACAGTGAATCCTTTTCTAGTAGTTTGGATTTTTGTTTTTATCCCACGCAGATTTTCTATAATAATTAGCTTCTGTATTTTATGTTCTTTATGGGTATGATTCATATTTTCTATAAATGAATCAGTATTATAAAATTTTGACAATTACTACCATGAGGTACAATTTGAAGTCTAGTTCTTCTAATCTCTTCCATACTTACTTTTGTTTACATTTTTTTTCAGTGAAATGCTCAAGATTTACTTCTACAGATGAATTTTTTGAAATATTTTTCCAAACTCCTTAGGGTAGTCTTTTGGTAGTTTGAATGAAATATTGCTGAATAAACAACTTAATTCAAGTCATATTGTTATTTCAAAACTATATTTGCATGGCCTAAATTTGAGGGAAGACTGCCTCTTCAATTATTTATGTCATTATTTATTTCTCTAAAGAATATTTTCTATTTGTATCCATAGATTTCTTTTGTATTTATTTATTTTTATTTTTTTTACAAATTTGCTTATTTGTTTTTGTTTTCAACAATCACTTTCACAAGTTTGAAATTTTGTCTGCCTCCTTCCCCTTCCCCACCTCCAAGATTGTGTACAATGCAATATAGGCTTTTGCATCAGCAATGCAATATTCACAATGCCTAGGGCAACTATAAATATGCTGATGTGGTTATTAATCACAAAATATACCAGGCTCTCTACATGGGGAATAAAGCTAGAACATTTATTAAATACCAGAAAACTGAGTCCGAAAACCAGAAAGTCAAAGCCATCATAGTAGCTGCAAAATTGGCACACATAGATAATGTAGTAAGCACCCACATTCTCAAGCCTACAAAACAGAAAGGCTACCTCAGGCAAAGGTCCTCCTCTCACCACTCACAGCAACTACTCAGTGTCCAGGAAGCATGATCCCAGAAGTTCCAGTCCCCCACAGTTCCAGTCCCTGGCAGTCCTCAGTAGAAATTCTGGCTGGCTCAAAAAAAGGGGGTTTGTGCCTCCACCTCCACCCTGGCTTCTACTGCTACCGCTGCCACTGTCTCTGTTGGCTGCTGCTGATGCCGCCGCTGTTGCCAGTCACTGCAGAAACTCTAGCTTGGCTTCTGCTTCCTCTTGCCCCACCCTTTTCTGCTGCATCAGCAAGTCCAATGGGGCATGGAAGATCTTTAAATCCCATAACCCTTACAGCTTTACATGTACATTCTTATTAAAAATATTTTCAAATTAGTCTTGTTTTATAGAAGAATTGGAATAAATGAGAATTAGAATTAGAATCATGAGAAAGAAAAAAAAAAAAAGTGGAATACTTCATGAATTTGCATGCCATACTTGTGCAGGGGCCAGGCCAATCTTTGTATCATTCCTATTTTAGTATATGTGCTGCCAAAGCAAGGACTTTTGTGTTTCTTAGTAGATAGACTCAAATAATTTATACATTCAGTAGTTATTTCATATGGGATTTCTCTTTCTATTACTTTCTACTATGATGTTTTTGTACATGAATATAAAAAGAACTTATGGATTTTTCAGCATATTTTAATAATTTTTTTTGTTATGCTATTAATTTTTAATTAGTTTTATTTTATTCTTTAGGGTTCTCTAAGTAGATTATCATATCTCCTAAAAGAGTTTATTTTTATTTTCTCTCTGGCTATCATTGTTACATATATTTATCTTTTCATATTAAAATTTTACATATTTCTAGAACTTTGTCAAATAATAATAGCTGAGAGTCAGCTATGTGGCTCAGTGCATAGAGTATCAATCCTGGAGTCAGGAAGACCTAAGTTTAAATCTAGTTTCAGACACTTACTAGTTATGGGTTACTGAACAAGTGACTACCTCTGTTTTCTTTAATCCACATGGTGATGAAATGGTGAACAAATTCAGTATCCTTACCAAGAAAACTCCATGGATAGTATTGGTGGGATATGTTCCAAAATGTCAGATGCTACTGAACAACAAGCAATGGGCATCTTTGCTTTACCCTTGATCTTCTGGAAATGTTCTAAAACTTCTTTATTACAGATAATTTAATCTTAATTTTAATTATATACTATTAATCATATGAAAGAAACAATAATTTATTTTTATACTTTTAATAATTTCAGACAGAATAAAGGCACTACAGTGTTTTCTGTTCATATTTTTGCAAAAAGAAAATATGACTTAGAAATGTAATTAGGTGTTTCTTGTGTGTGTGTTTTTGTATAATTGGTATGTAAAATGTACTTCTCAGTCCAATTCCTTATCCACTAAAACACTCAATTACTTTTGTTCATAAGATTTGCTATGCCCTAAATAAAGCTTTTATGTCTTTTAACACCATTGTAAATGTCTTTACTAAAGTGATCTACTAATTTATTTATTTATTTTTATATATAAGCAATCGGGGTTAAGTAACTTGCTTAAGGTTACATGGCCAGTTATTTCTGGGTGTGGTGCTAAGTATCTGACCCCAGATTTGATCCAGGTCATCCTGACACTGGAGCCGGTGCTCTTACTTGCTGTGCTACCTGGCTGCCCCGATCTACTAATTTTTAATAGAATCGTATAAGATATGTTGTACAACAATAAGTATATGTTTAAAACATGTGCTAAAAGTTGCCTTCTTGGGAAGCAACTTCTAAATATGTTTTGGAGTGGTAGCTAAGAGAAAGTGCTAAATATGGACCAAAATCGAATACTATGAAAAGTTAAAAAATACCTTTTTCTTAATAAGTTGAGATAATGTCTTTTGCAATTAAAACATCAATCTATCCAGCATAGTAATTTATATGGAAATTGAAATTCAAATGCTTGGTAAGGGTGTTGCCTGAAATCCCTGTCACTGGAGGAGACTGAAGCTGGTTGATCAATTGAGGTCTGAGTTCTGAGCTACAAATAACACTTAAACTGATAAAGTGTTCATAAAAAAGTCTACTATCAAAATCATAATCACCCAAAAGTGAGGCATGGGATTTTCTAGGGAGGGACAAATTAGCGCAGGTCAAAAAGATCAGATGAAAGTTTTCATGGCAATCAATCACAGAATTAGACCTGTATGTGGCTGCTGCACTTTCATCCTGGGTAAGATAAGGAGACTCAGACTCAAAAAAAAGAAAAAAAAATAAGAAAAGGGAGAGATAAAGGAGATGATGAAGGCACAGGAAGGGGAGGGAAGAGGAGCAGAGAGAAGGAGAGGGAGATGAGAAGGAGAAAGAGGAGGGGGAGGAGGGAGAGAAGAAGAAGAAGAAGAAGAAGAAGAAGAAGAAGAAGAAGAAGAAGAAGAAGAAGAAGAAGAAGAAGAAGAAGAAGAAGAAGAAGAAGAAGAAGATGAGGAGGAGAAGAAAGAGGAAGAGGAGGAAGAGGAGGAAGAAGCAGAAGTTCTTCGAAGAGGAGGAGTAGGATGAGGACCAGGAGCAGGAGTGGGAGGTAAATAAAGAAGAGGAGCAAGATATTTTTGAAGCTTTTGCCTTCTATTTTTAAGCTTAAGAACATTGCAATTTGAATATATAGTGAGGAGTTAACCCTTAACTTTCTGAAGTTCCATAAAGATCGCATAATCCCTTCATCAAAGTTGTCCGTGATTGCAGGTGCTTTTACCACAAAATATCTGATGAGAATTATGGAACTAAGATAATTCTCTAAGCATAATATCATATTTTTAAAGCTGAAAGAAATTCAGATGAAGGGTAATAAAGTTGATGTAAGTTAGCTGACATCATCCAAATATCCTCTTCAACATCTTGACATAATTGGTTAGAATTTTACAGCACTGGACTCTAAGATATCCTGGAATTCCCCTCAGAAGATTTTGGGATCCCCAACCTCCTTACTAAGCAACAGTATTCTGGTTATATGATTGATTTCAGTGTCAAGACCATAAGCAGAGGGCAAGATATAATAAAACTTTAAGAGACTTTTAAAAAGTATTCCCTAAATTTTTAATTCTGTACTTCTATATTTGATGCTCTTCTTCATTAAATTCCATCATTAGAAGTAATTTAGGAATAAATATTTCATCCAAGCAGTTATTTTCCATTTTTCAGCTCAAAAAGATTAGAGAATGTCCCAGGTGTAGCAAAGGCACAACTAATTTATTGCCAGAGCCACCATATATTAAATTTTTCAGAATCTTAAGTCTTAGAGTTATTCTTATCTTAAGGCCTATCCCTTGCCATTAGCTTCCATGTTCTTAACGCATTCATCAGGCATGACAAGACTGAATTAGAACTAAAATTTCCTATGTGACCTGGTCAGACTGCTCTATCTATGTGCATCTGTGCTAAAGCAAATCAGAACTTTCAATGACAGTAATAATTTCTGGCTTAGACCTAGTTTGAATTACAAATTAGCCTTCCCACCATTTCCATTCAGTTAAACTTTTCCATTTATCCCAGAATAAGATATAGGCAAACTGTTCTGAGCCAGTAGGAATTTTAGCATTGATAGTTCTATTTTTGTTTAACACAGTCACCTGTTACATACCAACAACAAAATTTTCTCTTGCTCATAAAACACTTAAAACAAACATATTTTAATATTGGCATATTGTATTCAACAAGTAGAAGATAGAATTCAACTTTCATTTATTTTTTTTCTTGAACCTTTTAGTGAAATACCCATACACATTTTTATGACAGTCTATACCTGTAATAAAACACTAAGCAAACCTTTACTGTTATAATTGAATCATTTGATTAATTTTACAAATAATCTACATGGAAGGCTTCCAGTTTTGGATTAAATAGTTTCATATTAGATTTAATGGCTATGATGTAAACACAGTAAAAAATGTTATCAATTGAAATTTCCAATGCAAATGAAATGTGTACTGATTTTGCTTCTCGCATACTGAAAACTGCTTTTAGGTTAAATAAATTTAAAATACTAATTGTAGCTTGCTAACATCATGGATTTTTTTTTGCTGTATATTAATGACTTTTATTTCTGATTATTTAAACATATCTTTTAAAATCTGATTTTTTTTTCTCTAAGTATGTGCTTTGTACTCTCTTGTATTCAGATGCTTATTACATTTCCTGTTTGTGCTTCTGGTCCCTTTGCATTATTTCCTTCCTCAG
>NW_027187284.1:3419994-3508493 GCF_028583685.1 Petaurus breviceps papuanus | reverse complement strand
TCCTAAATGAGCCATTGCTTTAGCCACTTTACTTGGCTTCCAATCTTCCAGTTATTTTGCTTTTTCACTATTAAAATTCATCTCTGAACCCTGTGGAGTAAAGCTTTCAAGTTAGAATGAGTCATTGCTTTAAACAGGTCAGCATGCAAACGTGATTTTTTTAACATTTCATTCATTTCTTAATCTGGTAATTTCTTTAAGGACTATAATTAAAGCTAGCAAATTGGTCTAATGCTATTTGGTACACATCAATAATATTTACCACTGGGCAGGCATAGAACACTGTCCTCAGAATTCACTGAATATAGTAGAGAGCAAAGTATTTGGAATCAGAGGAGAATTGTGTTTGAATTTGAGATCTGATATATACTAGCTACATGACCTGAGATGAACTATTTAATCTCCCTCTCCCTCTGCTTCCTCATCTGTTAAAGAAGAGTGGGGTAGGTGGCTTCTTAGGTATCTTCCTGCTATAAACCATTCAACCCTCTAAAAATAGAATGGAGGACATGAAGGGAAAATATAAATTCAGCCAGTACAGAAATTCATTAGTATATAATTATACGATCATGTACTATGTAAAGGGTTGTGAAGAAAATTTCTATTTTTACATTAATGGCACAAGAGGAGAGAGCATATTTAACTATTAGATATGAATTTACTATGAAGGAGATAATTATAAGTCATAATACATAGAAATTCTTTAGAAAGGTTTTTGTTGGTGTTCTTGGTTGTAAGAGAAAGAACATAGTATCCTGAAACTCTAGAACAAAGATTTTTAGGTATTACTGAGATACTGAAGCATGGATTTTTCAAAGAGCATGAAAAGAATTTTCTATGGATATAAATTAAATGAAGGAAAAGAAGAGAGAAAAGTAAGGAAATAGTATTTGAATTTCATTGCATTGAAAAAAATCTAAGATATGAATTAGTAATAGATTATGGACTCTTGGACAAGTGACCAAGTAGATGGAGGATCAAATACTATCTCTATTTTCCATTAACTTTAAAATAGCAATAAAATCAACAAAGAAGAATCAGGAATTATGTTCCAGAGGCAGAGTAATTAGCGCTGTATCTGCAAAATAAGAAAACAAAAGCCCCACCCAGTCGAGCCTTATGAATGAACAAGAGTAAAAACACCAACCTATAAAAATGCTTAACCATTACAGCCACCATCCCACTTAAGCCAAGTGCACAAACTCTTGAAGGTACACAAATCAACCTATTGGATTATAATTTCAGATCCATTAATAGATTTCCATATTGCTGCAGATATTCTACTTACTAGATCACTATACTTTTGTGCTTCCTCAATCATTTAGTTGTAATGAGCAGCATACAATAACTCTGCTTAACCACAGAAAAGAACAGTTAGATTTAGGAGGGAAAAATCAAATTTGTTACTTCCTTTAGGAAATTCCTAGGCTAAAGATACCCAAGGGTTCAGAGGCTCTTTCCTGAATATCCACCTCATCTTTCCCTAATAAGAAGATTCTATTTCAGTATAGCCAGAGAAGTAAACAATAGAAGGAAATTGGGGCAGAGGACTGAAAAGCCACACTACCCTGAAGTAAACTGGATTCTACTGAGGCTGTTTCTGTTGATCCTCCTAGAAGTTTTGCATACAGACTGAGAGTGAGGAAAAATACATTTCCCAAATGTGGTCAGGGGTTGAGATAGCTTTGTAGTACAGAGAGGGTATAGCTGACTTCAAAAGATAGAATATAAACAAGTGCTTATATGAACAAAAAATGAAAGGCACAGAGAGAGAGAGAGAGAGAGAGAGAGAGAGAGAGAGAGAGAGAGAGAGAAGAAAGTTTAATTAAAAGCCCAAAGACTAATGAGGTAAATCAACAAATAAGATACCAAAACTGAAAGAAAAGATGAGTACACAAATATCCAAAAGATTATAGACATTCCTAAAAAGCTTTATCTGATTGGTTAATTTGACCTAAATGTTCCATTTCATAAGGTTTTCCAGGCCATTCAAACTCCATTCCTCTTTAGCTATGCTTTCTGGACATTAATTCCAATTCCCCAGTATAAATATCCAACTTTCCCTGCTTTTTAGCTTCATTTTGTGTGTTATTTCCCTTTTTCCAATTAAATTGAGGACAGCAACTTTTTTTTTTTCTTGTATTTTTATCCATAGTGTTCACCATAGTGCTTGGCACATAATAAATGCTTAATAAATGTTTGTTTACTAACCTTGGTTAAAAGGATATTGAAAGACAAAGGAAATTAAATCAACACTTGATAAAACAAAGAATGCTATAGGACCCGAAGAGTTGTGGATTAAGCACATATGGAACTTATGACATGTTTTTATCATGGAAATATAACAGGAAGTTACAAAATGGCACAAAAAAGTAATGATAATCTTATATGAAATTATGAGGGAACAAATATGTGATTGTGTATATACCAGAAAAAGAAAATTTAGCTGAATTGAAAAATTTGTATCCATGTTAGAGGCTTTCCAAAACACCAGAAGAAAAACAATAGATTGATAACAAAAATATACTGAGGTGAAATAAAGTCTGAAAGGACTAAAGCATTGGATAGTAATTTCATTCATTAGGGAAAAAAATAAACTCTTAAAAAAACCTCATCCTCTATGTTTTCTAGGAATTCTAGCTGAATTTATGTCCATGATGCATTCTTCTTTTTTTCCTGTATAAGGTGGAATTTTTAAGAATAAATGAATTTATTTTTTCATTTTCAACATTCACTTCCATGAATTTTAAATTTTCTTCCCCTCACTCCCTTCCCCCTTCCCAAGTAGGTGTGGAATCCAACATAGGCTCTACATATACATACTTATTAAACCTAATTTCACATTAGTCATGTTATACAGAACTAGAACAAATGGGAGGAGTCATGAGAAAGTAAAAACAAAAAAAATAGAGAAAATAAAATATTTTTATCTGCATTCAAACTCCATATTTCTTTCTCTTTATGTTTATGTCATTTTCCATCTTCAGTCTTTTGGAATTCTTTTAGGTCCTTGCATTGCTGAGAAAAGCTAAGTCTATCAAAGCAAGTCATCACACAACATGGCTTTTACTGTGTACAATGTTCTCCTGATTCTGCTCATTTTACTCAACATCAGTTCATTTAAGTCTTTCCAGGTTTTTTTTTAAGTCCACCTGCTCATCATTTTTTAGAGCACGATAATATCCCGTTATATTCATATACTACAACTTGTTCAGCCATTCCCCAATTGATGGGCATGCCCTCAATTTGCATTTTTGAATACTACAAAAAAGCTGCTATAAATATTATGTACATTTGGGCACATGGATATTTTTTTTTCCCTTTTTATGATCTCTTTGGGATATAGCCCTAAAAGTGGTATTGCTGGATCAAAGGCTGGCTCACATTTTTATAGCCCTTTGGTCATAATTACAAATTGCTCTCCAGAATGGTTCGATCAGTTCACAACTCCACCAACAATGCATTAGTGTTCCAATTTTCTCACATCTTCTCCAACACTTATCATTTTCCTGGTTTTTTTTTTTTTTTCATGTGAGCCAATCTGATAGGTGCGATGTGGTACCTTAGAGTTATTTTGATTTGCATTTCTCTAACAAATAGTGATTCAGAGCATTTTTTTCATATGACTATACATAGCTTTAATTTCTCCCTTTGAAAACTGCCTGTTCATACTCTTTGACCATTTGTCAATTGAGGAATGACATGCATTCTTTTTTTTCCCCTCAAATGCTTTATTAACTTCTGATTTACATCATTCATTTCTGCCAGATTTTGAGTTGCAAATTTTCTCCCCATTTTTCCCCTACTCACCACCCCAAAATAGCAGTCCCATAGGATATCACTTCCTCCAATCTGCTCTCTCCCATATTTTCTCTCATAACACTTTTGACTTTTCCAGTGGATCTCTATGCCCCAGTGCCCGTATATCCTATTTCCCAATTACATGTAAAATACTATTAATAAGAGTATATGTACATATATATGTGTGTGTATATGTATGTATCTATATATATATATATTTCAATATTTTATTTTAAAACTTTGAATTACAGATTCATTCCCTTCCTCCCTTGTCACCCACCCTTACTGGGAAGATAAGAAGTTCAGTATAGTACATGTGTGGCTAATGCAAAACAACAAAATAGTAGATATATTTTAAAAGACTAACTATATTTCCCTCCCTACTATCCCAAATCCCATTTGGTCTATTCTCTATTTTGATTCCATCCCTTCTCAAAAATTGGTGCATCCAACTTCCCTCCCCTCAGCCTCCCCTTCCTCCCATCATCCCTCCTCTCATCCACTTCCCCCCCCCTACTATCCTGGAGGGTGAGATACCCTATTTAATGTGTTTTTCATTCCTACCTCAATCCAAATTCAATGGGAATAAGGTTGACCCCTTCCCTTTTGCCTTCCTATTCTTCCCCTCCATTGTAACCATTTTCCCTTGCCTCTTCTATATGAGATACTTTACCCCAATCTGTCTTTCCCCATCTCCTCTCATTATATTCCTCTCTCACCTCTAAATTTCACCTTTTAAGGTTCATCCCTTCCTGTTAAATTGGTCCTGTGCCCTCTATCTATGTATATTTGTAAACATATACACACACATTCACATATGTATTCATATGCCCATATACCCTCATATATAAACAAACACACACAAATAGACATACACATACATGTATACATATACATATATATGTATATATATTTTTTTTTTCTATTACCTTCAACTACTGAGAAAAACTTCATAAGTTACAATTAATGTTTTCCATGTAGGAATGTGAATAGTTCAACTTTGATAAGATCCTTATGATTTTTTTCCCTGTTTACCTTCTCATGCTTCTCTTGCTTCTTGTATCTGAATGTCAAATTTTCTATTCAACTCTGGTTTTTTCATCAAGAATGCTTGAAAGTCCTCTATTCCACTGAATGACTATATTTTCCCCTGAAACATGATACTCAGTTTTGCTGGGTAGGTGACTCTTGGTTTTCATCTAAGCTCCTTTGACATCTGGAATATCATATTCCAAGCCCTTTGACCCTTCAGTGTAGAAGCTGCCAGATCCTTAGTTATCCTGAATGTGTTTCCACAATATTCACATTATTTCTTCTTGGCCGCTTGTAATATTCTCTCCTTATTCTAGTAATTCTGGAAGTTGGCCATAATATTCCTAGGAATTTTCTTTTGGGGATCATTTTCAGGAGGTGATTGGTGGTTTCTTTTAACCTCTATTTTGCCCTGTGATTCTAAAACATCAGGACAATTTTCTTTGACCACTTCCTGGAGGATGATTTCTAGGTTCTTACTTTGCTCATGGCTTTCAGGTGTTCCAATAATTTTTAAATTATCTCTCCTGGATCTATTTTCTAGGTCAGTGTTTTTTTCCCATGAGATATTTCACATTGCCTTCTATTCTTTCATTTGTTTGGATCTGTTTAACAGCATCTTGGTTTCTCATAAAGTCATTAGCTTCCATTTGCTCCAATCTAATTCTTAGGCAATGATTCTCCTCATTGAACTTTTGAGATTCTTTTTCCATCTGGCAAATTCGGCTTTTTAAGGCATTCTTCTGCTCATTGCCTTTATGACCCTCCTTTGCCATTTGAGTTAGTCTATTTTTTAAGGTGTTATTTTTCTCAGTCAAGCTGCTGTCTGTCATTTCATAATTTTCTTGCATTTTTCTCATTTCTCTTCCCAATTTTTCCTCCACTTCTCTTATCTGCTTCTTAAGGTCCTCTATGGCCTGTTATCAGCTCGCTTTTTCCTTTAAAACTTTTGGTGCATGAGTTCTGACTTCACTGATTTCCTCCTGTTCCATGCTTTGCTCCTTTTTGTCCCCAAAATAGGAGTCCAATGTTGTAATCTTCTTTCTGCTTTGTTTCCTTTGCCTGGTCATGTTGCCCCTCAGTCACTTGACCCCTGGGCTTTTTGCCACAGAAGGACTCTGCCACCAGACAGGGGACCTTTTGTCCCAAATACTGGGTTTTTCTTAGCTGCTGGAGGTATTTAATGGGTGCCCTCTCTGAGGTCCTCACACTGGCAACCTGGACACATAGCCCAGGACCTCCACCATGACTGCAATCCAGATTCAAGAAGGTTAAAGAAAGAGCGATTACCCTTCAGACTGGTGCTTTGTCCCCCTATACTCTGCAGGCCAGGAGCTGAATCTGCCACATGGCGCTGGCTGGCTGTGTTGGTGTCTCAGTGCCTTCTCACCCTAGGGGCAAAATCCATGCACTCCCACTTACTGGGTCCCAAAGTCCAGACTTCACTGACCTCTCACTTTTTCCTTCGCATCTGTTTGTTGATAATTCTGGAAACGGCTACAGCTGTTGCTGATCTGGAGTCCCTCTGGCTGGCTGCTGGTCAGGCCTGCCTTGGTGCTAAAGCCTAGGCATGGTGCTGGGCTGGGCTCCCAGAGTGCTGTGCTGGCCAATTCCTGCCACCCTGCCAGGCTGTCCTCAGTGGGAGGTTAGCTTCTATGTGTCATTTTGTGGGTTTTGCAGGTCCAAAGATTGTTTAGAGTCCCTTTTTTACATGTATTAGAGAAGGTGGAAGCTGGAGCAGTGGGGAGGTACTGCTTCTACTCCCATGACATGTATTCTTATAAATTTGACATAATTCTTTATGTATTTTAGAAATGATGCTTTTATTACATACACTGGTTGTAAACATTATTTCCCAATTTTCTGCTTCCCTCCTAATCTTGGCTTCATTTGTTTGTGCAAAAACTTTTCAATTTAATGTAATCAGAATTACACATTTTGAATTTCATAATCTTCTCTCTCTCTTGTTTTGTCATAAATTCCACCATTCTCCAAAAACCTGAAAGATAAACTATTCCTTGCTCTCTTATATTGCTTATAGTATCCGTCTTTATATGTAAAACATTTACCAATATGAACTTTATTTTGTTATACGGTATAAGATATTGATCTATGCCCAGTTTCTGCCATACTCTTTTCTAGTTTTCCCAGTAGATTTTGTCAAATAGTGAGTTTTTATCCCAGAAGCTGGGGTTTTGGGGTTTATCAAAAACAGATTCCTATAGCCATTGATTATGCTGCATTTTTCAATGAGGCTTTTCTAGTAGATATTTATGATTCCTTCTCTTCTTCTTGGTTTATATCTTGAGTACCACTGTTATCTTAATAGCTCTTCTTAGTGCTGTTACTTTTTTGCTATTCTTCTGAAAAAAATCCTGACTCCAGGTTTCATGTTAAGACTACAGAAGGCTTAAACTGGAGGTTGACAAAGTTTCAGTTTTTGCAAAGTGGTCTTATCCAGGGTAAAGTCTGATCATAGCCTTGCAGGTAAGAGATCTACAACTTCCTGACCTGGCTTGAGGTCTGACTGACCCTTTGAGCTCATTCTTTGTTGACTCAGTCACAATCAGCCAGCTGGAAATCTTTACTTAGAGATTTGTAAGATGTAAGGTTCTGTTTCCTCTAGTAATGCTTGCTATGGTTATCTATCTGTAGACTTTAGATGGGACCTAAAATTGGAGCTGAAATGATGTTCTCTTCTTTGGGTCTAATTCACATATCTATTGATTGTTTCTGAACTTATTACTAGCTCACTATATATCCTAGAGCCCATAAAAACTCCTTATCTTAGAAGTCCACCTTTAGGTACAAATACTTTATTCAGTTTGCCTTGATCTGAGTGCTGAGTAGTGAGTGACAAAGCTAAAATTTGGCACTCATTCCTGGACCTCATAAAATGTTGGCTATTTAATGTTGTATCTTGGACATCTTATATTGGTACAGTGTGTCCTTGTATTATAATACTTGGGGCAGCGATGTCCTCTGGGAAAAGTTTCCTTATGCAATCCCAGGATAGAAAAATGATTCACTGCAATATATTTTTTCTTGGATTGATTTCCTCAGGTGGATTCAATCTGCTGTATTTTCTACATCTGTTTGGAGGAGATAGGCTGTGGGGGATCTTTCTTCAACTTTACCAACTTGACCCACTTAATTTCTAAGTGTCATGTGATTTACTTTTTTGAAGAGAGAAAAGTGTCTCTATGGGAATCTTTGCATCCTATTCAAAAATTCAAAAAGTTTCATAAAGAATGTAGAGACCTACATCCCCATCCCTTTGCCTCTTCAGGTCCTCTAAATATAACATGAAAGCAGTCTCTTCAGCTTTTTGCAATTCATCACTATTAAATCCTGATTCATTCTTCACAAAATTATTTTAGTGCAATTTCATGAAATAGTTGACAGCTCTCACAAATGAGAGGTTTCTTCTTATTTCCCCCTCTCTATTGATGCACAACAATTTGTCACATAATCTTCGTAGAACAGAAATAACTCAGCAGCTGACTTTGTCACCCTACTCTAGGCATTCTGGTTTGCTAATAGCTTACTTCACATATGGCTCCCATAATTAGGCATGACCCATTAGATATGGTACAATAGGTGTCATTTTATCTAGAGACAGTTAATTGCCTTGTTGTGGACTATAAAGTCTGAAGCTGCATTGAAATTTTGTCAAACATATAAGAGTGTCTTCTATTTTGTCTAAGCATTAAACTTTCTACATTGATGACTATTAAGACAGGTCTATCAATGTTGTATTTACTCATTTTTATTTTTAAAAAATCAAAATTTAGGGCAGCTAGTGGCTCAGTTAATAGAGCACTAGACCTGAAATCAGGGGGACTGATTACAAATCCAACCTCAGACACATAAAACACTTATTAGCTAAATGAACTTGGGCAAGTCACTTAACCCCAATTGTCTTGCCTTCCTCCCTCTAAAAATAACAATTTAGAATTCTCTTTAAATGTTTATTTGTAAGGGGGTATATCAACAATGCAGTATTCCCAATGCCTACGCTAACTATAAATATGCTGATATTGTTATTAATCACAAAATATACCAGATTCTCCACACATAGGATAAAGCTAGAACATTTATTCAAACAACAGAAAACTGAGTCCCCAAACCAGAAAGTCAAAGCCATCAGACTAGTTATGAAGTTGGCACATGTAGTTAATGTAGTAAACACCCACATTCTCAAGCCTTCAAAACAGAACCGGCTACCTCAGGGAAAGTTCCTCCTTTCCCCACTCACAGCAACTGCTCAGTGTCCAGGAAGCATGCTCCCAGCAGCTCCGGACCACTGCAGTTCCTGGCAGTCCTCAGCAAGAGTCCTTAGCAGAAATTCTGGCTGGCTCAAAAAAGAGTTCTCACTTCTCCCTCTGCCTTGGCCACTACCACTGGCACCACCACCAGTCATCGCAGGAACTCTAGCTTGGCTTCTCCTTCCTCTTGCCCCACCTCTTCCTGCTATGTCAGCAAGTCTAACGGGGCATGGCAGATCTTTAAATCCCATAACCATAACAGGGGTGAAGAAAAAAATAGAGGAGAAAAAGCAGGAATTTGCTTGCATTCCCACTCCAGCCATGTCCAATAACTGTAAAAAGGACCATAAACAAATTTTAGTGCTGCAGAACCATCAAAGTGACAGAAAGAAACTAACCACCCACTGAAGGTAGCCTGGTAGGCTGACATGAAGGGTCTATTGCACCAGGCTGGGAGCAAAGTGCAGTCTCCCCACGGGCTGTACTGGCCGAGATGAGCTACATAGACTCGTTACACAGATTGGGCCAGAGTAGACTTCAGGAGAGGGAATTACTGGCAGCTGTGGTGGTTTCTACACTTCTCAACCCATAAACACTGAAGAGAAAGTAAAAGGTCAGTAGGGGAACTCTGAAGGAACTGGGTGAGAGAAGAGCAGTATCAGGCACCTGCTCCTGGGGCAGCAGAGGTGGTAAAGTCTGAAGATGCTCCCACTGAGGCTTCCTCCTGAGCTCCAGGCCCATAGATTGTGGGGAGAAGCATGTGGCTTACCATAGAGCAATTGATGGAATCTCTTTGCTGATGCTGAGGCAGGATTGTCTTGCTTTGCCCTGCTTGGATCTGGATCTCAGTCTTTGGTGGCAGACCTGAGGTAAGGAGCACTAGTGAGGCAGAGCTTTTTGAGACTGTGGAGAGGCAGTCCTCCTCATAGCTCTGAGGCAGATGTTTAAAAGAAGCTCTGAGAAGAGTTGCAAAAACCCCAGAAATTTGGGACACAGCACTCTCCACTCTGGAAGCAGAGCTCAAAAGTCAAGTAGCTGACTGGCAAAATGAGAAAAGAGAGGAGGCAAAATTTAACTACAGAATCATTTTTTTTTGCGTGACAAAGATGATCAAAACATAGACCCAGAAGAAGACAACAAAGCCAACATCTCTGCATTAAAAGCCTCCAAGAAAAATATGAACTAATTACAGGCCATGGAGGAGCTCAAGAAGTATTTTGAAAATCAAATAAGAGAAGTAAAGGAAAAATGGAGAAGAGAAATGAGAATGATGTCAGGAAATCATGAAAAATGAGCCAACAGCCTTCTAAAGGAGACCCCAAAAATGCTGATGAAAATGACACTTTAAAAATAGTCTAACTCAAATGTCAAAAAGTATTTCAAAAAGCCATTGAGAAGGAGAATGCCCTAAAAAGCAGAATTGGCCACTTGGAAAAAGGAATTTCAAAAGGTCACTGAAGAAAATAATACCTTCAAAATTAGATTGGAGTAAATGGAACCTAATGACTATGATAAATCAAGATGCTATAAACGGATCCAAAGGAATGGAAAAAAAGACGGCAAAGTGAAATATTTCATTGGAAAAATCACTGGAAAATAGATGCAGGAGAGGGAACTTTAAAATTATTGGACTACCTGAAAGCCATGATAAAAAAAAGCCTAGACATCATGTTTCAAGAGATTCTCAAGGAAAACTGCCCTGATATTCTAGAACAAGAGGGTAAAATAAAAATTTAAAGAATTCGCCAATCATCTCTTGAAAAAGATCTCAAAAAGAAAACTCCTAGGGATATTACAGTCAAATTCCAGAGTTCCCACATAAAGAAGAAAATATTATAAGCAATTGGGAAGAAACAATTTATGTAATGTGGAAACACAATCAAGATAAAAGATCTAGTAATTTCTACATGAAAGGATCAAAGGACTTTTAATAAAATAATTAATATCAAATGAACTAGGATTAAAACCAAGAATCACCTACCCAGCAAAACTGAGTATAATATTTCTAGGGAAAATATGGACATTCAATGAAATCAAGGACTTTCAAGGATTCTTGATGAAAAGACCAGAGCTAAATGTAAAATTTGTCTTTCAAATATAAGAAGTAAGATAAGCATGAAAAGGTAAACTGGATAAGGAAATCATAAGGACCTTATTAAAGTTGAACTATTGTGATAGTAATGGCAATTAAAGATTCCCCTGTATTGGCTTGGTTTTCAAATTGATTGTGTTAAAACCCAGAGCTTGTTAATCCCACCTGTGGGATGGACTTGTTGATGTGAAAAGAAAGTCCTGAACTGGGAGGAGCTGGTGACGTAGATTTGGAGAGACAAGAGAGAGGCGGAAGATCTTTTTGGAAGCAGCACCTCGTGGAGAGAGAGAGAGAGACTAAGAGAATTGCTGGTGGCCGCTTTGAATTGCCCTGGACTTTTGAGACCTGCCCCCTGAGCTGCCAAGGACTGAGGAGACATGGCTGTTTTGCTGGTACTTTGTCTGTCTGTTTTGATGTTGTTTTGCCAGATTTGTCCACTGGTGAAAGACAGTCCTTTTGTTGAAGAAGTCCTGGAACCTGGCTGTTCGCTAAGAAGCCCTGAGACTGTCCTGCAGACAGAGAGTGAATACTGTCCACTGGTGAGGGACTGTGCTGTTGTTGCAGGGGTCTGGAGACTGTCCTGCAGACAGAATGAATACTGTCCACTGGTGAAGGACAGTACTGTTGTTGCAGGGGTCTGGGAACCTTTCTGTTGGTTCGGAAGCCCTGAAGAAGGATTTTCTTGTTGTATGTTTACAGAAATCCTGGGAGAGGGCTTTGCTAATGTGTTCAGGGGTTCTAGGACTGTTCTACAGACAGAGGATAAATTCATGAAGGGACTGGCAATGTATCTTATGGCCTTGCTAAGCCTTGTCTCCCCAGGAACTAAGATTGCTGAGAACTTGCCTCGTGTCAAGATGAAGAAAAGACCTCCTAATGTAATGTAATACCAAGCAAAGGCAACTTCCCAGGTTCAAAATACCAGCATAGGTGCTCTCTATTTTATTCAGTAACAAACCCAGAACAGAGAAGATCAAAATATGACATCATTCAAAATACAGTATTTACTAAGTATGATTAAATAATCTCCAAGTACTACCCCACCCCAGGACCTTCCAATCATTCAATCAATTACAAAGTCTCTGTTCTAAATACTTCTCCACCCCTAGGCTATACCTTAATTAAGTCCACCACAAAGCCCCTCTTCTCAAATGGAGATTAGTTTCCAAACATAAGGTCAAAAGTTCCCCACCCCTGGATCACAACTGAATCTACCCCAGAGTTACATCAAGTTTAAACACAGCATTTAATACCCAAATGGAGTAGAGAAGAAGTATGAGAAGAGGAAGAGGATAGAAGAGGAGAATCTCAGCAAATGTCCTTATTTTTTTTAGCAAAATATGAGGCAAGGTTCTTAGTTAAAAATGTGGGGTGGGGAGGGATATGAGGTTTCAAAAGGTTTGAAAATGTTCAGAAGATCCACTGTGGTGAGTGGGAAAGTGTAGAATCAGGGAAATGTAGAAGGATTGCTAGCAGCAGTAAGGACCTAATTAACACAGATTTTAGTGGACTTAGTCAAAATGTTACATGCTTTTATCTACCTTTACAGAGCAGCACATGTGTAGGAGTGAAAGTAGCAGGTGATGAAAGTGATCCAAGGTTATGATTTGTCAGAAAAAAAACTGACGATATGATAAGGGAGCAAGGAAATTAAAAAATAGACAGTGTCGAGGTGAACTGTTCAGCAAGGGAAAGAAGAATGTAGTTAGTTCGAGGGTGATGGCCTAGGAGATAACTATGGGATTACGGGACTAAAGATCATAGTGTGTATGAAGATCAGGATTTGGTACTGGAAGGAAGAGGGAGTGCTGGAAAGTCAATAAATTGTGATCCAAAAGGAGAATTTCAGAGTTCGTGAACATGGAGGTTGCATATTTGTGGGTGATAACAAGTAAAAGTTATGATCATCTTTGTCTGTGGCTGTGGTGGGGTGGGGTATGCAATGGGGAATGAAAAGGTTGAGCAGCTGGGCTGTTAGTGTGTTTAAGGAAGTATAATCTGGCTGTTCAGACATTTAATCTATGTTTGACGCTTCGTGACATCATTTGGGGTTTTCTTGGCAAAAATATTACAGTGGTTTTCCATTTACTTCTTCAGTTCATTTTACAGATGAGGAACTAAGGCAAACAGTGTTAAGTGATTTATACAGGGTCACACAGCTAATAAGTATCAGAAGACAGATTTGAAATCAGGAAGATGAGTCTTCCTCATATCTGACACAAGCCACTATTTAACCTGCTACCTAGCTGCCCAAGGGAAAGTACATTAGAATGCTTTTTTTTTTCGTCCAGGGGTAGGAACCCTATGGCCTTGAGGTGACATGTGTCCCCTTAGGTCCTCAAGTGTGGATCTTTGTCTGAATTCAAAATTCACAGAAAAAATCATTTTATTAAGTATCATTATATATTATTATATTGAATACATGTAATATAGTTATATATTTACTTAATATTATATTTTATTATATACAGTTCTATAATAATATGTTATTATTAATCTCCTCAATAGAAATATTTGTTCTGTGAAGTTTGGATTCAGACAAAGGGCCACACTTGAGGACCTAAAGAGATTGAGGCCACATGTTCCAAATTCCTGGTTTTCATCCTTTGTTAATGCTCACTTGAATTTGTCTTTTTTGGTTTCTTTTTATTCCTGTTTTTATATTTCAGTGCTTCTAAATAGCTGTGGTCTTTTCATCAAGAATGTTTTGAAGTCTTTGAATTAAATATCCATTTTCCCCCTAAAGGATCGTCCTCTGTTTTGCTGAGTAAATTATTCTATTGCAGTTTCATATTTTTGCCATTTGGATGTAACATTCTAAGCTCTCCACTATTTTAAAGTGGGTGTCCACTACATAATGTTTCACCAAGACTATGGCTACTCAGTACTTAAAACTTTTTCTTTCTGTCTTTTTGTCTTTTTCTGGTATTTTTTTTTCTTTGAAATCTAATTTCATTGTTTTGGTTAAAAATTTTCTGGAAATTTTCTTTTTAGAGTTTCTTTCAGGAGGTAACTAGTGACTTCTATCCATTTTCATTTTGCCTTCTGGTTACAAAATATACAGACAATTTCCTTTTATGATAAATAATTGTTAGGAACTTTTTTTCTTTCAAATATGGCTTCTAGATGGCTTGTGGTTTTTAGGTATCTCTCCTTAATCTTTATTCCAGGTTCAGATTCTTTATTGCAAAATTTTAAAGAGATATTTTATATTTTCTTCTATTTTTTCAGCCCTTTGAGTTAGTTTAAATATTTCTTATTTTCTCAGAATCATTAAACTTGATTAAGACTTTGTTTCTTGTGACAACCTATTAATTATTTTTCCAAGTCTTTTGTCCATTTCTCTCATTTATTTTTTAATTCTTTCCTCTATCACTCTCATTTTATTTATTTAATGACAGGATGTAAAGACAAGCCCAAGCAGCTTTCCAGAGGGCTGCTGCTGTGAACAACTTTTAAGGTTCTGATTATACAGTATAGTGAACACTTTACTTACTCAGTAACAAATTAAGGCAAAATATTCACAGAAATAAAAGTACAGCATTCACAATGTTATAACTTAACTTATCTCTAAAGTGGCCAGAGAGTTTTCATCAAAGTGGTCACATAGTTTTAAGAAAGAGATAACATTCATTTAATAACACAATCATTCTTAAGGAGGTAAGTCTGCTTAATTGACACAAAATACAGAGATCAAAAGCTCTCCACACCTAGGTCACATTGTCTTCATCTCTTCAATCAAAAAGTTTTCTTTCTTCTTGAATGGAGATTAGTTTCCAATCATCCTTAATTAGTAAGCCTTTAACTTGATCATCTAATTGTAAAAGTTAGAGTTCTCCATCCCTGGTAAATCATGATCTTCTCAGTTTGCATTAAATACCCAAGAAGAGGTCTTTTCATCTTAACTCGAGGCAGGATTTCAGCTTCCATGGTTCCTCCTCCATGGTCTCAGCTCCTGCCAGCTCCTTGTTGTCCAGCTCCTTGTTCAGTTCCTGTTCCATAATGAAGCTCACAGTGTCTAGTCCACCTCAAGTCCTTCATATTTTCTGTTCCTGGGAAGACAAAGCTTAACAAAGCCATAATATCAATCATAAACATTGATGGCATCCTCATCAATTCACTTACTGCCTGTGAAATCAACTCAGACCCAATAACAAGATCTGAGGAATCAGTACAAATCATTATTATAGTCCCAAGATCTCTGGAAACATCCTAAGAACCTCCTCAAGGATTTCTGTAAACATATAACAAGAAAATCCTCTTTCAGGGCTTCTGAACCAGCAACAAGGCCCCAGGGTTTCTGTAACAACAGATCCATTCTCTATCAGCAGATTAATCTGACAAAGTGATATCAAAACAGACAGACAAAGTACCAACATCACAGCCATGTCCCCTCCTAGTTCTCCTCTCTTCTCATTTCTCACTTTTTCTCATTTCTCAGTTCAGTACTCAGTTGTCATTTCTCTTTTCAGTTCATCTCAGTTCAGTTCTTGTATTAAGAATGCAATAATATTCACAATGCCTATGGTAACTATAAATATTCTGATATGGTTATTAATCACAAAACATACCAGGCTCTCTACATGGGGAATGAAACTAGAACATTATTCAAATACCAGAAAACTTTGAGTCCCAAAACCAGAAAGTCAAAGCCATCACAGTAGTTATAATGTTGTCACATATAGTTAACATAGTAAACACCCACATTTTCAAGCCTTCAAAACAGAACAGGCTACCTCAGTCAAAGGTCCTCCTCTCCCCACTCACAGAAACTGCTCAACATCCAGGAAGTGTGCTCCCAGCAGCTCTGGCCTCTTGCAGTTCCTGTTCCTGGCAGTCCTCAGCAAGAGTCCTTAGCAGAAATTCTGGCTGGCTCAAAAACAGGAGTTCATGCCTCCACAGCTACCCACCAGCCCACTACTGCTGCCCCTACCACTGCTGCTGCTGCTGCTGCCATGTTTCCAGTCCCCACATGCTCTTTAGCTTGGCTTCTGCTTCCTCTTGCCCCACCCCTTCCTGCTACATTAGCAAGTTCAAGGGAGCATGGAAGAGCTTCAAATCCCTTAACCATAACAATTCTCAATTGTCTTCTCTTTCTCCAGCAGTAGCAGCCCAGCCTCCAGATGCTCACTGCCAGAAGCTCTGGCCTTTCTCAGCTTGAGCTTTTCCTTATATATGGTATTGTTATTTATTATCCCGGTTCTGCCCCTTCCTGTTATGTCAACAAGTCCATCCCACTGTGGGACTCACAGTTTCTGGGTCTTAATATTTGCTGTGAAACTAAGTGCTAAGTATTTATTTGATTGCAAATACAAGGAGCAGGAAAGATCTTCAAATTCCCATTACCATTACACAGGACTATAATTTTAGCAATCAAGAATGAATCTGGGAATTTATATAGTCCAACTTCTTCAGTTTTACAAATGAGAAAACAAGTTTTTTTTTAAGTTTAAGTGACTTGTCAAAATGAATATATATAGGAAGATTTGTATGAAAACCGGTATCTTCTTACTTCAAATTCATTGTTCTTTCCACTGTACTTCACTGTTTGAAAATAGGAGAAATGTAATCACAACACACTGATCCCTTCAGATAAATGCACCAGAAAAGTAATGAAGAGACAAGCCCATGTAGGAAGTTTTCAAGAAATTACAAAAACACACTGAACCTTTCCTAGACCCTGGTCTCTGAAAGTAAACCTCTCTGTGAGCAACCAAACTGTTTAAAGACTTCAAAGCTACAAGTAGCTTAATTATCTACAAGAAACATTCATGATTCTTCCTATTCCTTAAGGGATCTTGTTGCACAATGTGAAGGAACAGAAATAACGGTGTCATGAAACAGTCCATTTGCAGCTAGGTCATGTTTCTTTTACCTAAGGGTTTAACAAGCTGGCCACTAGACAGTCTTTCATTTTCTTCAATCAAGAAACTGACAGTATCACCTTCTATAATCTGTTTTATGCTTTCTTGAAAGAAATGGCTCCCATATCTTTAAGTCATTGATTTAAAAAGTATATTAAAACAAATCTCTACTATTCTGCACTCTGTAAATGTTATATTTCTTTCAATGATGATCTTTTACTTTTCTAATTACTCAAATTGTTAATGATACATTTAGAACTTTGGCCAGAATCAGTCAATCTGAGAAACCTATAATTTGCAAAAATATATGTAGTTGTAAACGTGCTCTTTTTTTGAAAGAAGAAATTGATTTTCTCTTCTATAATTCTTGGATATTTTTTTCTCATCTCCATGATCTTTCAAAGACATCAACTAAGCTGTCACATTGCCCATTTCTTTTACTATCCTATAATGCATTTGCCTAGATTCAGAGATATAAATCATCATTGACACCAGCTAAGTTTTCTCTTGCTAAATTTTCACTCATCTATTCACTTTTTATTGTTTGTTAAGCATTTTCATTCTATCATTTCCAGTCTGAAAGCAGCATAAATTCCTAAGGTAGAGTGGGATACTTGGCAAGTCTTTACAAGTATCATAGTCATGACGGGAAAACAAATGACTAGACACTTCCTAGTTAGAAACCTTTTCTAAATTATATTATTCAGCGTTAATTCCTTTCATCCTTCCCTGAAGAGAGGCTGTAAAGGTTATGTGTGTGTGTGTGTGTGTGTGTGTGTGTGTGTGTGTGTGTGTGTGTGGTTAAAGCATAATCCTCAAATGACTGTAAATCCTTTACCATTATGAAATCTGTTCAGTGTTAGCATTATATTGTTCAAGGTGCAGAATCTTAAAATTCTTCCCATCAACACTGCCTCAGAACTACTTGTCACTATCAGCCATTTGCTTGCTTTTTCATGGAGATAGTTACAGACCACATCAGCCCATTATCACAAGTAACCATCTGTTGAGACCAATATCTTGAGTATGGCTGTGTCAAAGGATAATTTCTCATTTCCTTACTTTATTCTGGGAAATAGACACACTGGATTTTGAAGAAGGAATCACTACATGATGTTTTTAGTATAGGTAGGAACTCTAAATTATTTTAATATAAAATATTCAGGTGAATTTAGTTAAAATAAAGACTCATTTGTCTATGTTACTTATCAAGAAACCTTTTTTACTGATTAAAACATCCTCATTTCCCAATTTAGGAAAACAATTATCTCCTATTTTCTCTATACTGCTAGGTAAAATAATGAAAGGTAAGATAATATAAGCAAATAATGTAATCACTTTGGCATGTCTATAGCCTAAGAAATAGCAAATGCATCATTTGTAGTTATATAGATTTGGTGATATGATAATTTCCAATTACTTTTTTTTTCCTTATACTATATGGAAACTAAATCTGCTAATTTTCCCTTTTGCCCATGCCATAAGAAATGAATGGTAACACATATTATTCTATCTAGATCTGAAAAATAAGTCTTTTCTCATTGATCTATTATTTCTTCATTAATCCCCTATCTTAAATGTCACCATCAAAAGTTCCTCTTACCAACACCACGTGGTAATTTATGAGGTAATAATCAAGGAAAGCAGTCAATGGGGGGAAAATATCTTCATGTCAAAATTCTCTGGAAAGGGTTTGGTCAGGGGGCAGAGCCAAGATGGCAGCATAGAAGCAGGAAAACTCTGAGAGCTTCCCCCATAACCACCTCAAATACCTATAAAATATGACTCTAAACAAATTTCAGAGCTACAGAACACACAAAATGACAGAGAGAAACAAATTTCTGGCTGAAGGCAGCCTTGCAGGGTGGCAGGAAGGGTCCATTGCAGCATGCTGGGAACAGAACATGAGCCCGCAGTTTTCATCCCATAGTGGCCCTGACCAGTGGCTGCAGCAGATTTCGGGAGAGGGGATACCAGAAGCAGTTGTGGTCTCCAGAATTACCAACCCATAAATGCCAAAGAAAGAGTGAGAAGTGAGTGTAGAATTCAACTGGAACTGGGGAGGACAGAGGTGTGGGTCCAGCTCCTGCCCCAAGAGCTATAAGTGGCAGAGGTGTGGTGCCCCTGCAGCCACCTGGTTGCTTCAGAGCTCCTGTTCTTCAGATTGCAGGAGGGCCAACTCATAGGGTAATAACACTTGTTGTAACCTGCCTAGATCTGGATGGTGGTTTTGGTGGTTCTGAGAGGTGTAACCAGTGAGCCTGAGTTTGTGGAGACTGCATTGACATCACCCTCCTAATAGCTGTGGCAGCTGCAAAAACCCCAACAATATGGGAAAGCTATCCCTTCTGGAAGCAGAGCTCTACTGTGGCAAAAAGCTCAAAAGTCAAGTAATTGAGTGGCAGTATGAGCAAGCAAAGGAAGCAAAGCAATCACAGCAATCCAACTTTAGATTCCTTTTTGGGAACAAAAATAATCAATGCATGGAATAGGAGGAAGACAGCGAAGTCAGAAATCTAGCACCAAAAGCTTCCAAGAAAAATATAAATTGGTTACAAGCCATGGAGGATCTCAAGAAGAATTTTGAAAATCAAGTAAGAGAAGTAGAGGAAAAATTGGGAAGATAAATGAAAATGCTGCAAGAAATGATGAAAAGAGAGTCAACAACCTGAGTAAAGAAAATAACACCTTAAAAAGTAGACTAATTCAAATGGCACAAGAGGCCCAAAAAGCCAATGAGGAAAAGAATGCCTTAAAAAGCTGAATTTTCCAGATGGAAAAAGAATATCAAAAACTCGTTGAAGAGAATAATACTTTCAGAATTAGACTGGAGCAAATGGAAGCTAATGACTTTATGGGAAATCAAGAAACTCTTAAACAAATCCAAACAAATGAAAAAATAGAAGGCGATGTGAAATATCTCATTGGAAAAATGACTGACCTAGAAATTAGATCCAGGAGAGATCATTTAAAAATTATTGGACTACCTGATAGCCATGATAAAAAAAAAAACAAAAAAAAAAACAAACTAGATATCATCCTTCAAGAAATCATAAAGGAAAATTACCCTGATATTCTAGAACCAGAGTGCAAAATAAAAATGGAAAGAGTCCACCAATCTCCTCTTGAAAAAGATGCCAAAAAGAATATTCCTAGGAATATTGTTTTGGAGTTCCCAGATCAAGGAGAAAATATTATAAGCAACCAAGAAGAAACAATTGAAATATTGTGGAAACAAAATCAGGATAACACAGTATCTAGCAGCTTCTACATTAAGGGATCAACGGGCTTATAATTTGATATTCCAGAGGTCAAAGGAGCTAGGATTAAAACCAAGAATCACCTACCCAGAAAACTGAGTATAATGTCTCAGGGGAAAATATGGTCATTCAATGAAATAGAGGACTTTCAAGCATTTTTTATAAAAAAGCCAGAGTTAAATAGAAAATGTAACATTTCAAATATAATAAGCAAGAAGAGCATGTAAGGTAAACAAGGAAAAGAAATCATAATGAACAAATGTATATGTGTGTGTGTGTGCATTTATAGGAAGGTATATGTGTGTATGAATAAATACGTGAGTGTGTATATATATATGTGTACAAGTATATATAGACCCTAGAGGGCACAGGACCAAATGAATAAGAAGGGATGATATTTAAAAGGTGAAATTGATAGGTGAGAGAGGAATATAATGAGAGGATATGGGGAGAGACAGAATGAGGTGAATTATCTCATATAGAAGAGACAAGGGACAACTGTTACTATGGAGTGGAATAACAGCAAGGCAAAATGGTAACCTTACTCTCGTTGAATTTGGCTTAAGGAGGGAATAGCACACACACTAAATTCGGTATCTTGTCCTACAGGAGAGTAGAGGGAAGGGGATAAGAGGGGAGATGATGAAGGGGAGGGAAGGGTTTTTTTTTTGGGGGGGGGGTTAGAAGCACACCCTTTTGAAAAGGGACAGGGTCAAGCATGGAGGAAAATATAGTCAGTCTTTCACAATATATCCTCTATGGAAATGTTTTGCATAACTACACATGCACAACCTATATCGAATTCCTTATCTTCCTAGTAAGGGGGGATGATGAGGGAGGAAGGGAAAGAATCTGGAATTCACAGTTGTAAAATCAAATGTTTAAAAATATATATATATATTTTGCATGCAATTGGGAAATAAGATATGCAGGAACTGGGGTATGGAGATCCATCTTGCCCTACTGGAAAGTTGGAGCGATGATGGGAGAGGATATAGGAGAGAGCAGATTGGAGGAGGTGGCATACTGTGGGATCACTGTTTTGGGGTGGTGGGTAGGGGAAAGATTGGGAGAAAATTTGTAACTCAAAATCTTGTGGAAATGAATGATGTAAACCAAAAATAAACATAAAATTCTATTAAAAAAAAGAAAGGGTTTGGTCACATGTATATTGTTATTGTTTTTCCTTCATTTTCAAAGAGAAACAATAAAATCATGGGGAAATGTCTCCAGTTATATATAAATTACATTCAATTGAGGAAAGTTGCTCAAAATTATTAGCTTCACTCTCCCTTCATAGAGAGTAGTTTGAAACAAACTATTAGTTCTTTATAGGTGAAAACATGTATCCAAATTGCATAGTAGTTCTCTTATCCTGGATCAGCACAGTGGCAAGTCAAAATTCCAAACAACTGAAAATGTCCTGGAATGCAGTAAATGACACTGATATCTTTATTGTCTGATCAAGCTCTAAGCACTCCACAGAGTCTGCTTCAGCCAAATTCATGGCTGTTAGAATAAAGTGTTATTTGTGCATTCCAATGGGGAAAACCTTCACATGCTTGGGGGAGACATCCCACTAACTCACCTATGGGCTTGAGGACTGCCAGTTACCTTCAACCTAGTTTAATGCATCTGTCAAAATGATTTTACTGGAATGTGGTCATTGAACATGCTATACAGCTTTTTGGAGCCAAAGGACACAGTTGGGTGACAAATTGTTATGGGAATGGGGATCTGAAGATCTTCCCTGTCCCTAAGCCCATTGATAGGCTTAAGTGACTCTGAGAACTTTCCTTGATTTGAAAATATACTCTGCCCCCTAATAGGTTGTATGTAGTCATATGGAGGCTGTGGGGGGGGGCAGGCTTGTTTTTCAGGAACACCAACACTTTGTTGCTTTATGATTGAGCAGTGCCTGGGCTGTGATTGGGTTGTGACATTCTCTGATCCAGGAGAAGGCTATATATACCCTGATGTGAAGTTTTGTTTTCGGCCTCACTTTGAGAAGAGTTGTGTGATTTGACTAGAAAAGACTCTGGGCAGCTGTTGAGTCCCCTGGCTTTGAAAACCCATATGTTGGTGCTTCCCTCTCTGGTAACTGACTAGGTATGGATGTAATGGTCAAACAGCTGGAAGCCTGTCTGCTGATCTGTTTCTCTGTTTGCTTGTAACTGGTTTGTATTTTCTGAAGTTCAGGGTGCTGACTTTTTCCACTGAACTTGGTAAATGACATATGTTTGATTAATTAAAGTAAGATGGTTAACCCATTTTGAATTGTTTTCCTTTAGAAAAGCAGTTCTAAGAACCTGTGTTGGCAGCCACCCTGTGTACACTAGGGTATAAAAGTGGACACCAAAGGTTAATCAGCAGCCCTGAAAAGGGCTCAGCAAGCCCCCACATCAAAGGTGTTAGTCTTCCCTAAATACTCCATACACCCCTGGCATGTGTGTATGCCTACATGTGTATGTCTTTGTGTATGCTCACACATCACACACAGACAACTCCAGATTTTCTTATCAAAGAAGTTTGATATCAATATTTCCTCCCCCTAGTCTCCATTTGACTGAATCTTTTAGCATTAAGTCCTAAATTCTCACTTGGTGCTGCTAAGAGGCTGTTTTGAGAGTGATATTTAAGATAAGGGACAAATATACATATATTTCCCACCGAACCTTTATCACAGAAGCTTTATACAAAGATTACACACACACAGAGAGAGACACACAGTCTTTAATAGATTAATGATAAAATGAAATAGAAATTCTCAAAAGAATTGCAAAATATTAACAGTCATAAGAAATGTTCAATACCATTAATAATAAAAATTTATGTAATCTAGAAGTTTTTTTTTCTCAGACTGTAAATTTGCAAACAAAAATGTCAATAATAAATATTGAAGTATAGTGAAGGTATAGTTGACTAACATTGTTGGTGGAGCTGCAAAATGACAGAACCATTTTGGAAAGGAATTTAATATTATGTAATTAAAGTGAATAAAATGTACGAGAGAATCCAATACTAGGTTTTGTATCACAAGCAAGTCTTTGATGAGAAGAAAGTTACCATGTACACCAAAATATTTATAGCAGCACTTTTCATGATAGCTAAGAATTGAAAACAACATAAATGGCGTTTGTTTGGAGTTTAACAATTTTTTTGTACATGAATGCAATTGAATATCACAGTGCTATAAAATAAAACTATGCAATGATTTAAGAAAAGTATGGTAATATTTACATGAACTGACATGAAGGAAGCAGAGGCAAGAAAACAATATACACAGTAATAATAACAATAAAAATGGAAAGAACACCCACATAAAAAATCAAAAGTGAATATGAAGATTAGACCATTACTTGAATGAACAGATATGTGAAAACACCTCAAACTCAACACTTTGTGGATGTAGGAAGTTCATAGGTATAAAACATTGCATATGTTTTTGCCCTTGTTCAGAGTATTGAGCAGTTGGGTTGATTTTTTTTTCCTCTTCTTGTTCTTGTAAATACTTTTGCTTTATGGGATGGTTCAATGGGAGCTGGTATTCTTACTAAAATACTTTTAGTGTATCCGTATTTCCTCTGGAATAAGATGCGAGTTTGGGGGGGGGGGATTAATGTGTTTTATTTTAGATAATCTAAATGACATGATTTAACAAAAATAATGCCTCTACTCTAAATCAAGGTAAAAAAATAATGAATGACTAAAGCTCATGATGACATCAGTCCGAGTTTGTTCAAGTCCTGGTGCTGTGTAGATGACAAAAGCAGTAGCAAGTTATGATGACAGGTGAATTAAAGTAATCAGCTGAATTTGTTAATATATCTCCATTTCTAAATTATCCTTAAAGAAAATCACATATGGGGTCATGCTATGTTCACGGAAATTCAAGAGAGTTACCAGGCAATCTGGATTCATGTTTTTGCCTACAAAGCACACATTGTTTTTAATTAGCAAGGAACGTTTATTTGTTCTGCAACATCAGTCATAAAAGGTTTTACTCTGTCTGACTTGGGTTCTTCAAGGCCGACTTTAACTGATTTTATGTGGTCTTTGATGGACTTTTTGTAGGATGTTTTTTTCTGAAAGTAGTTTCTTGCAGATGATGGTTTATTACTATGTCAACTGCAGTGATTACAGTGCCATCTGTTCCTCTACCCTCAGGACCTTCAGCAGAGTCGTTTCCATAGATGAGTGAATCATCAATGGTACCTTCTGTCCTACTCACCATCTTCCCCTCCATCTCCAAGCAGAACCCTTCGCGATCTTGTAAATGTAGAACACCTCTTCAAGGCTGAAGAATTCTGGGCAGATGATCATGGCGGTGAAAGGAGGGATCCGGCAGCTGCGGAGGCTCTAGCGCTGTGATAGGTCATGGCAGGAGAAGAGGGAGGGTCAGAGTTTGGTGTGAGCTTGATGCAGTGGGGAGCAGAACTTGGCTGAAAAACGGGTAGCTGGCGGAAAAGTATAATCTTCTGTATTTAGCATTTATGACTTTACAATCTGACTTTTGCAGACTTTTTACATATCACTCCCCTTTAAAGAATTCTATAGTTTAGCCAAATTGGCCTTTCTGACCCTTTCATCTGAAACTCCATTTCCTATCTCCATGCCATTGCCAAAACTATCCCAACATACCTGTAATGCGTTGGTCTCTTAAAACCACTTAGCTTCTTTAATAGCTAAACTTAAATGCGAACTGCTTCATGTGGTAACTCATGATTCCCCTCTAGATGCTGGTGCTTTTCTAATAAATTGCTTTGTATTTTCTTTGAATATATTTTGTATTTACTTAGAATGTATAAGTAGAATATACATTCTTCAGAGAAGAGACTGGCTGTTGTTTGTTTTTGTCTTTATATCACCAGAATCTAAAATACTTCCTGGTACATGGTAGGCCACTGGGGAATAAAACAGAAAAGAAGAAACAAAAACAAGCAAAAAAATAAAAACTTGGTTGCTAAGGAAGCAAGCATCTATTAAGTGCATAATATATGAGAAGCACTTTACAAATATTATCTTATTTGATCATTACCACAACCTTTCAAGGTAGTTGCTCTTAAAACCTTCTATACAGTAAGGGAACAGAGCCTTGCCCAGCTCACAAAATGACAAGTATCTGATACTAAATTTGAATTCTGGGCTTTGTGACACTGGGAACAGGACTCTACCTACTGCATCGCTTAGCAGCCCCTGAGAGAGACAAATTTTTACATAAGAGAAATTCTCTGAGATCACACAGTTCTGCTACATGCTTTCATAATTCCAAAGGTTTTCTGAGAAAAAAATCTCTTCACAAAGAATTGTTTTGCAGAAAGTGTCCATAGGTGCAAGTAGCCTAATTACTGACAGCAGTAACCATTCTTTCTATTTCTATCATTTACACTATGTCCCTCAAATTTAAATAATAGTGGTGCAATATGGTTAAACTATGGCCGGTGTTACTGCTTTTCTAGCCATATATTTACTGAGAATGTTGCTGGCATTTTTGAAGTAAACTTCAATAATGGTGCAGATAAGACATCGGGGAAAAGGATGATCAAATCTTGTTAAGTAAGAGAAATAGAAATAACACTTTTTCAGCATACTAGTACTATTTTTATAATTTAAGTGGATTTTGTTCCCATATTCAACTCAGTCTTCTACTTTATTGTGGAATTAATTGACCTGTTCTATTACAAAAAAAAAGTAAATATATTGTGTTTATGGTTATTTCAGCTATGTAAGCTATGTACTTTTGAAGTTAGGAAATGTCTGTTGTTCAACAAATGTTATTAAGTGAGCTCATATAAAGTATTTAACTCCCACCGGGTTTTGAAATAGTTAAATCAAAGTGATTAACATGCCAGCATGAAAGGGCCAAGTGGGAAAAAGAAATAGATTTCCAAGCTGTTAAATATAGCTGGAGAGTATTATAAATGGAAACTAAAAGGAGTTTAAATGAGTTGAAAGATCTCTTATGAATTAACATATTAAGGGAAATGTGTCTCTGAAGGCAACAGGGCTCCCTATCATACCCGCTATCAAGAACTTTAGTGCACTCTGTCCTCCTTCATAATTTTTTCTGGGTTTTAAATGACTCTGTTTTCTCTTTGCCACTGGGGGCAAAAGATGAAAATGACCTTTAAATAAATAATTCACATATAGGTTTCAATGCAATCTTCAATAACTCTTTCCTTTAATAAAAGATTATACAAAGCTTTTAATATTTTTATTAGTCTGAATAGTATATTTTAGATAGTTTTTGTTTAGTAACATTGTAGAAAAAATATTTCCAAATTAGGTCTGTATGCAAAAATTATGGCACATATGTATATTACATACATATAGCAATATAAGTGAATTTTGAATAACTGAGGGGAGAAGGATATTAATGTTAATTAGATAAGGGAAAGAAAGGGAATAAAACATATAGCCTTTTCAACTGAGTTGGGAAAATGTGTTCTTGAATTTTGATTTTTTTTTTTTGCTTTTACATCTGCATGCATACCACTTTGATCTTCTTTGTATCATAATGAAGCAGCTAGGTTGGGTGATTGGCTATCAGTAGTTTCTTTTAATTGTAAATGAGAAGATCTCTAATCATCTCAGCATGATGTAGGCCTATGGCTGATGAATTTTGTGTAGTATAGCCATCCTTTAAATAAAGTTTAGCTAGCCCTATGTGAAAAGAGTATTTCCTAAAGGTTTAGATCCAATCAAGTCATTCCCCCTACTCAATAAATTCCAGGGGCTACATGTTGCCTCTAGGATCAAATATAAAATGCTCTGTTTGGCATTTATAGCCATAAGTACTAACGTTCTGCTATATTTCCAGTCTTCTTTTGCCTTATCACCTTACTCCCTCACACATTCTCTTCAAATCAGTGACACTGCCCTCCAGTCTGTTCCAAGAACAAGACATTCCCTTTCTCAGTTCAGGGCATTTTGTCTGGTTATCTTCTATGCCTAGAACATTTTCCCTCCTCCACTCCAACTACTGACCTTTCTGGTTTATAGCCTATTATTCTATATTATATCCTATATTAATTATATTTTATTTATCCTGTATATAACTTCTTGCTTGGTATAAATTTCTTTGCATGTGGTGTCACCAATTAGTTTGTAAGCTTCTTGAGGACGAAAGTTGTCTACTTAGTACATAGTAGGCATTAAGTAAATGTTTATTGATGGACTGAATTTCTGGAGAATAATATAAATGAAGAATATATTAAATGTTTAAATGAAAATAATAAGATTTATTAATTAAATTGCATTGAATAATGACCAAGGAGACATTCTATAAAGAGTTGGCAAAGTTTCTAGCTTAAAATATTCTCAGTAATTTCAGATATAGGCATGTGAGCTGCATGTTTTTTACCAGGTGTACATGTAATTTCATTAAGATAGTACTTCCAAAAAAAATGTAAGATAAAAAGGCCTGAGAGAAAAGCAGAAAAAAGAAATAAGGGGACATATAGAGGATGGGTGAATGTAAAAAAGGAGAGAGAAAAGAAGAAAAGAAATGAAGACAGCAAAAGAAAAGGAAGAAGAAAAGAATAAAGGAGAAGTAAAGGAAGAAAATAGAGAAAAGAAGAAATAACTGAAAAAAAGAATGGGGAAGATACAAGGTTGGAATGTGTAGGATTGGCAATTTTCCTAGTAGGGACTCATATGACAGGCAATCCTTTCTTGAATCAGGCTTTGAATCTTATCCTACCCTTTGGTTCATGACTCATCCTATGGTAGTAGCTAAAAAATTATGTTAATTTTACTTTAAAGTATTCAGAACAATAAAGTATTATGGTGTTAAGTCAGAGAAATTTTGGGAAATTAAAATTATTTTAAAATATTACATGAAAGGTACTATTTTGCTCTGTTACACTAGGGCACATGACTAAAAAATTCAAAACAACTCCTCTGACAATCAGCCTAGCCCCACAAAGATCAAAGGCGAAGCAAAATCATAACCTTTTGACTCACTGGTTATTAGATTGAACCAATCAATACTATTAAAGGGATCATGTCACTTTTTTATTTCATTATGCCAAGAAATTGAAATCACTACCAAAAAATGCCTTTTAATTAAGATTTCTTTAGGATAATAAAAATTTGAGCTGTAAGAGGCCTTACAAATCATCTAGTCTAGCCTCCAGAATATTTTGCTTATGTAGCATAGTTAATTACTAAGCTTAAAAAGGAAAACTATAATATGTCCTGAATCAATCTGAAAATTACTAAAGCAAATCTCTACTCCTTTCTCTCTTATTCTATAGTACAATAGAATTAACACTTGATTTAGAATCAGATGACCTGATTTCAAATCATACCTTTGCTATTTAGTATCATGTAATTTTGAAAAATACACATATCATGTCTAGTTCTCTTTTCTTTTAAGTTTAATAAAGAGCAAGGACTAGACAATTTGCACAGTCTCTCTCACTTATAAATCATATGACTTTATAATCCTAAATCATTTAGCTTTCTACATCAGCTGATTATGTTTTACAACTGCTTTCTTTCCTACATTTAAAAGGATGATTACTATTGTAATCATCATCACCATTAGTATTAGTAGTAATAGTAATGTGTTGACACTTATAAACTCTGTCTCCTTACTTGATGCCCTTAGGTCATATGGCATCCTACAAGAAGATAAAATATATTTATGTTAATTGTCCAGCAAAAGAATTTAATTAGGGGAGTAAACAATCTAAATTGCCCACCTGGTGGCATATACTTGAGGCATTAACACAGTGTTTGATTTCTCTGATATATTGCAGAATAATCTTCATAAGAGTCTGCTTATTCCCAGATACTAGCCAATAGAGGGAAGTCTGTCCAGAAATAGCTAGACTGTTCCAGCCATAATCAAGCCATTATTTTGGCTGAAGTGCTTAGAATTTGGATTAAACCTCTTTGATTGAGTGTAAAATTAATCGAGATTATAAAAGAGTGTAAGTCAAAAAAACATAAAATCTGCTATTTCTATCTAGATCTTTAGGTATCACCCAATTTGAACTACTTTTTTCAGTTCAGATATTCATATAATTCAGACTTATCACTGTTTTCTGCCTAGAATTAAGTTAAACTGAAATAGAATATCATTCTCAAATGGACACATCAACCTCGAGTTGTCTGCTAAACTTCCTCAATTGCCCTCCTTGATTTGGTGAATGTAACTGAGAGATTCCAATCATATGCATTGGTAACTCATGGGGAAAAAAGAATGGAACAAAGGAAATTCTGCCTCAAAATAACAGACTAGAATCAATTGAAAGCAAGGAACTTTGTGAGGACCAACTGACAATTTCAGCAATTTTAAAATCTCTTCCTGTGGCTGTAGTCCTTATTGCTGCATTCAGATCAGTATCTCTCCCACTTCAAGGACATCTAGTCACCTATATCTCATGAATTCTTGGCTTCAACAAAGGAATTTTCAAGAATAGTGTATTCTTTGTGCCTCCTCACATGGTTCCAGTTACAAGCTGCTTGGATTTCTGACAGCAGCAGAAGTAGATAGTAGGCAGCATGAGTAACATCACAAATAAGTCCAAACCATACTACTCTACATTATGTAGCATCACAGAGCCAGAACAGAGGAAGGGAGGAAGGGAGGAAAGAAGGGAGGAAGGAAGGAAGGAAGGAAGGGAGGAAGGAAGGAAGGAAGGAAGGAAGGAAGGAAGGAAGGAAGGAAGGAAGGAAGGAAGGAAGGAAAGAAGGAAGGAAGGAAGGAAGGAAGGAAGGAAGGAAGGAAGGAAGGAAGGAAGGAAGGAAGGAAGGAAGGAAGGAAGGAAGGAAGGGAATCTGTATGCCAAAATGTATAGATCATGTCTACTTTATATGTTAGGGTACTTTGTCCTTTTGAAGAAATAGTTTGGAGAGAGATAATTATCCTCTTTTGTATAAGAAACATAAGAATATTTTTTGTAGTTTCCTTCTCTCTGAAACATCATTGTATACCCTAAGGAAAAGAGTATTCAAAGGAATGAAAGGGCAAAGGAGATCTAGAGGTTACATTAGCAATATTCATAATTAATATGGGTAGTAATAATATGAATACAAGTAATATTAATAGTGATTAGTAGTAATTAATTAATAGTAGTAATTAAATAGTAATATTAATTATAATTGCATATATATATATACATTTTGCTTTTCCAAATGCTTTCTCATATTTGTTTTGTCATTTGATCATCATAATTAATCACTTGAGTTTTATATGATCTGTAGCATTGTTTTCATTTTGCACATGAAGAAATTAAGATTTAGGTTTGAGTGAGTCCCTCAAATTACATCAAGGAAATCTAGATGTCACATTTCCTGATAATGCCTAGATTTTGTGGACAGACAATACCAAAACCAAGTTTTCTACCTCCCATTCTGCTATTCTTTTACTTCCCACCAGTCTGATATTCTTTTGACAATATTATTATGTCTTTCCCCATGTATAGGTTTCATTTGTTTTGAATAACTGGATCTCTTTACCCCTAACTTCTTTACACCAACTGTTGTACTGTCCTTTGTAGAGTATATTTGGAGGTCATAGTGTATATTCATTTAGGATGGCAACCATCACCCTATTTATTTCAAGTCAGATTTTATGTTCATTTTTCTCTTGCCCAAGGAATAAATTATTCCTATAATAGAGTATTATCTGCCAAGTTTTTTTTCTAGTTCTCATTAGTGTTTTCTCTTTATCTATGGGCAATTTTCTATTTAAAAAAGAGTCAAAAATCATCTGAGCCTCATACACTTGATGGGAATCCCATTTTTAATACTAGGTTTTCCCTAAAAAAATCATTGGGGATCGACAAGTCATTATTGAATGATTTGGTAGTATGGGGAGGGGAGACCACAAAGTAATCTGCTAGGTTTCAACTTTCAAGCCTCCCTCTATTCAGCCAAAAAATATAGTCTTGATGCTTTCTCTGTTTTTTAACTTGCTATTTTGACATCCCCAATTCCTCCTCCTCCTCGCTTTCTACTATAAAACTTTAGCAGAAATGAAAATCAACTAATTCTCATGTGGGGGGGGGTACAGAGACAGGATGGCAGAGAAAATGCAGAGACTCTCCTGAGATCTATGTAAAATTCCTCCAAACATCTTTTAAAAATCGATAAAACAATTCCTGGAGCAGAAGAATCCACAAAAGTATGGGGTAAAAAATATTTTTACAACCAAAAACAACTTAGAAGATCATCAGGAAAGGTCTAATGTTAAGAGCAGAGTACTGTCCAGCATAGACCAGCCCTAGCAAATGAGAAGCAGACCTTGGGAGCCAATGAATCAGCAGCTGCAGGAGCTGCTTCTGGAGCTCTTAGCCCACAAATGGTAAGGGAGTCAAACAACCAATCAGAAGAACATTACAGGGGTCTTTTTATTAGCTGTGATGCAGGACTCTGTTGCTTTGTGCATACACAGATCCAAGTCTCAGCCCTGGTGAGGATGAGCACTACCATAGCTGAGCTTGTGGTCATAGTGGAGCAGGGACCTTCCTCACAGTTCCAGGAAAGAAGAGAATGCTTGTGGTCACAAACCATTGCAAAATGCAGAAGAGTAGTATTGGAAGAACTGAAAACTTATGGATCCCTAGAAGTATCTCTGAAAACAGCTATGAAAAATCTCTGTGCAAGTGCTCCCTCCCCCTGAAAGCAAAATTCTACTTTAAGAAAGAGTTAAAAAGTCAAGAAATAGGGGCGGCTAGGTGGTGCAGTGAGTAAAGCACTGGCCCCAGTTCAGTTGTGGCCTGAGCCACTTAACACCCACACAATAATACTAGCCGTGTAACCTTGGGCAAGTTATTTAACACCAATTGCCCTCCAAAAAAAAAAGGCCAAAAACAAACAAAAAAAAAGTCAAGAAATAGACTGGAAAAAAATGAGTGGACAATAGAAAAAAATTCTCACCACAGAAAGTTACTATAGTGCCAAGGAAAATCAAAACACATACTCAGAAGACAAAAAAAGTCAAAGCTTCTACATCCAAAGCCTCCAAGAAAAATATGAATTGGTCTCAGGCCATGGAAGAGCTGAAAAGGGATTTTGAAAATCAAGTCACAGAGGTAGAGGAAAAACTGGGAAGAAAAATGAGAGTGATATAAGAAAATCATGAAAAAGTAAGTCAACAGCTTGGTAAAAGAGACAAATAAATACTGAAGAAAATAACACCTAACAAACCAGAATAGACCAAATAGTAAGAGATACAACTCACTAAAGAAAATAATTCCTTAAAAGTTGAAATTCAGCAAGTGGAATCTAATGAATTTATGAGAAATCAAGAAGAAAATAAAACAAAACCAAAAGAATGAAAAAAAACATATGCTAGAAAACAAGTCAAATGGATGAGAATATGTTTTAAAGATCTATGACCAAGGGGCGGCTAGGTCCTGCAGTGAGTAAGAGCACCAGCCCCGGAGTGGGGAGGACCCGGGATCAGTTCTGGCCTCAGATACTTAACACCCCCCCCCCCCACACACACACACACACACACACACACACACACACACCAAAAAATTTTTAAGAATTAAAAAAATAACTGGCTGTGTAACCTTGGGCAAGTTACTTAACCCCAAGTTACTTAACCCCAATTCCTTTACAAAAATAAAAAAATAAAAAAAAAAGATCTATGACCAAGATGGATAAATACTGATTCTGAATCAAAATCTGATGTTTATCAAATGTATAATTCCCACATGATTATGTTTAATAGCTTAAATTCAAGTATATTATCATTAAACAAGTTACATATCATAACTTGATTTCATATGATTTTTAATTTAATTACCTCTATAAGAAAGATTTTTATTAATGTTTAATAACTGTGAGGACCAAAGATGGTCATTTGCACATGTTGCATGATGCACCAAGACAGAAATTTGGAGACAGAAATATCTGGTTCACTTTTTGGTCTTGTTACAACATTTGTACCTTGAATAAATCATATAAATCTAACTGGTCTTTTTTTTAATAAGATGGTAAAATAGACAGTTTTGAAAAGTCCCTTCTAACTCTAAAGTTAAGATCCTTGGCTACCTCCATTCACAACCTCAATCTCCTTTTATCCCTCTCTGTATTTTTAATAACCTTTCTCAGTCTATGCTCTACTTAATTTCTTTGAAATCTTTACCCAAGTTATGTCAAGGATATGAGATTTCACCAATATAATTATTGCCATCATCAAGTAGTATTAGAGATTTTTCATTCCTTTACCAATGTTATGGACAAAACTTTTGTCATTTAGTACAACCCACTTTGGGGAAACTCTTATGAACTTACAATAATCAAGCTGTTCTTTTGATGACTGATGGATAAATCTATTCTCTCCACTTGAGTTGAGTATCTTACTACTTAAGAAGATTTTGCCAGACTTTGTGTTTTGCTGGGATAGTCCTCAGACAAAGACAATTTCTTCCTTAATGTGACATGCAATTATACTGAAACCTTCATGGCCCGAACTATGGGGGCAAGAGGCTAGGGAACTTGGCCCAGACTCAGAGAAATCTGAGCTTAATTACCATCTTAGTTATTTCTCAACTTTTTTACCCACCTCACATAACTTCTTTGTTTCCTTACCTGTAAAATGGGGATGTGTGTTTTTTAAAATAAATTCACTGTTTTTGTGAACATGAAATGAGATAGCATACATAAAGCTCTATATTAATATGAGCTATTATTTGTTTATTAGGTCATATATTTTGAGGAAGTCTAACTAAGACTGTATATATGTATCAACTGTTTGATTTTTGCATATGGTGATTGATTTCTTATAACAGATTAGTTAGCAATCTTTTATAAGACATTGAAATGAACAAATCAGTTCTCTTAGGTCTCCCTGGTTATAATATTGATAAAGTACATTAACAAGCATTTATTGAGTTTCTTCTATGTGACAAGCACTGTGTTAAAGTATGGGGTATGCAAAGAAGTGAAAAAGATAGAACCCACTATCAAGGCTTATAAAGTACTTTCTATGAGAGCAAGCATTTTTATCCCAGTTTTGCAGATAAGTAAATTGACTCTAAGAGAGATTAAAATAATTGCCCAAAGTCAAATGACTCGCACATGATCAGACAAAAAATGAGTCTTTCTGGTACCAAGTATAGGTCTTTTTCAATGATTAAATGTTACCTCCCATATGATAATAATATCTGATTTAACTTAAGATATACACTCTTTGTTTACATTGTGCTATTTCACTTTATTACATTAATTGTATTTCTTCTGCTCTCCCCTTCCTTCCATGACATATCAGTTTGTCTGTTGTAAATTGGTTACTGAATAGGCAAGGAAAAGATTTGTGAAATTAAATGTTGTATAATAGTGCCTATCAAAGTATATTATGAATATTAAGTAAACATTATTCATAATACTATTTGAATAAAACACAGGAAATGTAATGAGAGAGGAAGCATAACCAGATGCAAAATGCAAAACACTGTTTTGAATTGACCCTGAGGCTCATAGGATTATGATGTGTGGACCCTTATGATATGGCCATACCATAAAAAGATCAATGGATATATAGCATTTACCTTTTGTTAAAATATAGTAGAAAAGAATCCTATATCCTATTATCTGGAAGTTCCCATTGAGTTATTACAGCAATTATCAGGATACTCTTGTTACACTGTTGCCGCTTTATACAGGTTTGGTTTAGAGAAGTTAAACTTCGAAGAAGGCCATTATGTCACTCAGAATTGTGAATTTAAGATCAAGCAGTATGTCAGTTTTTGAGGACCACAGGCCAGTGGGACTCTGACCCTGATGACTAAACAAGCCCTCTCGGGTGTTTGGCCTGCTAATGGGTCTGGATTGATTACCCATCACCCAGGAAAAGTGGACAAAGGTACAGGTGTGAGCATTAGGTCCCCAAGAGAAGCATGCCATTTGGCCTGGAACAGAGAAGTGCATAGTGTCCTCAGGGGAAGACAATTAGGGAGGAGGATTATGGCTCTATAAAGCTGTGCCTGGAATAATAAGCATTGGCTCTTCACTTTCACCATTCTGAGGGTCTGGTCTCTTTTTATGCACCCACTAGCAACCTCTGGGTCAGTGACACTTTCTCAGCCCTGCTTGGGGATGCCAGGCTCCCACAGTTTCTCAGTCCTGCTGAGAGACAAACTTGGCTCCCCACAGTCAGCTAGATATGGTTTGAAATCAGGCTTAAAAAAATTAGGCTGGATGGATGTCAGAACACTTAGCTTTTAGGAATCTTATCACTAACTTGTAAAGAAATATTAATCATAGCAAACTACCTGCTCTCTGTCTTTTTTCTTGTTTCATTTTGTTTCCTTTTTCCCATTGTTCATTCCATCCTATACATTCCTTCTTTATAACCTGACTAATGTCTAATGTGAAACTATTTTCAGATCTTATAATTGTTTGTATGTTGCCATGGGGGGGAGGGGAGGGAGGAAGGGGGAAAAATTTGAAACTGAAGGAATTGTGGAATTGAATCCTGTAAACTAAAAGGAAACAAACAAATTAATAAAGAACAAAAAATTAAAAAAATAAAAGAAATCTTAATCATTATTTTATAACCTCTGTTTATTCTCCTCATATGTCATTGAGGGAGGGAAAGAAAATAATTTGATTACAGCAGATGACCATTTACAATTCCAGCTCTTAAATTATAGCATTCATCCTGATTCATTTGGATGCAACTCAATTCAATTCAAAGAATTTATTAAGTGCTTAATATATAAAAGACTGTGCTAAACTCTGAAGGACACAAAAGCAAGAATGATATAGTCCTTGGCCAAAAGAAATTTAATTAATTATAATAAGGACCAAAACTTTAAACCTAAAGGAAAACATAAGCCTTCTTTTTGGTATTCTATGCTGACTATGCCAGCATTTCAGATTTATTGCAGTTGAGAATGGGGTCCAGAACAAAAGACTAAATAAAATATATTACATTAAAGCCACATCCATCATGCAATCATAAACTCTACAGAACCAAATATCAATGAACAAGTGAGGGATCAGTTGCATCACAGGGAGAAAGCAATAGCATATGGAAACGACTGTCAATAGCCACAAATGCAATTCATCTGGGTCTATTACTTTTGTTATGTGACTGGTGATCTAGTAATTACAAACCAGAAAGCTCATAAAGCATTTTGTGTTCCGAGGCATTCTGTTTCTGTAGCATATGGGTTCCCTTCCTCATGTATTTCTCTCTTTGAGAAAGGCACTAGAAATATGTGCCCTGTCCTTTTGTTTCCAGGAGAATAAGGACCCTTGAAGGAAAAGAAGCTAACCTGTCTATCACTGAGTGTTAAAAAGGAACTTGAGAATTATTTAAAGCTGGTTGGATCCCTGGTTTGATGGCTATTAATAAAAATTAGCCTTAGGGTAGGCTACTTAGACTCCTGCCTGAGATTGTGCCTCTCAATTTTTTCCTTCCTCTGCTATCAAGGGAATATGCCTGGAGAAGAGAACAGTACTATAGTGTTTATTATCTTTCCCCTCAGTCATTATTACTCTAAGTGAAGGGTTTAGTTTACTGCTGGCTTAATACTGCAACTCACTAAAAAAATCAAATGGAAGTTAATATCAACCCCCTCCCTCCACTGCCCCTCTGACCCACCCCCTAATCAATTTCCCAAATCATTGTATTTTGTGGGCATTATGCTTTTGGTTTCAGGAATTTGAGTTAAGCGAACCTGATTTATGTAAATCTTGAAGCTTTTATTCTCTGCAATAGTGATACATTTTACCTAGCTAGTTGGTGTTCATCTTCCTTATCATACCCACAAAATTAAAATTTGCAGATAAGAAAGTCCAGCCCTCTCCCCCCCAATTACCATGACAATATTTTAGTCCTTGAGTATCGGTTAGTAATATTTCTTCCATCATCCATATTTCTTACCTGTGTTTGGCCTGTGTTTTCCCTTTTAACTCTTCTCTTTTCTTCCTAACATAAGAGTATTGAACAAGATGACTTCTGATCTATGATTCTCTAATCCTTGCTCTTCTGTACCTACCCTTCTCTATTTTCCATCACTCATATCTATTCAGGGTAATTGTAAAAGGACCTACATTTTCTTTTTGACTATCACAACATTCTGAAGCCTACAGAACAAATCAAAGCACTTTTAAAATACCCAGGAGTTTCTTAATAAGACAACAACAACAAAAAACTCAATTGAAGCTTGTTTTATAAAATTCTGAGAGTTATTTGTAGGTTAAAAACTGGAAGAGTTTTTTTTCTCTGGAGACCTAGAATACTAAGCTAACACAAACTTCCAGGTTTATTGTTACATCTGTGAGCAAGATTGTTTAAATCTGATCAAATAAAATTGTACCTATTTCATGAACCTATTTCAATCCACTGGTGATTGGAGTATAGAGTGCCGCCAACACTAGATAGTTAATGATTCAAGTAATTATTACATAGCCTGCATATGACTGCAGAGTTATAATTCTGGTCTCAGTAAAAGGAGATTACATGCTAAATTTGTGTTATATATTTAGGAAGGAATTTGTACCTAAAATAATCCTCCTCTACAAAATTCAAAAAGCATCCTCCCTTCATTTCTTCATTGGTTTAAACAACACGTAAAGCATGAAAATAGAGGATCCCAATTAAGTCTGTACCTACTAATATAATTAGATGAGGCAACAACTTTCTGATGATCCCATGCCATTTAACATGTATCTCCTATGCATATCCATTTCCTCATTATTTAATGACATGTATGTGCCTCTGTGCTTATGGCTGATGAAAATACTTATATCATCCCAGTTTTGAAGTGAGATTTAGTCCAAATTCCTAATCTCGTAATTGAAGTTTTGAGGCTAAGAAAAATTATTTTGCCATAGTCATAGGTAGCAACTCACAGAGCTTGAACTTGAAATCAAGTCCTCTAATTCCAAAAGCAAACTTCTTTCCACTGTACCTTGGTGTTTATTATAGTTCATTCATTGTTACTATGATGATTATAGGAGATTTCTCAAAGGTTGGGGAATATATCTGCTTAAACTATTCTCTATGACCTCATGTGCAAAGATATGCTTAATGATTTTTTTGATCAAAGATATGAAACAATATCAGTCTAATGCATAAATAAAAAAGAAACAGTTCTTGTGGGAAAAAGTTTATAATGAAATTTCATGAAAACTCAAAGTTTTTATTCCTTACTTCAATCTCTTCTACTCTGAGCTAATTATCGTGAATTATTAGAGGTCTGACTATGTGAATCTTCCCCCAATTCCAACTCTGAAAAAACTCCAGTGTCTCCCTATTATTTACACCATCAAATATGAAATCATTTTGTTGGCATTTGATGTCCTTTACAATCTGAAATCTACCGATTTTTCCAGGCTTCTTAAACCTTATTCCCCTTCATATACACTACTTCTTATTTACTCACAAATACATTCCTTCTTTTTGACCTTTTATGTGTGCATATCTGCATGTATATATGTGTGTGTATGGGCGTATAGCTGTGTGTGTTTGTGTGTGTGTGTGTGACCATTCTTGGTATCTCTAGTGCTTAAGCTCGTCTCTGGATAAACAACTGAACAAATAGTATCAGAACATATTCTATCTTAATTTATTTTTTTTAAATGCTTTATTAACTTCTGATTTACATCGTTCGTTTCCGCCAGATTTTGAGTTACAAATTTTCTCCCCGTTATTCCCCCACCCATCCCCCCAAAACAGCAGTCCCACAGGATATCCCCACCTCTGATCTGCTCTCTCCCATATTTTCTCCCATACCCGTTTCAACTTTTCCAGTAGGGCATGGTGGATCTCTATATTTCCCAATTATATGTAAAACAATATTGATAATAGTATATATATATATTTAAACATTTGATTTTAAAACTTTGAATTCCAGATTCATTCCCTTCATCCCTTATCACCCACCCTTACTGGGAAGATAAGCAGTTCAGTATAGGTTGTACATGTGTGGCTAATGCAAAACAATAACATAGCAGATATATTGTAAAAGACTGACTATATTTCCCTCCCTCCTATCCCACATCCCACTTGTTCTATTCTCTACTTTGATCCTGTCCCTTTTCAAAAGTGGGTGCTTCCAACTTCCCTCCCCCCCAGCCTGCCCTCCCTTCCATCATCCCCCCTCACATGCTCTCCCCCCCTATTCTCCTGGAGGGTGAGATCCCCTATTTAGTGTGTATTTCCCTGCCTCCTCAAGCCAGATTCAATAGGAATAGGTTGACCCATTCCCTTTTGCCTTCCTATTCTTCCCCTCCATTGTAACCATTTTCCCTTGCCTCTTCTGTATGAGATAGTTGCCCCACTCTGTCTCTCCCCATCTCCTCTCATTATATCCCTCTCACCTCTTAATTTCACCTTTTAAGTATCATCCCTTCCCGTTAAATTGGTCCCGTGCCCTCTATCTATGTATACCTGTAAACATATACACACACTCACATATGTATTCATATGCCTGCATACCCTCATATAAAGACATATATATATATATATATATATATATTATACATATTTCTAATCCCTTCAACTACTGAGAAAAGTTTCATAAGTTACAATTATTGTTTTTCCATGTAGGAATGTTAATAGTTCAACTTTGGCCAAGTGGATCAGCAAGCAAGAGCACCGGCCTCAGTGCCGGGATGACCTGGATCAAATCCGGGCCCAGACACCCAGCACCACACCCAGGAACAACAACTGGCCATAAAACCCCGATCAAGCCACTCAACCCCAATTGCTTAAAAAAAAAATAGTTCAACTTTGATAAGTTGCTTATGATTTCTTTTCCCTGTTTACCTTCTCATGCTTCCCTTGCTTCTTGTATCTGAATGTCAAATTTTCTATTCAGCTCTGTTTTTTTCAGCAAGAATGCTTGAAAGCCCTGTATTCCACTGAATGACCATACTTTCCCTGAAACAGGATACTCAGTTTTGCTGGGTAGGTGACTCTTGGTTTTAATCCCAGCTCCCTTGACCTCCGGAATATCACATTCCAGGCCCTTCGATCCCTCAGTCTAGAAGCTGCCAGATCCTGGGTTATCCTGATTGTGTTTCCACAATATTCAAATTGTTTCTTCCTGGCTGCTTGTAATATTCTCTCCTTAATCTGGGAATTCTGGAACCTGGCTATAATATTCCTAGGAGTTTTCTTTTTGGGATCTTTTTCAGGAGGTGATCGGTGGATTCTTTCAACCTCTATTTTGCCCTCTCGTTCTAAAACATCAGGGCAGTTTTCTTTGAGAACTTCCTGGAGGATGCTTTCCAGGCTCTTACTTTGGTCATGGCTCTCAGGCAGTCCAATAATTTTTAAATTATCTCTCCTGGATCTATTTTCCAGGTCAGTGGTTTTTCCCATGAGATATTTCACATTGCCTTCTATTCTTTCATTTGTTTGGATCTGTTTAACAGCATCTTGATTTCTCATAATGTCATTAGCTTCCATTTGCTCCAATATAATTCTGAAGCAATGATTCCCCTCAGTGAGCTTTTGAGATTCTTTTTCCATCTGGCAAATTCGACTTTTTAAGGCATTCTTCTCCTCATTGCCTTTCTGAGCCTCCTTTGCCATTTGAGTCAGTCTGTTTTTTAAGGTATTATTTTCTTCAGTCAGGCTGTTGACTCTCATTTCATAATTTTCTTGCATTGTTCTCATTTCTCTTCCCAATTTTTCCTCCACTTCTCTTATCTGCTTCTTAAGGTCCTCTATGGCCTGTAACCAGCTTGTATTTTACTTTGAAGCTTTTGGTGCAGGAGTTCTGACTTCACTGATTTACTCCTGTTCCATGCCTTGCTCCTTCTTATCCCCAAAATAGGAGTGTAATGTTGGAATCTTCTGTCTGCTTTGTTTCCTTTGCCCTTTCATTTTGCCACTCAATGATTTGACTTTTGGGCTTTTTGCCACAGTAGGACTCTGCCACCAGACAGGGGAGTTTTCGTCCCAAACGCTGGGGTTTTCTCAGCTGCCGGAGGTATTAGATGGGTGCCCTCTCTGAGGTCTCCACACGCTCTGGCAAGCTGGACACACACCCCAGGACCTCCACCCTAGACTGCAATCCAGATCCAAGCAGGTTAAAGCAAGAGCGATGACCCCTCAGACTGGTGCTTGGTCCCCCTACACTCTGCAGGCCAGGAGCTGAAGCTGCCACGTGGTGCTGGCAGGCTGTGCTGGCGTCTCAGAGGTTTCTCGCCCCGTGGGTAAAAGCCAAGCACTCCCACTTACTGGGTCCCAAAGTCCAGAATGCACTGGCTTCTCACCTTGTCCTTCGCATCTATGTGTTGATAAATCTGGAAATGGCCACAGCTGCTGCTGATCTGGAGTCCCTCTGGCTGGAGGCTGGTCAGGCCCTCCCTGGGGCTAAAGCCTCGGTGTGGGGCTGGGCTGGGCTCCCAGAGCGCTGCACTGGCCGATTCCTGCCAGCCTGCCGGGCTGTTCTCAGTGGCAGGTTAGCTTCTCTGTGTCATTTTGTGGGTTCTGCAGCTCCAAAGTTTGTTTAGAGCCCCCTTTTTACATGGATTGGGGAGGGTGGAAGCCGGAGCTGCGGGAGCGTCGTGCTTCTACTCCGCCATCTTGGCTCTGCCCCACCGTGTCCTTCTATCTTAATTCATAGTGTTTCATTCCACTGTTTTCCACAAGTAACATTTAAAATTAATTTAAAAAGTTTTAACGCAAATAAAGTCCTGAGAAATATATATATTTTTTTCCGGTAATGTATGCAAGGCAAGAAATTAACCGATTGTACACTCTTGGGGGTGAGGTTTGTTTTGTATTGACAAAGGTTAAGTTGTTTGGCTGCTTCATATGATGTACATAATTCCACCACCACCCCCTTTCCCTAGTTATTTAAGTTTTACAAATAGGTATTTGAATATTATAAAAATGTCTTTTATACCTGAACTCTTATACCTTAACTTAAATGTCAATTGCACACTCTTTTATCTATATTCATAGGATTAAAATATGTATTGTATTGGAGCAGCTAGGTGGCACAGTGAATAGAGCACCAGCCCTGGAGACAAGAGGGCCTGAGTTCAAATCCAGCCTCAGACACAACACAAAAACTAGCCGTGTGACCTTGGGCAAGTCACTTAACCCCAATTTCCCTCAAAAAAATAGGGGGGCAAAAATGTATTGTATTCAATCTCCTTTTAGAATAAAGACTAATGCTCTCACTTGGTAGGTGGAGAAGGAAAGGTGAAGGAAATATGCATTTATAAAGCACCTATTATATGCCAGGCAAATGGGCTAAGAGCTTTTTTCAAGATGCAAGACGACCATCAGCATGGAAAACAAAAGTAATTATTTGATTATATTTTATATAAGAAACATATGCCAAGACATTAAATTACTCCTTTTTAAATAACAAAACATTAAGTAAACTTTTACACTGGAGCTTGAGTATTTGCTTTTGCTTTGAATGTACAGAAAAATTCTGAAAATGTTTGCTTTCTTCATTCATAACTTTCATTTAGTTTGAATTAATGCCAATGACTTAGATAAGGCAATTAGGGAAGGCATTATATACCAAGGGACTTTTTAAATATAATATTCCAAAGGACTATAGTATAATTATACATCTCTAGAAAAATAATTCTACTCTTTTCACAGAGAACCACTGGAAACACCTCTGGTCTGAAAGACAATCATGTATTACCTTGTATTATCATTCAATTCCTCATGCCTAATTCTAGTTTTCAAGGAGTTATTTTCTTGAGATTTTGGACCTATTTTTCCAATTGGTTAACTTTATTTTAATAATATTCTTGAATTCTTTTTTATGCTAAATTTTCCTCTATCTCTACGGTTTTTTAATTCCTTTTGAAATTCTTCCAAGAACTCTTTTTGGGCTTGTGAACATTTGATATCACTCTTTGGGGGTAGGAGTGGCTTATTTTTAATTTCACTGTCTTTCTCTGAATATGAACCCAGGTCTTCTTTTACATCAAAGGAGCTATCTGTGGTCAGATTTTTTTTTCCTTTGCTTACTCCTTTTTATTTTAATTTTGTTTTATTTTATTTTTAGCAACTTATTATTACAATCATGCTTTAATCCCAAGTTGTGGGCAATATTGTCCTAGACTTCTGGTTTTCTTTACAGTTATTTGTGGAATTCTGCTCAGAGACTCAACTTCAGGGACACCCCTCCTCCTCTAATTCATGGTTAAGTCCCTCCAGCTATGCTGTCTGCAAAACATTCTTGTTCCCTGTCATACTGCAGTCACTGGGCATGTGTTTATTCCCTCTTGCCCACAACAACAGCTCACCATCACATCTGATCAGCACCACCACCAGCAGGGGGTCCTTCAATCTTCCCTATTTCACCCTCTGCTCTTCCTTGGATGAAAGTTTGTGAGGTAAATATACATGAGGTGAAAGCTTCTGGGGCTTTAAGGTAAATGTTTGTGAGGTAAAATTTCTCGAGACTTTAAGTGAGGTGAATGTTGAAGTAAAATTTCTTGAGATCCAGTCTGCTTTCCAAAGGAGTTGTTCTCAGGGCTAACCATTTCTTGATTCATTGAAGATGGTCTTCAGTTGTCCAGGTTAAGGAGAAAATATTGCAAGCAACAATAAAAAAAATTCAAATACTGCAGATATACAGTCAAGATTTCTTAAGAATTAGCAGTTCCTATTGTAAAAGACTGTAGGTCTTGGAATATTATATTTTGAAGGGCAAAAGAGCTGGGGTTACATCCCAGAATAACTCACCAGCAAAGCTGAGCATAATCCTAAATGAAAAAAAATGTGCATTTGATGAACTGAAAGACTTTCAGGTTTTTTAACAAAAAGAGCAGAACTCAATGGAAAAATGGATATAAAAGATGCAGAAGAAATATAAGGAAAACATTAGAGACAAATTACCATTTACTCATTAGCATCGAACTGTAATTTATATATTGGAAAATGTTTTCAGTATTCCTAAACTTGTCATCATTACTGAGGTAGTTTTAAGAAAGCTTATGTATGATAATGTTATTCTAAAAATGGTTAGAAAAAGGTAAAAGGAGTCATGCTATTATAAAAATGGGACAAGAAAGGAAAAACTAATACAGAGTAAGCCGAGGGGGGTGGAGGGCTGATAATATTGGTACCTCACTTTCATTTGAACTGAAAAGGAAAGAAAGTATACATTTGTAAAGGTATAAAAGTCTTTTGAATACAGAGAGGTAAGAAAACCAGGGTACACAATGGGGGGAAGGTACAAAGCTATGTGGGTTGAGATTTGGGAGGATGGAAGTAGATGAGGGGAGAATTCTTGGAAGTGTGGGTGAAGTGGGGGGTGGGAGGAGAAGGAGAGAAGATAAGGTAACAGTTATAAGGTAAAAAAGCTAAAAAAGATAATCGTGAGTATAAAATAAGATGGAGGGAAATTCACAAATTATAATTTTGAATTTCAATGGGATATTTATAGTAGTCCTCTTTGTGGTGGCAAAGAACTATAAATTGCACGGACCTCCATCAATTGGAAAATGGGTGAATAAGCTGTGGTATATTGTTGTGATGGAATACTACTCTGCTGTAAGAAATGATGAGTTCAAATGATCTTAGAAACACATGGAAAGACTTGCACCAAATGATAAAGAGTGAAATGAGCGGAACCAAGAGAATTTGTGTACAGTAGCTACAATATTGTTTTAGAATGACTTTGAGTGACTGTCATTTTGATTGTTATAAATACACAAATTAATAATAAAGAAATATGAAGATGCTATCTGCATCCAGAGAAAGAACTGATAAATAGAGGTGTGTACATATGTATGTGTGTATATATAATGACATGCATATACATGTATATTTGTATGTGTGTACATACCCTTACATGTGTAAAACATATATACACAGACATACACATGCACACACACACACCTCTTTGTTTCTAAAGGTAGCCATCTCTGAGGGAGGGGGGAGAGAAAAAAAATATAAATTTACATGATGAGATTTTTTTTTGTATATTTGGAGAGAATAGCAAGTTGTACATGGTAAATTTGCAGGTCATGTATAATCATCTTTTTTGTTGCTGTTGTACTGTTATGTTTGTTCCATGAATTGAAAATTAAATAAATTGCTTAAAAAAAAAGAAAGACAGTTATGGGATAAAGTCTTTTCTGCCAATTCCTTGCAAACGTAGTGGAGGTCATGATAGGTAAGAGTATAACCCCTGTAATAACAAAACATTGTAGTGAATTTTGAGGGAGGAGTCAGAAGTAACAGATTCAAAGTGTAAAATATATTTTAGGGATTATCTGTTTGAACCTCCTCATTTTACAGATAAGAAAAGCGAGGTGCAGAGAAATAAAACTATTTATGTATAGTTCTCCTATTTGTTAACATAGTTTATTTTGTTTCTAGTTTTCCTAATATTGAACCCCTGTTGCTTTCCTGGTATAAATATAACCTGGTCTCATTGTATAAAATTTTTGATCAGTTCCTGTAGCCTACTTTGCTAATGTTGTATTCAAATATATTTGTGTCAATGTTCATTAGTGACAGTGGTCTACAATGTTTTCCTGCTTAACTTCTCCCTGGTTCAGGTAAAAATACTATATTTTTAGGATAGCAGAAATTTGCTATGATTCCTTCTTTTCCTATATTTAATTAAGGTAATTGTTCTTTAGATTTCTGATAGAATTCACTAATAAATCTACAGATAACAATTTTTAAACTTTAATTTGGTGCTTTGTTGGAAGGATTTTATTTATGAAAGGCAGAAAAGTATTAAGTATTAATGTCAGTCAAGAGAACAGCAAATTCCAAATATGCCTTTCCTAATGTTATAACTATACTCTATATGAGCAATATATTCTTGCAAAGTAATTTAAGGGCCATTTTAAATGAGAAATATGATTCTTCTTCTCTTTTACTACATCTGTCATTTGGAGATCCTCAAAAGTTTGCATATCATGTGTCTTTAGAGACCTACACAATTCAAAACCTATTTCATATCCCTGAGATTTAGAAATTTAGAAACAGCCAGGATAAAAGGAGGAAGTCAATTTTCTGTTGTTTTGATAAGGAAATTAGCAGATTGTCTGAGATGAATTCCTCAAATTTAATTTAATTATCTGAGGAGAGTAGCAAGCATTATATTACCCCCCCCGACATTAATTATAGGGATTTGATATCACTAACAATTATTTAATTTTTTCAAAGTGCTAATCAGAAAGTTTTAATTTATTAATTATCCCTTAATTTGGTATGTTCTGGATGCTCAGCATCTGGCCAAAACTCCAACAAACAGCCTGAACTTTTGTGCCTAAAAATCACTAGCCATATGTCTTGTGATAAACACGTCAAGTTTACTATTGGCATGTTTGAGAAAAGGTTGGTAGAGTTCAAAACTACTCAACAATACAGATGGTGAGTATTTTAGTGTTAAAACTCCTGATAGTCAATTATCAGCAAGACATTAACCTATTCGATACTGTGAAACATATATACCTACATATATATGCATAAAAATTGTAAGACAATTTCCTACAAGCAATCTGTGTGAAACAAAAATTTCAATATTGTTTCAATAATTGAAATAAAATGCCAAAGGCATAGTTTATCACATTTTGCAGTTTCTGTTGTTCAGTTATGCCTGACTCTTTGTGACCCCATTTGGGGTTTTCTTGGCAAAGATACTGCCATTTCCTTCTCTAGTTCATTTTGCACAGGAGGAAACTGAAACAAACAGGGTTAGGTTAATAGCCTGGAATCACACAGCTCTTTAGTGTCTGAGGTAAGATTGGAACTCTTGACGATACGCCTTCCTGATTCTAGGCCCATCACTCTGTCTACTGCATCACCTAACTGCCTCTTGTCCAATGTTACCTTCCAACTAAATAATGAAAAGTATACAGAAGTTTTTGGAGTATCACTTTTTAACTGAGGATGAAATGCGTTGAAGTACATTTTAAGATTATGAGCTTGATCTTTGTTGGAATGCTAATGGTATGCTTTTAGTCCTGTCTTCATATCCAGTGCCTGTTTATTTTTTGTTTTTTAATATGGTCCTTGTTACTGTCCTTGTTTACAGGGTTTTTGGTAGCACTCTATAATCCAACTAAATTCAATAAACATTTATTAGGCAACTATCATGTGCAACCACTTTTCAAAGACAATCATGAAACCACTTTCACACTCAAGAAGTGTATATTCTACTAGGAGGGAAACTTACACTTCTAGGGGGAACAGGGACCTACTACATATAAGATAAAATATATAAAAGTATGTACAGATTGGTTAAAAGCAAATTTAAAAGGAAAAAAGGAAAGTGAAAACTAGGATAATAAGGAAAGTAAAGTGCTGTAGGTTTGGCCTTGAATGATCTTGGATTTCTGTTCTAGACATAGTTGTGAAAAAAAAAATATTTTAATCAGCTTCCGGTTGAATTTTCTGACCTTATGATGAAATTCAATTCCTATGAAATATGTGAATAATATTATAAATGTATTTATTACATGGTCTAAAAATTAGCATTTAACTAAGAGTATTATATAATATTTGCAGGTTCAACCATTCTTACAAGCTTCAGTGCCTTTAGTTGTTAGCATAGGCTATATATTTCATAATAATGCTGAAAGCATATTGCTCTGATGCATATATATTCTATGTATATTGCTTTAATATATTATTCTTTTTATTGTCTCAAGTTTCCATAAAACTTTGCTATGCTAGGTAAAAACTCAGCTATTATTTTAAGTGAGAGTATACACATAGGCTTGCTGAAGCCTTCCCCAGATACAAAGAGAAGCTGCTTTAGCCAAACATCTGTTGTAAGAAAGAATTTAGGGTAAAATTTAGTACAACGTTTTTCATGTTAAAATTCTTTTTTCTGTTGTTGTCTTTTCCCTATCCCTTTATTTATTGTCACAGTCAATCTTGATATTCTTCCAAGTAAATTTGTCTGTTTACACTGCTAATCATCCCACCTTCCTTTGATATCTTCTCCCTGACTTCTGTGACTGATACTCCCTCCTCCACTATGAACACAAAGTAAGACTGAGTGCTCCTGTACTGGATTAGGGCAGTTGTCTCCAGGCCTTAGCTATCTATCTCTTAGAGTGCGGGAGAGAGGTTGGTTGATATAGGGTGGTTTAATTCTTTGCTTTAGTCATTGCTCCTTTTTTAACTTTTTTTTCACTCAATATTTAATAAGCCAAACCCAATAATAACAATTACTTCACTTTTTAGCCTATTTACAACAAAATGGTTCTCAAGTCACATGTTCTCCTCCTTAGCTGTTTTATGGAGATTATATAGGACAGTAAGATAATAGTATTATCACAGTGGCTCAGAGCCCTCATTTAGAAGTTCCTAATTTTCAAATAGAGATTTATCTCAATTCCCTAATGGAAAATGTATGTGCCTCCAGTTAAACACTGTACTCTTTATATTTGAGGAAATATCAGGATATAGGTATCACTTAGATGAAAGAAGCAGGCAGTGTGTAATGCAGTGTCTATTATAGAAAAGGCAGAGGGAAGAAAGGTTGAGGAAAAAGCAAGTAGTCATTGAAGAACTGAGTACAACTAGTAATTTCATCCTGAATCCTCTGTGGTATGATACCTAAAGAAGCACATTCATGCCTCTATACCCATGACACCCCAATTTCTCCTTTCTTGGTTTCAGCCTGGAGTGCCTTCCTTTCAATTTTGTTATTTTTGTTATTGGTGGTGGTGGTGTTGGTGTTGGGAGAGGTTGCCTCGAACCCACTAATGCTTTCCAATTAAACTTGTCAAGTCCTGAGTCCAGCTATGTATATAGTCAACCTCCTTTTTCCTTTTTCATCTAATCTTTCCTAGGTTATGTATTTTCTTTATATTTTGAGTCATGCCTTCAGATAAAATAATTTAAATTGCTCTCAAGTATATAACAGAGTTTTTTTCTCCTGAGACTTACAAATTCAGAATTCCTGTCAATTGTCAAACTATTTCTTTTCAGGGAGTGTCGAGTGAAATAAAAAGAAGGCTATAGAGAGAATTCCATGGGATAGAGATCAGGGTTGGGGAAAGACCAAGAAACAAAAACCAATGTAGCAAGAGTAGCATTTTAGAAATTTTAGAAAGTATATTAGATGCTTCAATCAACAAACATTTATGAAGTACCTATTATGTTCCTGTCACTGTGCTATACGCCAGGAAGCAAAGACAAAAATGAAACAAACTCTTTACTTGAAAAGCTTCTAATGTATCAAGAGAGGTTGTATGCACTCATAAAAGTAGGAACAAATTATACATCAAATAAAAACAAGATAAATTGTGGGTGTAGGCAGTAGCACCTGATGGCATCAAGTAGCAGATAGCAGTTAAATTGAAATTGATGCGAAATGTAAATTCTAAGATGAGAAGGGATGGAGGGAATGAATTCAAGTCATGATAGAGAAGCCTTTACAAAGTCATAGAATTTTGGAGGTGTAAAATTGTATGTGAAATATCAAGAAAGTCAATTTCTCTGGCTCTAGAAAAGTAATGCTTAATAATGCTTAAAGGACAAGTTGTTGCCAGGTTAAAAGAGTTTTGAATTCCAGAAATTGAAATTGAACTTAGAGGTAATGGGGAGGTACTAGAGTTTATTAAACAAGGGAACAATATGGGAAGTCTGTTCTTTGGACATAGGTAATATCTAATCTAAAGAACAGAAATGATCATAGCTATAGGTAATATCTTTAGTTATAGGTAATATCTAGTTTGAGGACAGCTAAATGTGTCAAGGCCTAGAACATTGGGCCTGGAGTCAAGAAAACCTAAGTTCCAATCTGACCTCAGACACATACTAGTTGTGTGACACTGGGCAAGTCACTTAAACATTTTGCTTTAATATGCAGGACGAAAAAATGGCAAACACTAGAATAACTTTGCCAAGAAAAACCCAAAGACAGTCTGGTCCACAGAGTAATGAAGAGTCAGACATGGCCAAACAAGTAAAAAATAACAATATGTAGTCTGAACCCCTTTTTATATTAGAAAACATATATCAGAAATTGGTAGAAATTTGATGATGGGCACCAAGTTCATGATAAATCCAGAAGTGAAGCAAGGTTCAGTTTATTTCTCATCAAGAGCTTATTTCACTATGCTCCACTCTCTAAAACAGGGAGGGAGGAAAGAATAGTAGGAAAATATAGGAGAAGATTTATAAGGCCATATTTCTTGGATAGATTATGTAACTTCAATATCTGTCTATGATCCTATGATATTTAGCCTTTGCTGCCTACAAAGTATCATACATATTTAAGTTCATTTGTCTGTTATTGTCATAAATACAATACTGAACTTGGAATCAGGATATTCCAGGTTTGAGTCAAACTTTTGCCACTTTCTGTCTGACTGATCGTGAGCAAATAGCCTTGTACTTTACCTACTAGTATATTTCTTGTCTTCAACTAAAATTCCAGAACTATTTCTGACCCTGGGGAAGAAGAATATTAAAAAGAAGAATATTAAAAGCCCTTAAGTGAAAGGCTGATTGATCAAGTATAATGGCCCATTCTTATTCTTTTTGCCAATTTCCTAGACACCTAATATAAATCCTGCTATCTGTACACATTACCCCTTGTTGTCCAGAACATCTGCTTTGTTCTCAGACTCTTTATATTTGATAATTTCCATGTATACTGGACTTCTTGGTTCCATGGAATTCCCAGACCTGTGTTAAGGCTTATCTTCAACCTCACTTGATTTATGGACATGTCATTTCCTTCTGTCCAGTGAAATGTATAGTCCTTTCCTTCTTTTCAGCATGGCACACTGATGAATTTTTAACCAAATCAATAATAATATGAGAAGCAGTAGAAGACAATGATTCCACCACTGGCTATATCAGTGTTCAGGGAGGACTAGCACTCTGCTGTGAGGGACTGCAAAGTCCTTATCAGGGCTACTCATTCACTTTTGGTGACTACCTGCCAATCAACTTTCATCTGTGGCTCCAAAAAGCTTTAGCATGTGCAGTGATCACACCCTGGTAAAACAGTCTCAGCAAATGAGCTAAACCAGTTAAGGATAACCAACAGACCTCAAAGCCATTAATGAGTTAGGGGAATATCTACCCCAAATATGTGATGGTATCCTCTTGTCAAATGGGTAGATGAGAGCAATTTGTTTCAATAACTACAAAGACAGCTGCAGCAGTTGCTGTGAAGTGCTTAGAAGTTGGTCAGATAATGAAAACCTCAAGATCAGCCATTGTATCCAGGGCTATAGCCAGTCATCTTGACTTTTTCCCTGTCACTGAACTTCAGTGACTCTGGAAGAGAGAATGAAGCTGATGTTTTTGTACAACTCTGCTTCACTTAAACCCAATTCACACTCAAGATATCACCCATCACATTGTGATATCACTATCCTCTTCAAAATGAACAAAAACCAAGTAAATCCGTTCATATTTCTAAGAACTGTTTTCCTTGACTTAAAAATGATTCAAGTGAGGGAGAATATGCATAATAATTCCCCTACCTATCTCACAAAGTTGTGAAGATGAAATGAAATAATGTATGTGCAAATGCTTTGTAAATGGTAAGGGGAAATCAAGTCACTTTATCTCTCAGTTCTTCAGGTTAGTTCTTCAGTCTTCCAAGACTGAATTATCAGTTTGGATTACTATGGGAGTTCCCTAAACCAATGAAATCACAGACCCAGAATCTCCCCTCTCCCCAAAGGATGGAGGGATAATCAGTGAAGTAGCAGAACTGAATCCTCATCAGATAGCATTCCTGCTACTTTTGACTTTAGGTTGCTCAGAGAAGCATTAGTGGTTCTCTCAGCCTTTCAAAACATACAAGCACATAACCTTCTCCATTCCATTTTGGGTTTTTTTGTGTGTGTGAAGTTTCCATGAGGAAAGACATAACAGGACAGATAAAAGAAAAAGAAAAATAGAAGCACTATATATTCATAGCCATATAGATGCTGGCTGGGAAAATAGGATATTTAGAGGCAGTCAGTTGGCTATTGCTGATGTAAAACTTTCACACCCAGTCTGGAAGGAGAGAGAGGATAGACAGATAGATAGATAGATAGATAAACAGATGGGCAGATAGAAACAATAAGAGAGAGACAGAGAAAGATATGAACAGTCAAAATACATAGAAACAGAAAGAGAGAGGGAGGGAGGGAGGGCAAGAGAAAGGGAGGGAGGAAGAAAAGGAAGGAGTGAGAGGGAGAGAGGGTGGGGAGAGAGAGAGGGAGGGAGAAACAAAGAAAGGATTCATTCGTTTCAGTTTTTTTTTTCCATATGAAAACTCAGTACAGACACATGTTCTAAGAAATGTAACCATTATCTTTTTGTTATAGTATCAAAAGTGGAGATCCTAGGTTGTGCTTGAAAAAACAAAACAAAACCAAAAAAGACTGTGGAGTAAGCAATTCTGCTCCAAACTAGTTTGCCCTTGCGACAATCAGTTTCCTCATCTGTAAAATGAGGGATGTGAATTAGATTTTCTTATAGGTTCCTTTTTACTTTAGATTTATGTTCCTTTAATAAATTACTGAAGTTGTATGAAAAAAAATTCTCATACATTCAGAGGGTATACTAAATCTAGGTTGTAGGGCTCCTGAGAGATAATTATTTAATTTTTAGCGTGAGTATTTCTACCTTGAAAATCAGAAAGTACTACAAATTAAAGTTTAATTTATTATGTTGTTGATTGTCTAGATGTTTAAAAACTGATAGAAAAAATATTAATAATGCAGATTAAAGTTAAAAGTGTGTAGTGTGTACACAACCTGCTTTTTAGAAAGCATTTGCAACAGTTCAAACAACATAAAGTTGAGTCCTCCAAATCATATGTGCAATAATAAAATCAGAATTTTGGAGTTACAATTGATGTTAAAAGTTATCACATCCAATGAGTATATGAACAAGAAGTCCCTATATAACAATTCTCAAAAGAAATTATCCAGTTCTACTTGAAGATCTCTAATTATTGGGAAACTAAAGCAGCAAGGTGATAAAATGGGTAAATGTTAGAGCAGAAATCATGAAGTCTTGACTTCAAATCTGATCTCAGACTTTTAAAAGCTGCGTGAGCATGTAACTAAGTCACTGCCTGTCTTAGTTTCCTTATGTGTAAAATGAGGATAATAATAGCATCTACTTATGGGGTTGTTGTGTAGATAGAAAGAGATAATTTTAAAGTGCTATATTAATGCTAATTATTATTAATATCTTTTTTTAAAATCACATGCCAGTCAAGACATCATGCACATGATGTCATTGGTCCTCTTTAAGAGCAAAGACCATGAGGTCTTTACACAGAGAGAAGGACTTCCAGATCAGATGATGTAACATAAACTTTGCCGCATATATTTCTTACATGTGTCCATCACTAAAATTATGGTCTAAATTAGGAGAAGGTTTTATATTAACTATTTTTGCCATGTTATCCCAAGAATCCTGGTAGATGCATAACATCTGGGTAACTAACATGTTAATTTGGAATATAATTCTAAGTTTGTTTATTTCTTAAACTAAATTTTATGTTTAGTTTTAGTTTACATCATTCATTTCCACAACATTTTGAGTTATGAGTTTTCTCCCCATCTTTCCTCTACCCGCCACCCCAAAACAGCGATCCCACTGTATACCACCTCCCCATAATCTTCACTCTCTTATAAACTCTCCCATTTCCTCTATGACTTTCAAGTAAGGCAAGATGGAACTTTATACCTCAGTGCCTGTATATCTTATTTCACAGTTGCATGTAAATAATAATTATTATTATTTATGTGTATGTATATATGTATTTAAACATATGATTTTAAAACTTTGAATTCCAGATTCTGTCTCTTCTTCCTTTGTCAACCAGTCTTACTGGGAAGATAGGCAATTCAATACAGGTTCTACATGCGTAGCTATGCAAAATATTTCCACAGTGGATATATTGTGAAAAACTGACTAAATTTCCCTCCATCCTATCTCGCCCACACCTTTTTCTATTCTCTACTTTGACCCGGTCCCTTTTCAAAAGTATTCTTTTAACTTCCCTCCCCCCCAACCTGCTCTTCCCTCCATAATCCACCCCTCCATAATTGCCCCCCCTATCTCATCCCCTTCCCCCCTACTCTCCTGTAAGGTGAGAAACCCTATTTAGTGTGTATGTCATTCCCTACCTAAGGCAAATTCAATGAGAGTAAGGTTGACCCATTCCCATTTGCCTTCCTGTTCTTCTGCTCCATTGTAACAGTTTTGCCTTACCTCTTCTATATGAGTTAATTTACCCATTCTGTCTTTTCACATCTCCTCTCATTATATTACTTTTTCCTCTCTCAATTTCACCTTTTAAGTATCATCCCTTCCAATTCAATTGGTCCTGTGCCCTCTGTCCATGTATACCTGTATACATGCACATATGTATTCATATGCCTATATACCCTCCTATATAGACATATATATGCATGTTTACATACATATATATGTGTACATTTATATTCCCTTCAACTAGACTCATACTGAGAAAAGTTTCATAAGTTACAATGATTGTTTTTCCATGTAGGAATGTAAATAGTTCAACATTGATAAGTTCCTTATGATTCCTTTTCCCTGTTTACCTTCTCATGCTGTTCTTGCTTCTTGTATCTGAATATCAAATTTTCTACTCAACTCTGTTTTATTCATAAAAAAATGCTTGAAAGTTCTCGACTTCATTAAATAACCATATCTCCCCCTGAAATATGATACTCAATTTTGCTGGTTAGGTGATTCTTGGTTTTAATCTCAGCTCCTTTCACCTCTGGAATATCATATTCCAAGCCATTTGATCCCTGAATGTAGAAGCTGCCAGGTCCTGTGTTATCCTGATTGTATTTCCACAATATTCAAGTTATTTCTTCTTGGCTGATTGTAATAATTTATCCTTGATCTGGGAACTCCAGAACCTGGCTATAATATTCCAAGGAGTTTTCTTTTCAGGATCTTTTTCAAGAAGTAATTGGTGGATTCTTTCAACCTCTATTTTGCCCTCTCATTCTAAAATATCAGACCAATTTTCCTTGAGAATTTCTTGAAGCATGATTTCTAGGTTCTTTTTGTGATCATGGCTTTCAGGCAGTCCAATAATTTTTAAATGATCTCACCTGGATCTATTTTCCATGTCACTGGTTTTTCCAATGAGATATTTCACATTGCCTTCTATTTTTTCATTTTCATTTGTTTGGATCTGTTTAATGGTATCTTGATTTCCCATAAAGTGATTAGCTTCCATTTGCTCCAATCTAATTCTGAAGGAATTATTCTCTTCAGTGAGCATTTCAGAATCTTTTTTCCATCTGGCAAATTTGTCTTTTTTAAGGCATTGTTTTCCTCATTGGCTTTTTGAGCATCTTTTGTTATTTAAGTCACTATATTTTTAAGGTGTTATTTTCTTCAGTCATGTTGGTATTTCATGATTTTCTTGCATCATTCTCATTTCCTTTCCCAATTTTTCCTGCACTTCTCTAATTTGGTTTTCAAAATCCTTTTTAAGGTCCTCTGTAGCCAATAACCAGTTCATATTTTTCTTGGAAAATTTTGGTGTAGGTGTTCTGACTTCTTTGTCTTCCTGCCATTCCATGCTTTGATCGATTTTGTCCCCCGAAAAGGAATCCAAAGTTGTATTGCTGTGCTTGCTTTGCTTCCTTTGCTTACTCATGTTGCCACTCAATTACTTGACTTTTGAGCTTTTTGCCACAGTAGGACTCTGCTTCCAGAGATGAGAGCTTTTTCCCAAATTGCTGGGATTTTCACAGCTGCCAGAGCTATTAGTTGGCTGCTCTCTCTGAAGCCTCCACATGCTCTGGCTCACTGGTCACACACCCCAGTACCTCCACCCTAGACAGCAATCCAGATCCAAGTAGTTTAAAGCAAGAGCAATTACCCCTCAGAATGGTTGCTTGGTTCCCCTACAATATGCAGGCCAGGAGCTCTGAAGCAGCCACACGGCTGCAGCTGCCATGCCTAAGCTGCTTCTTCCTCTGGGGGCAGAGACTGGACCATACTCCCAACCTTCCTGTTTCCAAAGTCTACACTGACCATGCACTTTGTCTTTGGCATTTATGGGTTGATAATTCTGGAAACTGCCACAGCTGTTGCTGATCTACTCTCCTGGTGTCCCTCTAGCCATGGCTGGTCAGGGTGCCCTGAGGCTAAAACCTCAGGCTCAAACTGAGCTGTCTCAGCTTCCAGCACACTGCAATGGACCCTTCCTGCCAGCCTGCCAAGCTGTCTTCAGTGGGAGATTTGATTCTCTCTGTCACTTTACGTGTTATGTAGCCCTAAAGTTTTTTTAGAATAATTTTTATAGGTATTTGAGGTGGTTATTGGGGGAGCACAGGGAGTTTTCCTGCTTCTATGCTGCTATCTTGGCTCCACCCCCCCCCAAATATAAGTATAGAAAAGCCAAGGGCACCAACTGCATCATTGTCCATCTTAAACTGTCTTGACTTTTGCCTTGCTACTGGACTCCAGTGACTTTGGAGGAAAGAATGAGGCTGCTGAATTTGAATTTGCCTCACTTAAATCCAACTCACTCATAAGTGAAGACATCATCATTGAGACTATCATTGGTCCACTTCAAGAATGAAGGATGAACAACAAAAACAAATATCTAAAATTATATTCCAAAATTCTCCTCCTCCTGAAGGGGTATGGGACCTGGACTCCCAAAAAACACAGTCTAGCTCCTGAACCTTGCCACATATCCCCACCTAGATATTCAATAATCTTTTCAACTGCCCTTTCATTATGGCCCTGATCCAGCCTAACCTTTAATTCTCTGTTAACTCTGACCCATCTTAGGGTGGGTCTGTTACCTCCAGACCACCCCAGGCTACTTCTGACCCTTAATCCCATCTAGACAATTTCCCCTTATCTCCTGGTCACCTCAGGCTTTTTGCCACTTCTTGATCTCATTCAAATCTTCCTACAATATTTTTCCCTATAAAAAAGGTCAGTCTTCTCCAATTAAATTGTGCAGATTCTTAAAATTTCACCCACTTCTATTGGCAACACAATATGAGTCTATGAGTGAAATAATGCTTGCATTGTTGAGTTCTTTTGAGGCAGACCTGCATTTTTGGTCCTTGCATTTTAGGGTTCCCAAGACCCCTAGACCATAACATTCCTCTTCCTCCTTGTCCTCCTCCTCATCTTTTTCTTTCTCCTCTTCTTATTCTCATGCGGTGCCTCAGTCCACGTAGAGAATCATTGCCTAATATGTGAATGCTCTGTCCAAAGGAATATAATTTTCATTCACATATTTTACAAGATATTTTGGGGTTTGGCAGCTAGATTTTTTTTTTTAAATCTCCTATTTATTTATTTTTTTAAAAACCCTCAGACAACGAACTTTTTGTCTTATGAAGTTTTCATTTATTAAATATAACTCAAGAAAAACAAGCTTTGAAAAAGTCCATTGTGATTCAAATGTGCTACTTGACTAGACCTTTTAAGTACAAATCACTCTGGCTTTCATTGAATGGCCAATAATTGGTCCCAGTCCTAGGCTCTCTGGCACATAGTTTGTGTTTTGATGGCTTAGATTGAATGTGAATAACAATTGTTTACTCTTCTCAGAATCTCTGAGGGTTTTCTCCTCCCAAATGTGATGACAAATGGCCATCTTTTGTATCAGTTTTTACCTAGCCATTAATAAATGAATGGGGATTGCCTCATATATGCTGAGACCTGGGAAAGACCTTACTTTAGAAAGGCCAAGGTCACCCACTGCATCACAAGCTATGATCAGCTGTCTTGACTTTTCTGTCTTGCCCCTGGACTCCATTGACTGTGGAGAAGAGAGTGAGGCTGATGACATTGTATAACTCTGCCTTACTTAAATCCAATTCATCTTCAGGTCAAGACATCACATTCATGATTGTCATTATCTTCTTTAAAAATGTAGGATGAACAACAAAAACAAATTGCTAAAATTCTATTCATCACCTTAACTTCTCTCTAATTTATTTTATAGTTAGATTGATCTAATACTGAGAGTGAAATTTTGAGGTTACTCATTATTATAGTATTATTTTCTTTTTTATCCTGTACCATTTCTTTTAAGACTTTGGATGCTCTACCATTTGATCTATAGCATTAATATTACTTTGTTGTCTATGGCAGCTTTTAAAAAAATGTATCTTTTATTTTTTAATTTGGGTCTTATTTTTTCTATTTTGTTTTGTCCCAGATCTTGATTGCTAACTTTTAATTTTTTTTTTACCCACACCTGTGGCATAAGAAATACTACTCCAGGCCCTTATTTTAACTGGGTGTCTTTCTGTTTCTAGTGTGTTTCTTTTAAACAACATACTATTGAATTGCATTTCTAATCTATTTGGGTTTCTGCTTCCATTTTATTGTTGATTTCATCCCATTCAGATTCACAGTTATAATTACTGTTTACTTTCCTCCATCCTATTTTCTTCTGTTTACTCTTCTCTCTCTTTTTGACTCTGTTGGTGTCCAGATAATTGTTAAACTGTTTATTCATAATCTCTAAGGTGTAGGTGGAAACGTGTGTACATGTTTATTTCAGCAGTGTTGGATTTCAATTTCTACTGGCTTAGTCATTGGAAAAACTTCTTAGTTCTTTAATGGGATGTTTGGGAACTTAGAGATTACCAATTATTTTATCAAAAAATAATTTGGAATAATCATTTTTCTTTTACAGAAAACTCCTCCAAATAAAAGGTGAACATTGTAAAGCCAATCATGAGCAGCTCTCCTGAGAATTGCTGCTGTGAATAATTTTAAGTTCTGTTCACATAGTATAGTGAACTCTCTATTTATTGAGCAATAAACTAAAGCAAAACATTTACAATATAACATCTTATTACTAAGGTGACCACATAATCTTAAACAAAACATATCATTCAGTAAGTCACAATGTCATCAATCAGTATAAAGTACCCACCAAAGTCTTCTTTCATCTTGATTGGAGACTGGCTTCCAATCATCCTTAACCCAATGGTCTTTAAGCTGTAATCATATTTAAATCAAATATCCTTAAGAGGTAGTGGAAAGTACAAATGTCATCTACCCCTAGGTCACAGTAAATCACAAATCTCCTCAGTCAGCACTGAGTACCCAAGTAAAGATCCTTTCCTCTTAACTGACTTTCAGGCTGACTTTCAAGCTCCATGGCTACTCTTCCACACTTCCAGGTCTTGCCTGGACTCACAGCTCTCTACACCTTTTTCACACCTCAGCTTACAGGGACAGCTCTTTGAGGTATCTGTTTCTAAGAAGATAAAGCTTAAGAGAGCCACATGAATACTTACACACTTTGTCAGCACTATCATCCCAATTCATGTCTGATAAAGTAAAACAAACCAACAGACAAATCTACTCTCTGAGAAATAAAACAAAAAGCAGCAATAAAGTCCCAAGACTTTTGTAAACAGCAGTAAAATCCTTGCTCATGGCTTCTGGATCAACAGTAAAGTCTTCTTTTGAAAATTCTGTCTAAAAACAACAGACAAGGCTTTTGTATGACAGACTAACAGACAGAGTGCTATAGAGTGGCAAATCACAAGCATTCTTGATCTCAGTTCTGCTTGATCCCAGCTTGTGCTTCAGTTTTTATGTGCCCTGATCCTTCTTGTTCTACCTTTCCTGTTGTATCCTTCCTGTTCCACTATTTCAGCAAATGCCTCCCACCCTGGGCTCCATGTGACCAAGTTAGGCCTATTAAAGGCAGGGAAGTTCTCCAAATTCCCTTAGGCCTATTAAGAGCAACACAAAGTATACTTTTTCCAGCAGAGACTTGATATAATCACAGCACTTGAATAGCTGGAACAAGGATCTAAGTACAACTTTGCTTGCCATTACAAACAAAAACACAAATATTGTTACAAATCTCATAATTTGTTTTCCTAACTGAAGTTACTCTTTTCTTTTTCCTTCAAAGCTGACAAACTATGAATCCTAATACGTAGGTCTGTCCAAGTTATGCCTCTGCCTAACAAACTGCAGCTGTGTCCTATAACCTATAAGATAAAATGTAAACTTCTCTGTCTGCAATTTACAACCTTTTACATTCTTACTCTAACTTATTTTTTCAGGATGATATAGTATTCCCCACAGGGATTCTACATTGCAATGAAAAATGTTTCCTGGCTATTCTCCCCACAGTATATCCTATTTTGAATATCTTTGTGATAGACAGTTTTCCATGCCTGGAACTCTTTTTGTCTTAATCTCTAATAGAACCCCAAGCATTTTTCTTTTTTTTTTTTTTTGGTCTTTATTAATTTGTTTGTTTAATTTTAGTTTACAAGATTCAATTCCACACTTCCTTGAGTTTCAAATTTTCTCTCCCTCCCTCTCCTTCCACCCATGACATCATACAATCAAGTATAGGATCTGCAAATACTTTCACATTAGACATTGGTCAGGTTATAAAGACAGATTGTATCAGATGGAATGAAAAAATGGTAAAGAGGAAGTAAAACCAAACAAGAAAAAGAAAAAGATCAGGTAATTTGGTTCAATCTGGATTCAAACTCAATTCTTTCTAGTTCTTTTTCTCAATATAGACATCTCTCTCCATCATGAGTCTTTTGAGACTGACTTATATCACTGCATTGCTAAGAAGAGTCTAGTCTATCAAAGTTGTTCATCACATACGTTGTGCCTGTAATTGTGTTGAAATTTCTCCTGGTCATGGGCGTCCAGGTGTCTCAGCAAGTAAGAGTACTGGCCCCAGTGTCGGGATGACCTCAGGATTGAATCCAAGCTCAGACACTTAGCACCCACCCAGAAATACCTGGCCGTGTAACCTTGAGCAAGTTACTTAACCCAAATTGCAATCAATTTGGGGTGGCCAGGTAGCACAACAAGTAAGAGCACTGGCCCTAGTGTCAGGATGACCTAGGGATTGAATCCGAGCTCAGACACTTAGCACCCACCCAGAAACACCTGGTCGTCTAACCTTGAGCAAGTTACTTAACCCAAATTGCTTTAAAAAAATGAAATAAAATTTCTCCTGGCTCTACTCTTCTCACTCAGTATCAGTTTGTATAAGCCTCTCCAGGTAAATATGAACTCTTTCTGCTACTTTTTTCTTATAGAACAATAGTATTCCATTTCATGCATATACCCCCAAGCATTTTTCTGAAGCACAGCTCAGATGCTACCATTTATAGAAAACATTTCCTGATCTCTCCACTCTCATGAAATTATTTTCTATTCATTTTGCACATAATTTTTATTTACTGAATATCTGGATAAATAATTTTCCCATTAGATTTTTTTGCCTGTCCATAAATAGTGCCTACCACAGTACCTGAAACACAGTAAGCACTAATTAATTCTTATTGAAATTAACTACACTTTCTTTTTCCTAACCATCAGATTTTGTTCAATGTTGTGAAATTAACTCTTTTATTTCAGCCTATTTTCATTATCTTGTTCAATATTGACATCTGATATCAAAGGGGTTAATAACTTATATTTTCACTTTAGGAAGATTCACTATAAATAAAAACAGAGGGGGCTGGAGCCAAGACAGAAATTTGCCTGAGCAACCCATTTCCCCTCCGAAGCAATCATACATCAAACTTTTAAAAGAATTCTTTAGGGACAAAATCCACAAAAAATGGAGACAATTTTCCAGTATAAGATAACTTGCTTTGGTAAAAAAGGAGTATAACCTAGCATTGGCAAAATCTAGGCAATGCAGTGGGTGGCCTTAGCCAAAACACAGATCACCAAATGAGGAACCATGGTTCCAACTCAGTAGCATATTAGCTAGAGTCAGTAGCACAGTCAGTACAACAGACAACAATCCAGCTGTGAGGCCTCAAGTTGAAACCGCCAGCTCCAGAAGCCAGATTACAACAGCTGAAACTAGGCTGGGTCAAGCACACAGGTCAAGCTGTAAACCCTAAAAGTCCTGGAACACAAGTCCAGGGCCAGGTCCCTGACCTCAGTACAAAAATCTTGAGACAGTGGTTCCTGTATCACAGGGGCAGAATTTAACTTTTAAAAACTTTTAAAAATGAGATAAGAGCAAACAAACAAACAAAAAAATCCTAACCATAGAAAGCTACCATGGTGACAATGAAGATCAAAACACAAACTCAAAAGAGGACAACAATGTCAAAATTCCTACATGTGATGCCTCAAAGGGAAATATAAATTGGTATCAAGCCCCCAAATCTCTTTTGGAAGAGCTCAAATATGAGTTTAAAAATCAGTTAAGAGGTAGGAGAAAAATTGGAAAAAGAAATGAGAGTTACACAAGAAAATTATGAAAAAAATACTCAACAACTTGGAAAAAGAAGTATAAAAATTGACTTCTGGGGGAAAGTAAAAAACAAAAACAACTTCCTTTAAAATTGGAATTGGCCAAATGGAAAAGGAGATAACAAAAGTGAACTGAAGAGAATGATTTCTTAAAAGTTAAAACTGGTGGGGGTAGCTAGGTGTTACAGTGAAAAGAGCATGCACCTTGGAGTCAGGAGGACCAGAGTTCAAATCTGGCCTCAAACACTTAACACTTACTATCCATGTGACCTTGGGCAAGTCACTTAACCCTGATTGCCCTGCCTTTCCCCTCCAAAAAGCAAAATAAAATAAAATAATAAATGTTAAACCTGGGCAAGTGAAAGCAAATGACTCTCTGAGACATCAAGATACAGTAAAATAGAATCAAAAGAATAAAAAAAAGAAGAAAGTGTAAAATACCTCATTGAAAAACAATTGAGGTGGAAAAGTGGTGCAGAAGAGACAATTTAAGAATTATTGCACTATCTGAAAGACATGATCAAAAAGAGAGAGAGAAGAGAGACTGGACAGCATCTTTCAAGAAATTATAAAGGAAAATTGATTTGATATCCTAGAACCAGAGGGTAAAATAATCATTGAAAAAATACCCTGGGGGGCAGAGCCAAGATAGTGGGGTAAAAGCAGGAACTTGCTTAAGCTCCTGCACCAACCACCTCCAATACCTGTAAAATATGACTATAAACAAATTTTAGAGCTACAGAAAGCACAAGGTGACAGACAGAAACAAATATCCTCCTGACAGCAGCCTGGTAGGCCAACAGAAAGGGTCTATCACACCTGGCTGGGAGCCACGTGCAGTCTCATGTGAGCTACATAGGCCCAGACTGGGGTGGCCCAGACCTGGTGTGTTCCTGAACAGCAGCACAGACCAGCCAGATCAGACTTCAGGGGAAAGAATCACCTGCAGCTGTGGCAGTTTCCAGCCTTCTCGACCCATAAACGCCAAAGAGAAAGTAAAAGGTAACCCTGTTGATGGTGGGTGAGAGTTGAGTGTGGTCTGGGCCCTGCCCCTGGGGCAAGAGGTGGGGTAGGCACAGCGGTTGCAGTGGCTGCCTTCAGAGCTCCTGGTCTATATATCATAGGCGGACCAAGTGAACATTCAGAGGGGTAATTTTTCTTGCTTTCACTTGATCAGATCTGGGTCAAAGTCTTGGGTGGTGGTCCTGGGGTGAGAAATGCCAGTGTGCCAGAGCTGGTGGTGGCTGTAGAGAGGAAGCCCTCCTCAGACCTCTGAAAATATTTGCAAAACCCCCAGCAATTTGGGAAACAGATCTCTCCACTCTGAAAAAAGAGTTCTACCATGTCAAGGAGCTTAAAAGTCAGGTAATTGGCTGGCAAGATGAGCAAGCAGAGGAAACGCAAACAAACAATAGAAAACTTTTTGGAGGCTAAAAAGGATCAAAACATGGAATCAGAAGAACACAATGAAGTCAAAACTTCTGCATTCAAAGGTTCTAAGAAAAATATGAATTGATTACAGGCCACAGAGGAGTTCAAGAAGGATTTTGACAATTAAGTAAGAGAAGTGGAGGAAAAATTAGGAAGAGAAATGAGAATGATGCAAGAAAATCATGGAAAGTGAGTCAACAATGTAATAAAGAAGACACAAAAAAATACTGAAGAAAATAACACCTTAAAAATAGACTAATTCAAATGGCAAATGAGGCCCAAAAACTCAATGAGGAGAAGAATGCCTTAAAAATTGAATTGCACAGATAGAAAAGGAATTTCAAAAGCTTGCTGAAGAAAACAATTCCTTCAAAATCAGACTGGAGCAAATGGAAGCTAATGAGTTTATGAAAATCAATATATTATAAAATAGAAATAAATGAAAAAATATAAAGCAATGTGAAATATCTCATTGGAAAAACCACTGACCTGGAGAATAGATCCAGGAGAAGAACTTTAAAAAGATCTGAAAACCATGATCAAAAAAAAAAAGAGCCTAGAAATCATCCTTCAAGAAATTCTCAAGGACAATTGCCCTGATATTCTAGAACTAGAGAGCAAAATAGATAATGAAAGAATTAACCAATCACCTCCTGAAAAAGGTAACAAAAAGAAAATGCCTAGGAATATCATAGCCAAATTCCAGAGTTCCGAGGTCAAGGAGAAAATATTACAAGCTGTCAGGAAGAAACAATTTGAGTATTGTGGAAACACAATCAGGATAACATAATATCTAGAAGCTTCTACATTAAGGGATCCATGGGCTTGGCACATGATATTCCAGAGGTCAAAGGAGCTAGGATTAAAACCAAGAATCACCTACCCAGAAAAATTGAGTATAATGCATCAGGGGAAAATATGGTCATTCAATGAAATAGAGGACTTTCCAAGCATTCTTGATGAAAAAACAGAGCCAAATAGAAAATTTGACTTTGAAATACAGGAAGCAAGAGGAGCATGAGAAGGTAAACAGGGAAAAGAAATGATAAAAAAAAAACTTATTAAAGTTGAACTATTTACTTTCCTACATGGAAAAATGATAATTTTAACTCATGGGACTTTTCTCAATATGAGTATAGTTGAAGAGAATATATATATATATATATATACACACACACACATATATATGTATGTATGGGATGGTGCATATGTGTATAAATCACATATGAGTGTGTGTATACGTATGTGCATATATACATAGAGGACTCAGGATAAGTTGTATAGGAAGGGATAATATCTAAAAAATTAAATTAAGGTGAGAGAGGAATATAATGGGAGAAGGAGAAAGGGAGAGATAGAGTAGGGCAAATTATCTGTTAATTAAAGAGGCAAGAGAAAATTATTAAAATGGAGGGAAAGAACAGCAAGGTTAAAGGGAATGGGTCAACCTTACTCTCATTGAATTTGGCTTAAAGAGGGAATAAAATACACACCCATTTGGACATCTTACCCTACAGGAAAGTAGAAGGTAAAGGGATAAGAGGGAGGATGATAGAAGTGAGGGTAGGTTCAGGGAGAGGGTAGTTAGATGCAAATACTTTTGAAAAGGGACAGGGTCCAAGTAGAAAATAGAATAAGTGGGGGGCAGGAAAAGATGGATGGCAATATAGTAAGTCTTTCACAATATAACTGCTATGGGAACGTTTTGTGTCACTACACATGTTCAAACTATGTTGAATTGCATATCTTCCCAATGGGGAGTGGTTGAGGAGGGAAGCAGGGAAAGAATCTGGAAATCAAAGTTTTAGAAACAAATGTAAATGTTTTTTTTTTTTTTACATGAAATTGAGAAATTAGATATATAGGCACTGGGGTATAGAAATCCATCCTGCCCTACTAGAAAGTTAGGGGGTTCATGGGGGAGGATATGAGAGATCAGTTTGGGAGAAGGGGTATTCAGTAGGCTTGCTATCTTGGGGTTGGGGTAGGGAAAAGATGGGGAGAAAATTTGCAACTCAAAATATTGTGAAAATGAATGTTGAAAACTAAAAATCAATAAATAAAAGTTTATTTTTTTAAAAAGGAAGAATACACTGATCATCTCCTGAAAGAGATTCTCCCCCCCAAAATAAAAAACAAAAAACCTCCAAAGAATATTGTAGACAAATTCCAGATTTATCAGAACTAGGAAAAGATAGACCAAGCAGTCAGAAAGAAAACAATTCAAATATCAAGAAATCAGTGAGGATTACACAGGACTTAGCAGCTTCTACATTAAAGAATCAGAGGGTTTGGAATATGCTTTTCTAGAAGGCAAAAAAAAATCTTACATTTCAACCAGGAATCAACTACCCAGAAAAAATTTAGCATCAACTTTCATGTGGAAAGATGTACATTCCATAAAATAGAGTGAAGGGAACCAAAACACCTTATCCAGTAGTCAGGCTGGTCCTAGATATTTTAGCTCAGGGTTTTCCAGTGATGCAACCAGTCTGTACTGTTTAGTCCTGATTTTCTCTGTGATGCAGCTGTAAATCAGAGCTTGCCTGATATCCTGAGATTCAGGGTTCTGCCCTGTTCTGGGATGTTAGCTAGAAGGTTTCAGCTCACCCACACATTTTAAATAAGATTTATATTGGCTTGGAAATCAGCAAGGACATGATAACCATCAAGGTCTTCTTGAAGTCACCATCTAGCATCTTGAAACTGAACAAAGCAGTATTAGAAAACTAAGTGACCTATAGTTACCTTTTTTGTTTCATTACTCTATAAAAATCTTGCTTATGATATCAATAAACAGATTTCATTGATGAATCTCATCTGGCCTACAATTTCAAGTCACACTTCCATAGACTTTCGTGTCATTTTAGGGCTGGCATAAGAAACCACTTAGTGTTGACCTTACAATAGAGGATTTTGAAACTTTTCTAATGCAAAGACGAGAGGCTGAACAGAAAATTAGACCTTCAACAACAAGACTTAAGAGAAGCATAAAAAAGGTAAACAGGAGAGAAGAACCATAATAACAGCACAAAACAAAACTTGGTATTATATAAGGTTAAACTGTATACATTGCTGCATGGGAAGATGATACTTGTAACTCAAGAATTCTATTGAGTATCTCTATTAGTACAATTGGAAAGAGTATATTTAGAAGGTGTGGGTATAAATTGACTTTAATGTGATGATTAATAAAATAAGGGATGCAAAAAGATTTGTACTGGGAGAAGAGGAAGGGGGAGGCACAATTGTGTAAATTGTATCACTTGAAAAGGCATGAAAGACCTAATATAATAGAAGGAATGAAGGGGAAGGGTGAGCACAGTTTGAATCCTACTCTTATTGGATTTAGCTCACAGAGAGAATAACATACACTCTGTGTTTGGTAGAGAAATTTATTTGACCTATAAGGAATTAAGAGGAGACAGGGAAAAGAGTAGGTAGAGAGGCTTGAAGTAAGGTAGGCAGAGGGGCAGCTAAGTGACACAGTGAAGAGAGCACTGGACCTGGAGGCAGGAGGACCTGAGTTCAAATGTGACCTCAGACACCTAACACTTACTAGCTGTGTGACTTTGGGCAAGTCACTTAACCCCAAAAGCCCTGACTTCCTCCCTACAAAAACACACAAATAATGTTAAAATTAAAAAAAAAGAAAGGGTAGATGTAGGAGGAGGAAGGAGAAAGAAAAGGGGGGGCGGAGACTGAAAGAAGGGAGGGCAGATTGGGTGGGGGAAATATTGTGGAGAAAAATACTGGTGAAGAGGGTCAGAGTGAAAGGACAGAAAAGTATAAGAAGGGGTGAAAATAGGATAGAAGGAAATATGCATTAGTAATCATAACTGATAATATGAATGGGGTAAACTCACATAAAATGAAAGTAGATGGTAGAGTGAACTAAACAGAAGAATCCTACAATAAGTTTTTTAAAAGAAATATATTTCAAATAGAAACAAAGAGAGTAAAGATAAATGGCTGAAGCAGAATATATCATGGCTAAGCTGAAATTAAAAAAGGGGGGGGTAATCCTGATCACAGACAAATTAAAAGAAAAATATATTTCACTAAAAGAGACAAGGGATGAAACTATCTTTTACTAAAAGGTACCACAGACAATGAAATAACATCAATAATATGTATACGTACAGACATATATATGTATGTATGTGTGTGTGTGTGTGTATGCACCAAAGGGAACAGCATCTAAATTCTTAAAGGAGAAGTTAAGTGATTTACAGCAAGAAACAGTATAACAATATTAGTGGAGGAACTCAACCCCCACTTCTCAGAACTGGATAACTGTAATCACAAAATTTAAAAAAAAAGAATTTTAGAGCATGAATGGAATTTTAGAAAAGTTAAGATGTGACAGATGGCTGGAAAAAATTTAATGGGGATAGAAAGGAATATACATTGTTCTCAGTGGTACATGGGACCTACACAAAAATATGGTCATGTATTAGGACATAAATACCTCACAAATATATGCAGAAAGGCCAATAAATTACATGCATTCTTTCAGACAATGGTGTAATAAAAATTACATGTTATAAAGGGCTATGGAAAGATAGACTAAAAATTAATTTGAAACTAATTTAATCCTAAATAATGAGTGGGTCAAACAACAAATCATAGAGACAATAAATAATTTCACCAAAGTAGATGATAATAATTAGACAACATATCAAAATTATGGGAAGCAGGGAAAGCAGTTCTTAGGGGAATCTTTTTTTTTTTTAAGCAATCAGGGTTAAGTAACTTGCTCAAGGTTACACAGCCAGTTATTTCTGGGTGTGGTGCTGAGTGTCTGAGCCTAGATTTGATCCAGGTCATCCTGACACTGGAGCCGGTGCTCTTACTCACTGAGCCACCCAGCCGCCCCTAAGCAATTGGGGTTAAGTAACTTGCTCAAGGTTACACGGCCAGGTGTTTCTGGGTGGGTGTTAAGTGTCTCAGCCCGGGATTCGATCTCCAGATCTTCTCAACACTGGAGCCAGTGCTCTTACTCCCTGTGCTACCTGGCCACCCATTAGGGGAACTTTTATATTCTCAATGCTTCCATGAAAGAGAAAGAGGAGATCAATGAATTCGGCATGCAATTTAAAAAGCTATATAAAGAATAAATTTAAAATGCCCTATTAAATATCAAATTAGACATTCTGAAAATCAAAGGAGATATTAATAAAATTGAAAGCAAACCATTGAACTAATAAACAAAACTAAAAGCTGATTTTATGGGGGAAAACAAGAAAATATATAAATGTTTGGTTAATTTGCTTAATAAAATGAAAGAAGAAAACCAAATGACCAACACAATGAGAGTAAATTAACCAGCAATGAAGAGGAAATTAAAAGCAATGATTAGGACCACTTTTGCCCAACAGTATGCCAATAAATCTGACAATCTAAGTGAAATATATGAACATTTATTTAAAAGATTGCTGATATTAACAGAAGAGGAAATAAAATATTTAAGTACCTCCATTTTATAGAAAGAAATTGATCAAGCCATCAATGAAATCCCTAAGAAAAAAAATAATATCCAGGAATAGATGGATCTGTAAGTGGAATTCTACTAAGCATTTAGTGAACAATTAATTCCAATGCAATTATAAATTATTTTAAAAACTAGATGAAGAAGAGTCCTACCAAATTATTTTTGGTAGATATGATATGGTATTGATGCTTAAATTGGGAAGAATCAAAACCGAGAAATAAAATTATAAACAAATTTTCCTAACAAATATTGATACAAATTAAAAAATATATAGGAAAGAGCCTATAGCAATTTATTGCCTGAATAATACACAATTGCCAGGTGGGATTAAGACTGGGAATGCCGGGCTAATTCAATATTAAGAAAACTATGAGCATAACTTACCATATTAATAACAAAATTTACAGAAATCATATATTATCTCAATTCATGCAGGAAAAGCCTTTGAGAAAACATAGCACCCATTCCTATTAAAAACATTAGAGAGTATAGGAATAAATGGAGCTTTACTTTAAATGATAATTAGAATTGATATTAAACGATCAGCAAGCATTACCTGTAATGGGACCAAGTTAGGAGCCTTCCCAGTAAGTTCAGTGGTGAAGCAAGCATGCCCATTATCTAAACTATTACTAAATATGGTTTTGGAAATGTTACTTATACTAGTAAGAGAAGAAAAAGATATGGAAGTAATTATAATAGACAGTGAGAAGACAAAACTATCACTACTTTCATATGATCTGATAATATACTTAGAGAATCCTAGAGAATTAATTAAAATAACTACTTGAAATAATTAAAAAAAAAACTCGGCAAAGTTTCAAGATATAAAATAAATGCACATAAATCATCAGCATTTCTATATATCATCAAAAAAAGCCCAACAATAAGAGATGTAAATAAAAATTCCATTTAAAATAACTGTAGATAATATAAAATATTTGGGACATTACCTGCAATGACAAACCCAGAAACAATATGAACACAGTTACAAAACTTCACAGCCATGACTTCTCAGTCCTTGGCAGCTCCAGGGGGCAGCTCTCAAAAGGCCTGGGCAGCTCCAACTGTCCCTCAGCAATCCTCTTTCTCTCTGCCTCCACGGTGCTGCTCTCAAAAGTTCTGCCTCTCTCTGCTTGGGCCTTCTTTAAATCCATGCCACCAGCTCCTTCCAGTTCAGCCCTTTCTTTTCACATCAGCAAATCCATCCCACAAGTAGGATTCACAAGCTCTGAGTTTCAACACTCAACCCAAAAACCAAGCCAATACAAGGGGATCTTTAAATTCCATTACTATTACACCCACGGATACTGTTACCAATCATATCTTCCAATGAGAAAAAGGAAAGGGGAAAAAAAAGACCCAGAAACACAAAATATATATAGCAGATCTTTTGGTAAAGAAAAGAACTAAAAACTAGGAGAAATTTGGCAGTTGTGGAATTGCTGAATAAATTAAGTTATGAATCTAATGAAATATTATTGCACCAAGCAATGACAAAAGGTAGAGTTTCAGAGAAATATGGGGAGATGTATATAGTTGGATAGAGAATGAAGTGCACACAATTAAGGGAATGATATATGCAATCAAAACATCAAAATAAAACAACTTTGAAGGATTTAAAGATACTGATCAATTAATTACAACCACAATTCCTGAGGAATAATGATGAATTGAGCTATCATCCCAGCAGAAAGGTAATGGTCTCAAGGTACATCATGTGAGATAAATTTTTCCCTTTTTTTTTTTTTTGGGTGGGGGCGAGGCATGGCAATTGGGGTTACATGATCTGCCCAAGGTCACCTGACTAGTAAGTATTGTGTCAGGCTGCATTTGAACTAAGGTCCTATTGACACCAGAGCCAGTGCTATATTTTTTACTATGATCAGTGAAAGGTTTTGTTATGCTTTGGTTTATTTGCTGAAAGTATTTTGTTTTTATTTGTATTTTTCAAATTTGATAGGGGAAGAAATGGGACAGAAAGGGGTGCTTACCATTTTTGCTGTTTAGTCATTTTCCAGTTGTTTCTGACTCTTCATGATCCCATATAGGGTTTTCTTGGCAAAGATACTAGAGTGATTTGGCATTTTCTTCTCTACTTCATATTACATATGAAGAAACTAAGGCAACCACAGTTACATGATTTGCCCAGGGTCACAAAGCTATTAAGTGTCTTGAGGCCAGATTTCAACTCAGAGAAATGAATCTTCCTTACTCCAAGCTTTCCACTCTGTCCACTGTAACACCTAGCTGCCTAGGCTAGTCACAGGATTATTCTTTTCCTTCATAAAGAAAAAGAAAAGGGGGTGGCTAGGTGGCACAGTAAGTAAAGCGTCGGCCCCTGAATCAGGAGGACCCGAGTTCGGTTCCAGCCTCAGACACTTAAAACACACACACACACACACACACACACACACACACACAAACTAACCGTGCAACCTTGGGCAAGTTACTTAACCCCAATTGCCCTCCAAAAGGCAAGAAAAAAGAAAGAAAAGAGAATATTTTTCTAGAAAGAAAGAGAAAGAGAGGGAATGATGGGATAGGGAAATGGAGAGGAGAGGGAATGGCGGAAAGAAAGAGAGACAGAGACACAGAGAGAGAGACAGAGACAGAGAGAAAGAGAGAGACAGACAGACCGAGAGAGACAGAGAGAAAGAGGACAGAGACAGAGAGAGACGGGAGGTGGGGGGGGAGCTGAAAAAGAAAGAACTGGAGAATCAGGGAGAGTAAGAAAAGCAGAGAGAGTCATAACTATAAAGAAACAGAAATAAATAAGTTTTCACATAAGGGAGCAGTTTTAGGATAGTTAAAAGCCCAGAACAATTTTCCCAGTGCAGTTCGCTCTTGCTCAAATTCAAATATAAGTTCACATCACAGATGTTTCTGTAGTCCATGTCTCAGGTATATTCATTAATACCCTATCTAAATGAATTGACCACCCAAATGCATTTCTTCAGCTAGAAAATAGGCATTTTTCATTCACTTAATTATTTCTTTACATATTTTTGGCTAATATCTTTTGAGTTAGTATGGATCTCATTGAACAGATTCTATAATTTCCTCGGATCTGATTAATTTAATATATTTTCTATAAGCAGGAACAACTAAAGGAGTAGTATCTATAGTAGCATGAGATAAAATTATCTTCCTTGTATTCCCTTTCCTTAATTTCAACCTGAGTACTAAGACTAGATCACTAATTTTTCTATGACAATTAGATTCTTACTCTCCTTAAATACTTCTTTTAGAAAGAATATATGTGAGGCATTCAGCTTTCTATGTCTGAATGTATGTATATTTGTATCTATGCATATGTTTAAATATATATGAATTTTTACAATGAATTTCATTGATGTCCTTGTATTTATATGAAAAGAATTTTGGAATATAACCCATCCCTAATTTGACATCCCTTTTTAAAAGAAAGAAAATCATTATTTAATCCCAAACACATATTGGAGAAACCATGACAATTAAAGGATGCAACATTCTGCCCTATCAGTTCCCTAATTTATTAGCATATTATAATACAATTATTTGTAATTATTCATAGCTTTTTTATCTTTCCGTTTGCATTGTTATAGACATTTTATGTCATATTTAGTTACTCCTATTTTACTATACATCAATTCATAAATTTGCTTTTTTTCTTAATTTCCTATATATTTCATTTATTGCTGCATAAAAATTTAACATTAGATATACATTTTTATACAATACCATCTAATGATGAATATGATCAATGAAGAGAGGCATGAAAAGATCTACATGAAGTGAGGCACTGTGAAGTAAGCAGAGTGAAAGAAACAATATACACAATGACTAAAACAAGGTAAATGGAAAGAAACAAATATATTTTTAAATGGTATAGAAGATGGAGGAGCAGAAGCAGAGACTCACTTGAGCTCTCCTTAAAACCCCTCCAAATACCTGTAAAAATGAATCTAAGAAAAGAGAGAGATCCCAGGTCAAGGAGAAAGTATTGTAAGCAGCCAGACAGAGATAATTCATTATTATGGAAATACAATCAGCATAATACATGACTTATCAGCAGCTTCTCATGACATCTGTCTCAGCATTAGTGTAGTTGGAGGGAATGCATACATACATACATACATACACATACACACATGTATATATACACAGACACATATGCATACACAGAGAGACACAGAGGACATGGTGAGTTCAATATGAAGGGTTGATATCTAAAAAAATAAAATGAAGAGGTAAGAGAGGAATGTACTGGAAGAAAATAAATGGTAGAGGTAGAATGGGGTAAATTATCTCACAAAGAATCAAGATAAAGCTTTTACAATGGAGGGGATAAGGTGGGAGGTGAGAGGGATGAGTGAACCTTACTCTCATAGTATATGACTTCAAAAAGGAATAACATTCACACTCAATTGGGTATCTTACCCTACAGGAAAGTAATGGGGAAAGGAGACAAGGGGGTGGGGGATGATAGAAGGGAGGGCATATTGGAGCAGGGGTTAATCAAAAGCAAAAACTTTTGAGGAGGGACAAGGTCAAAGGGGAAATTTTAATAAATGGTGGGCGGGATAGGATGGAGGGAAATATAGTTAGTCTTTCACAAAATGATTGTTATGGAAATGTTTTGCATGACTACACATGTATGACCTATATCAAATTGCTTACCTTTGCAGTGAGGGTGGGTGGGGAAGGAAGAAAGGAAAGAATTTGGAATTCAAAGCTTTGAAAATGATTATTAAAAGTTGTTTTTTACATGTTGCTGGAAAATAAGAAATACAAACAATAGGGTATAAAAATCTATCTTGCCCTATAAAAAAATAGAAGGGAAGAGGATAAGAAATGGGGTGGGGATGATTGAGGGAAAGGGTATGCACACCATCTTGAGATGGGGGAGGAAAGAAATGGAGAGAAAATTTTGAACTTAAAATCTTATGGAAGTGAATATTGAAAAATAAAAATAAATTAATGAAACATTTTTTAATGTTATAACATTATAAAGAACAAGCATAGCTTGAAAGAAAATATATGAGAAGATTAATCTACAACTTTGTACTGGAAAGAGGTCCATGAGTATACAGTGCACACATATCTAGACTTTATATTTATTCCTTAATTATGTTGCATTTTTCCTTCATTTTGGGGTGGTTAAAAATATTGTTGTTCATATTGGATAACACTTTGCAAGGAGAAGAGGAAAATATATAAGAAGAAATTAAGGTGATTTTAAAAACTCAAAATTATTTTATTAAATAGAAAATAAAATTTATCATTTTATAATAATATACTCCTTCCTTTATAAAATATACTCCTTCCAGTATATAAAACTTGCATGGATATCAATAGATTAACTCATATATATTCATGTAGTTTATAATTGTTGTGAATAAACTTTGTCTGGTTGCCATTTGCTATGCTGTTTTTGTTAGTAATGTATAGAACTATCCAAAATTTTTCTGAATATATTTGGTAGCTTGCTACTTTACTGAAGTTAGTAACTAAACAATAGCTTTTTTGATGATTCTTTCCAATGTGGCAACTATACAATCGTGTTGTTTGACAACAGGTATATACTTTTTGCTTTGTTGTCTATATTTGTATCTTTTAATTTTTTCTTTATGTTTGTACTATAGAATTCCCCTTCCTTCCTTCCTTCCTTCTTTCTTTCCTTCCTTCCTTTCTTTTTCTTTTTTTTCTGTCTTTCTCTCTTTTTCTTTTGTTTTTCCTTCTGTCCTTTCTTTCTTTTTAACATTATTCTTTCTTTCCTTTTCTCCATTTCTACCTTCATCCCTTTATCCTTCTTTTCTGTTTCCTTTCTTTTTTATTTAATATTTTTATATTTATTTAAAAATTTATATATTTATTAATATCTTGGAATGAGGACCTAGTTTTGTTTTGTGGGGTTTTTTCCCTTCCTAGCCCTTTCTCCCACTCTAACTTTTAAATTAATCCCTGGAATTTTATATGAGATTTTGTTTTGTTTAGTATTTTACTTTTCCCATTTACATGTCATATAATTCATTTGTAAAATTTTTAGTTTCAAATTCTCTCCCTTCCCTTCTCCCCAAATCGCCTCATTGAGAAGGAAAGAAATCAATATAGGTTACATATGTGTAGTAATGCAAAACATTTTTATAATAGTCATATTGTGAATAACACAGACCAAAAAGAAGATGAAAAGAAAAGAAAACCACACACACAAGAAAAATGAAATGAAAAAAGTATGCCTCAATTTGTATTCATACATCATTAGTTTTTTCTCTGAGGATGGATAACATTTTTCATCAAAAGTCTGTCAGGGGTGTCTGAGATAATGGCATTGCTGAGAACTGCTAAATCATTCACAACTGATCATCTTACAATATTTCTGTAATTTTGTACACAGTGCATTTTCATTCATTCACTGTGCATCTTTCCAGGTTTTTCTGAGATCTTCATCATTTCTTATAGCACAATAATATTCCGTCATGATCACATAGCACAATTTGTGCAATTGATGGGCATTCCCTCAATTTCCAATTTGTTGCCATCAGAAGAGTCTTGCTATATATATATATATATATATATATATATATATATATATATATATACATACATATAGGTCCTTTACTTTTTTTATCTCTTTTAGGATACAGACATACTAGTAGTATTGCTATGTCAAAGGGTAAGCATTTTTTTTGTAGCCCTTTGGGCATAGTTCCAAATTGCTGCACCGAATGGTTGAATCAGTTCACAGCTCCAAACAACAATGCATTAATGTATTTTTTTCACATCCTCTACACCATTTGTCATTTTCCTTTTCTGTGTCATTAGCCAGTCTAATAGGTGTGAGTCAGTAATCCAGTATTGTATTAATTTGCATTTCCCCAATCAACACTGAGTTAAAGCATTTTTTTCCTATGGCTATAAATAGCTTTGATTACTTCATCGGAAAACTGTCCATATCATTTGATCATTTATCAACTGGGGAATGACACTTCTTTTTTTCATAAATTTGACTTACTTTTTTACATATTTGAGAAATGAGGACTTTATCAGAGAAACTTCATTTTTTTTCTTGGTTACTATTTGTTGGGATCTCACTCCCAACTCCGGCTGTGTCTTACCTTATTCCCGGTCTTTGGATATCTCTGGCTTCTTGTCTCCAAGAAGAACTTACCCCCACAGAACACCCAGAACACGGAAAGTATGATGGAAAGCTGTTTATTCAGTTACATCTTAACTGCACGGCAAGCAAACAGAAACTGGAACCAACCGAACTTCCCCTATCTCCCCCATATATAAGCCTTGTGGGGGCAAGCCTTGTGGGGGCCAATCATGTTCTTTCCCAAGTACATCGTAAGAGAAAAAAGGAGCAAAGTCCTTCCAGGAAGTCCTTTAGGCACTGCCATGAAGAGTATTACTCTTGCGTCACTGTGCCCGAGACTTCCTTGTTTCTGGTTCATTAACCCCCAGGCAAAGCTGTCCCAACAACGTCCCTCAGAAAGCCATGTGCACCCCCTCCGGCTGCCACCTTGTCATATGTCATGTGGGAGCCAATCGTGCACTCTTCCGAGTGCAGGCCAAAGGAGTATGTGTTAAGAGGAGTCCGCGTTTACGGGGCACGCACAATGCCACATCAGCCTTTCCCAACCCAGCAGAGTCGGCCCCCAAAATGCCATATTGGCCTTTACAACTTGGCAGAGTCAGCCTCCACATCTCCAAGCTCCTGCTCCTCAGAGGTCACGTGCACTCCCTCTGACATCTTGTGACTGCCACAGTGTCTCTCACACTTGCGCCTCTATCATCTCCCTTTTCTTGTTTTGCGGGTGACCACCAAGAGGAATAGCCATAGCGACAACATGTCGCAAGCTTGCCTGCAAGATAGAAAAACACAGTGAAATTCTATACAAGCAATGATAGCTATAAGTAGCGTTTGCACCAAGGAGGCTCCCAGCCCCGTAAGCCATGAAGTGATGAAATGACCCCGTATTCAATCTACTAAATCTTGTGGCCCACCTGATGGTATGGTAAAATTATTAGCCACTTGTTGAATTTCCCTGGCTGAAAATCTCAATTGTTCTATTTCTTCAGATATATTGGCTGCCAGAAAGGCACCTTGTAAATGTTTCTCTATTCTTTCCCATAATGCAGGAAAGTTAGACCCAGTAAGGTTTAACGGTAGAGGAGTAACACATATTGTGGGTTCATATTTCCAATGGCAGGGTATTTCTTGCATAACCTCTTCTAGAGCCATTTCATTACCCACTGCAAGAATAGCTTCTTTCAAGGCTGATATTTTTCCTTAAATACCTTTATCTATTCTAGCTTGCAAATCCCATGCTTTTGTTTCTTTGTCCATAAAGGTTTTCAATTGTGAAGCTCTATATCCCACTTGGTCATATAGCTGCTGTATTTGAAATTCTTGAAAGGCGGAAATAGCTAAATTTACAACATCAAACACAAGGTCCGATGCCTCTCGCGTTTCCCTCCTTATCATATCTGTTAAAGTCTTCCAAGCCACTTCTCCTGGGGATGCTGCCCAGGGCACCGCAGCCTTTGCTGGTATAATGATACATCTGGGTTGCTTACCTAACATTATGGTACCTCTCTTTGGGCTGTAATGATTTATCAATTGTTTCAAGTCACACTCACTTGCTTCCACCTTGTATTGAGGTGGAATGCTTTGGAGTTTAGTAGTATTAATGCTGGAACAATCTAAAAAGGCATAACCTTGCAGAGCCTGAACCTCCCCCAAGAAGTTATATAAAAGCATATCACAAGTCGCATTGTGAGAATGGGTATAGTTCATCCCATCTGCAAAGATGCGATACCATGCTTATTATGTATTGTCAGTGCAATTTGTGTCAGAGGGGGTGCATTGACAAACCATCACCCATGCCTGAGTTTTGTTCATGGCGGCCCCAATTTTCCAGAGGTCGTGATGACATCTCCCTGCTTTAGTGCAAGGGACAGGTGATGCCAATTGCTGCCACGTCTTGTTTCCTGGATTGTCCCAAAAAGTCAACTCTAGTCCTGCGATATTTCCCACTCCCCCCCCCATGGGATGTCCTGTGCTACAGGGCACCACATGTGACCACGTGTCCATTTCTCCGACTCTGCAACCGGGAGGTCAGTTGACAAATTGTTAGAAGGATACCTCGGTTGTTCACGTGGAATTGTCCATACTGTAATGTTCAGGCTTGACGGGTGAGTGGACTCTCGAGCCCGTCGTCGTCCTGTGTACATGTTATGCACTTTGAGTTCAATACATCCTAGAACACTTTTTTTTCTGCAAAACAAAGGGGGTTAGAAGGTGTTAAAAATATGAAGTTGAAGTTGGAAATCGTTATGGTGTTTCGTTTTGTTTCAGGGACCATCAACCCTACTAGGCAAGATATGTTCCCCCTCAGTTCAAATGTGGGAGTAGGCTCTCCCCACTCCACAAGGTGTACTGTGGGTGGGTGTTTTATGAGAGCTCAGGTCCATTGTCCCTGTATGTCAGCGGCCTGATCCTCTGGGGGCGTTAACTGCGTCCAGTTGACAGTAGAACTCGCGCACCTTGAAGCATGGCGCAAATAACCATCAGAACCATCAGCCAAGGTTAACATTCAGGGAATTTATTCCCCCTCCTCCACCACCATGGCTTTGGAGCACCTGGACCTCTCTTTTGACCTCTCTTTCGCCTCTTCTTCTTCTTCTCTTGCTTCTTTCTGCTGTTGGGAGTATTGCCTGATGTTTCTAGCTGGCACCCAACTTCCTCCTTTTTCATTTTGTCCATCTGGAATGACATAAGCATATCCTGGTCCCCATGTTAGAACCCGCCCCAGGCCATGACATTGGCCTTTCATATCTTTCCACACCACTCAGTTTCCCTTTTCTTTGTCTTCATTTATGTGCATACCTGCTCTCAGCGTACCTCGTTTGGGCATCAGATGCCAAAATTTTAAGGCAGGGGTTAGGTCATCATTCCCCAATTTTAGATAATTATAGGTATACACTGCCATATATAATCCTGTTTGTGTCACTTTTCTCCAGGGTTTCACCTCAACATCATCCTTCTCTCCCTTTTCTTGTTTAAGAAGAATTGTTTTCACTGTTCTATTTGCCCTCTCAACTACAGCCTGCCCTGTCAGATTATATGGAATACCACAAACATGGCGAATTTGAAATTCATCACAAAATTTAGCAAAACTTTCATATCAATCCTGGTAAAGCATCTGCCACTTTGTTCCCTTCAAATATTGGTCCTTCTCCAGCTGTATGTGAATGGATATGCATGATATATATATATATATATATATATATATATATATATATATATATATAGGCACCTTCAGCTGAAATAGGTGTTCTTGCGCCAATAGGAGCAGTTTCCCGATCTTAGATGCTGTCTGATTAACAAAAGTATCAGGTAGCATTTTAATAGCATTACAGGCATACAGACTATCAGTTATGACATTAAAAGGGGGATGAAATTTCTCTATAACTTTTATGATAGCCCGTAGTTCATTTTTCTGAGTGGAATTAAAGGGTGTATCAACACTAATTGTATTCTTAATTGAGGACAATAAATGCTGGCCTTCCCTTGCTTAGTGGCATCTGTAAAGACATTAGGGCCATCCACTGGAATCTTGCTAATAATACAATGTGGCATTTTTACTTCAAACTGCTGAAACACCTGGGCTAAAATAGGTAACTTTGGAGAACTTTGAAGACGGTATGGTAATAAATCCAAAACATCATCAGCTTTTCCTGCCTGGATAGAATCTACTAAGCCCTTCATCCATATTTTTGGTGGGCATCCAGTGACCATGATAACTCTTTGTATCGCCCCTGTGACAAATACCTATATAAGTTCTAATTTAGGAACCAAAGCTTTTCCACTATGTTTAGGATATAACCAATCAATAATTCCATGACTCTGAAAGATCACTCCAAACAGAGGCTCATCTTGTAGGCAAGTAACAAACACTTCTTTCCCTGCCCTCAATCTAACTGTGGAGGCCCCAAAAGCTTTCTGGATCTGTGACAAAGCTGTTAAAACCTCAGGAGTCCAACTCCTAGGGGACCTCAGGTCGGAATCTCCTTTTAACAAATCATATAAAGGTGCCATCATGGATGGAGTAATTGGTACAATGGTTCTAACCCACTGTATGTTCCCACTAAGCATTGGAAATCATTGAGGGTCTTTTATTTTGGGGGCTGTATCTCTGGGGCCTCTTTCCTAACCACAACATCAATTAAAACATATCCCAAATATTTAAAAGGAGGGTCTGACTGTATTTTTTCTGGGGCTACTATTAGCCCTTGTTCAGACAAGGCTTGTAATGCTGCCTTTAAAACTGTTTGTAGCTTTTCCTGTTTTTCTGTAGCCAATAATATATCATCCATATAATGTATAATGACAACTTCTGGATGTCCAAACCTTATAGGTTGTAGAATCTGATCTACAAACCATTGACATAAGGTGGGGCTGTTTGCCATGCCTTGTGGTAATACCTTCCACTGATACCTCCTAGCAGGTGACTGCAAATTATTCGAAGGAACAGTAAAGGCAAATTTTTCTCTATCCTCTTGATGTAGAGGAATAGAATAAAAACAATCTTTTATGTCTATAATCATTACTCTATATCCTTCTGAGACAAGGAAGTCTCAGGCACAGTGATGTGACAGTAATACTCTACACGGCAGTGCCTAAAGGACTTCCAGGAAGGACTTTGCTCCTTTTGTCTCTTACGACATACTTGGGAAAGAACATGATTGGCCCCCGCAAGGCTTATATATAGGGGAGATAGGGGAAGTTCGATTGGTTCCAGTTTCTGTTTGCTTGCCGTGCAGTTAAGATGTAACCGAATAAACAGCTTTCCATCATACTTTCCATGTTCTGGGTGTTCTGTGGGGGTAAGTTCTTCTTGGAGACAAGAAGCCGGAGATGTCCAAAGACCGGGAATAAGGTAAGACACGGCCGGAATTGGGAGTGAGATCCCAACAACTATTGCTAACTGTATTTCCTTCCATTCTGTTATCCCCCAACCTGTTTATTCTATTTGTTCTCTGTTTTTACCCTGTCCCTCTTCAGAAGTATTTTGCTTCTGATTACTCCATACCCCAATCTGGTTTCCCTACTATCACACCCTCCTTCTTTTCCCTCTTCCCCTCCTACTTTCAGGTATAGTAAGATAGATTTCTCTACTCAATTGATTGTGAATGTTATTCCCTCCTTGAGTCAATTGATGAGAATAACCTTCACCCACTCATACTTACCTCCTTCCTTTTCGACTCCACAGCAAAATCTTTTTTTTCTTCTTTTATGTGAGATAATTTACCACATTTTACCTGTCTCTTTCCCTTTCCCCCAGTACATTCCTCTCTCATCCCTTATTTTTTTTTAGATATTATCCCTTCATATTCAAGTCACATATGTATTCTCTCTCTGTATATACTTTTTCTAAGTACCCTAATAATGAAACAAATACCATCTTCCCATGTAGAAATGTAAACATTTTGATTTCTTTACATCCTTTAAGATATCCCTTTCTTGTTGTACTTTTTATGCTTTTTTTAGCCTTTTATTTGAAAGTCGAACTTTCTGTTCATCTCTGTTTTTTTTTCTTCAAGAATGGTAGCAAACCCTCTATTTTGTTGAATTTCTATTTTATTTTCTGCTGAAGTATTGTACTCAGCTTTTCTGGTGTAGTGATTCTTGACTGTAATACTAGTTCTGCTATCCTCCGGAATATTATAGTTCAAGCCCTCCTTAATATAGGAATTGCTAAATCTTGTGTTATCTTAACTATGACTTCACAGTAATTGAATTGCTTCTGGCTTCCTGCAATATTTTCTCCTTGATCTGGGAGCTCTACAATTTGGCTAGAATATTCCTGGCAATTTTCATGTTAAGATGTCTTTTAGGAGGAGATTGATGGAGTTTTTCTATTTCTGTTTTACTCTCTTGTTTTAGAATATCAGGTCAATTTTCCCTGATAATTTCTTGAAGTAAGATGTTTGACTGTTTTTGCATCATGATTTTCAGGTATTCCAATAAACTTTAAATTATCTCTCCTGGATCTATTTTCCAGGTCAGTCATTTTTCCAATGAGATATTTCACCTTGTCTTCTATTTTTTTTTTGCTTTTGGTTTTGTTTTATTGTCTCTTGATTTCTCATAAAGTCACTAACTTCCATTTGATCGATTCTAATTTATAAGACCTTTTGTTCAGTGAATTTCTGTACCACATTTTCCTTTTGGCCAATTTTGCTTTTTAAGGAAATTTTTTGCCTCTTCTTCCATTTGGCCAATTGTCCCCCCTTTTTCTTGCATTATTCTCCTTTTAGCTTTTTGCTCCCATTTTTCCTAGTTATTTTTTAAGGTGCTGTTTTATTCAGTATTTCTTTTCTCCTTTATCAAGCTGTTGACTCATTTTTTCATGATTTTCATGTGTCACTTTCATTTTTCTTCCCAGTTTTTCTTCTACTTTTCTTATTGATTTTCAAAATCTGTTTTGAGTTCTTCAATGACCCGAAACCAATGCATATTTTTTTTGGAGGCTATGGATGTAGGAGCTTTGCTTTTTAAAAAAATATTCTGAGTGTGTGTTTTGATCTTCCTTGTCACCATATAATTTTCTCTGATCCATTTTTTTCTGTGGTTTGCTCATTTCCCCAGAGTTTATTATTTAACTTTCAAATCTTTGTTAAAGTAGGACTCTGTTTCCAGCATGGAGGGCACACTGTCCCAAGCTTCGGAAAATTTGTGAAACTGTTTTCAGAGATGTTTCTAGGGAGACCAGTAAGTTTTCAGGTTTTCCAAGGTCTTATAATCTAAGTAGAGATATGTTTACTATCCTGGCCTGGGTACTTGTCTGTGAGTGACCACAAGCACATTTTTCTGTGCTGGAAATGTGAGGAGGGACCCTGACCTTCTGTGACCACAAGCTATTGGTTTTCTAGTGTTTTGTTTCACCATGAGACAACCATTCAGGACTGCAACCATATCTGAGTATGGATGAAGTAACAAAGCCCTACCTCCATGCTAACAAAGAGACCCTGTAATTTACTTCTGATCAGTTATTTGACGCCCTTAAGCTCTGTGGACTGAGAGCTCTGGAAGAAGGTGTTGCTACTACTGATTCAGTGGCTCTCAAACCCAGCATCTGGTTTGCTGTTGCCTATTCTGTGCTGGCACAGCTTGCCCTGGACTATGTTCCTCATCCCAGTTCAACCAATCTTTCCTTCTAAGTTTTTGGGATGGGAAATTGTTTCACTTCATCTTTTTTGGGTTCCACCAATCTAGAATTTGCTTAAAGTCATTATTTAAAGGGATTTGGAGGGATTGGAGGAACAGCTCAGGTGAGTCCTTGTCATTATTCCACCATATTGGCTCTTCCTCCTATTTCTTCTTTCTATCCTTGTGATTTCTTTGCTCCAGGTAAATCCATGTGAGAAATGCCTCTATTAACACGGGCTGATAGAGTCTTTACAAGTAATAGTCTAAGCTATTTTCTTCATTAAATTGCATATCAATTGAGTTGTCCAATGTCATACAGCCAGTAGATGTCAGAGATGAGACCTGAACCCAAGCCCTCTTGACTCTGAGGTCATCTCTCTATTCACCACATTGTAAAGTCACTTTGACATGTATAGTGTAGGCTCTCTTTTGTGCATGTCCAGATCACCTAAAATGGAGAAAGACGGGGACCAGCTTCTGAGAAGAAATTCTTTGTTCTCTTACAACATAGTTGTGATTAGTCTCTTACAATTGATTGCATAGGTAGAATTGCTTACAAGTTAAAAAAAAAAACTGCTTGCTAGGGACAGTAACTTTCCAGATGCCGCCAGAGAGGATGAAGGTCATAGTATATCCACAAAAGTATGAGCCATGAACTTACTAATTGAGGTAAAGGACTGTTTTCTTCCCCTCGTCTTTACACAGTGGCCCCAAGAAATGGATTTGTGGCTTTTTTTTTTTGTTCTTTTCCTTTTATCCTTTGAGTTCTAGATGAAGATGCTGTCACTTCTACTGGACCTGGGAGTTGGAGTGATGATGAATTTGGAGGCAGGATTCCATGCTAGATATTCATCTATGCCATTCAGGGAGTTTCAGAGAAACTCAGTTAAGTCAGGGTACCTGAAACTCAAAACCAAGTGGGAACTGTTTTATAGGTATTGAGCTAAAATGTAAACCCTATTCCTTACCTTGGCACAAATTATGAGGTGGTACATGCAGTGATTATGTCCACAGGTATTGAGAAGTATATGTGTGTATGTATGTATGTATGTATATATATATATATATGTGTGTGTGTGTGTGTGTTTATTTGTATGTATACATGTTTATTTGAAGTAAACGATTCTTTATAAAGGCCAATTGGATTGTTAACTAATTAAAAGGAACTGAGGTGAAAGAGAACTCTAAGAGTTGGGAGGACACATTAGTATGATCTAAAGTCAATAGCAGAGACAAAAAAAAAGCACTTGGGGGTATTAGAGGAACTAGAGAAAGGGTGAAAAGCAATTTGTGTGGCCTTCAAATAGTGAGGGCCAGGGTTGTCACTATTACACATATCTAAACGTATGTTAAACAATTAGGGAGAAATCAATATCCTTACTTTACTCTTTTTTTTTAGCACTGGGAATGCTTCTATAGGTTTTCATTACATTTAATGTTGCCTCTGGGTTTTCATATACAGTTTTACTCATATTAAAGAATATAATTGTGTATTATACATAAAAGTGTATATATATATGTATATTATAAATATGTTATATTTTTCAGGGATGTTAATATGTGTGACTATTTTCTATTATTTTTTTCTGTATTGATTGAAATAATAGGGTTTTTTTGTTGTTTGTTTAATTAACTATGCTATTTCCCCCCATCGTGTTGAATCATACTTACATTATTGTTATGGATCCAACTTAATGACAGATAATTATTTTCTAAATATATTGCTATAGTTAAAACAATAACTTCCCTGAACATATTCAATAAAATTTCAGGATATAAGAGAAACCCACTGAAATCAAATCATTTCTATATAATAAAAAAATCCAGAACACAATATAAAAGGAGAAGTTCTGTCTAAAATAATTAGGAAATGCATAAAATATTTTGAAGTCATTCTACCAAAGCACATTCAATGACTGTATACCTTCAGTTATAAACTGTACTTAAATAAATAAACAACATAAGGAAGAATATACAGTGCTCTTGGTAGTACCATATTAGTATAATACATTAGTATGACATTTAATTGACACATTTCATGCTGTACTAAAAAATAACAAAAGGCAAATTTACAAAGCAATATAAAATAACAAAATTCATTTAGAAGAACAAAAGGTTCAATATATCAAGGGAAAAATAATGGTAGGAATGAAGAAGAAGTGGTACTTCTATACTTCAAGCTATTGTAAAGCAGAAATCATCAAAGCCATTTGGTATTGACTTAAAAAGGAAAAAAAAAGTGGGGGACAGGGAGAGGAAATCAATGGAAAAGATCAGATAAAAAATGCAATACACAGATAATGGAACTCAATACCCAATCTTCCATATACTGGATTTGAGTGAATGGTGGGGAGAGGGGAGGGAGGGTGGAGGACCTTCCCATATGATAACTTCTTGAAAAACTGGAATGCAGTCTGGTAGCAATTAGGCTGAGGCCCACATATTTTGCCATGTTCCATGTTAAATTAAAAAGCATATGTAACATGAATATTAAAGATTATAACATTTAAAAGAAGAAGAAAAACTAAAATATGCCACTCATGACAATGGAGTAGAGAATTCTTACCCATACAAGAGATACAGATAAATATAAAAGATAAGATAAATAATTTTGATTATGTCAAGTTAAAAAATTAAAAAAACATAATTATAATAAGGAGAGAAAATATATTATCAAATGTATCTGATAGTGGCTTATTATCCAAGATATATAGAAAAGTACCAGAAATATATAAGACCAAAACTTTTCTACAGTAGATAAATGATCAAAGGATGCAGGGGGGAAAACAGACCTCAAAAGAATTACAACTAATTGAGAATCATGTGTGTGTGTGTGTGGGGGGGGTGTAATGTTTCAATTCAATAATAAGAGAAATGAAAATTAAAAGTACCTTGAGGTTTCATTTCATATTCAGAAAATTTGCAACCATGATAAAATAGTTAAAAAGTCAGTGTTACAGGGTTGTAGGAAGATAGGCACAATAGGGCAAAACAGTCCTTCTTTTTTTAATAGAGCTATGAAACAGTAAAAGCAATTTTGAATTATGCAAGTAAAATAAATATCTAAAATGCAAGTGCTTTTGTTTTTATCTTCTGAACACCGGCATCTAATTTGTTTCCTCACAACACAATTTGCACTTTATATTGTTGTTGCTGTTGTTGTTTTTAAATCGAATACTATTTGACTTAAAAAACCTTTCACATACTATTCCCATTTACACCTTCAAATAATATTTTATCTTGATTAATCCCACCTTCTATTCTGATCAAGATATTCTTTTCATTGTCCCATAAATGTGATATGGGAGTTCTCAATGAATGGCAAATAATTTGTTATATAGTAAGAGCTTCATAAGAGTTTATTGAATTAGTAAATTTCTATCTTTCTGACGTTATTCTTGTTTTTGCCCTTCCCAGAATTAATGCCTCTTCTCTTTTTTCCCTAGTTAAGTTCAAATTTCATTACTTTTTAATATTTTCTGTCTACTCTCACATTCAGTTTCTCCTCTCTGAACTCCTATAAATTTATTCTGAATGACAATTCAGCAATTTATATACTATTTTCTTTTATTTTATAATTAATTCAAATTTATGAACCTTATTTCCGCAAATATTCAAGTTGATTAAATTGGAATTTATCAAGTCTCTATTATGTCAGGCAAAACAAGAAGAAAATAGTCCCTACCCCAAACAACCTTACATTCTACTGGAGAAAATAATGTGTGAGAGGAAAGAAATATTTTATTAGAAAGTACTAAAAAATGATAAGAATACTAACAAGGTAAACAAGGAGACCCTCCTATACAATATGGCAGCTAGACTATATTCCAGAAGGACAGCATCAACAATTAGAGCATATATAAGGTGCTTAATAAAGGCCCTTGTGTGATTAATTCATTCAAATATTAAAAATCTAGTGACTAGAAGCTAATAATCTTTAATTGCAATTTTCAAAGAAATATTTATTGAATCATTTTCTTCATTTTTTATTTTTCATCCTCAGCATAAGCAAATGTTTTGCATTCTAAAAACTATATAAGAACATGAAAGATCATATGGAAAGATATAATATGGAAGCACTTCACATTTTGCTTCTTCTCATGCACATTTTTAGTCATTAGCCTGCAGTTCAAAATGAATTTGTTGCAGTTAAGTGAAAAGCCTGAATTTTCACCAGTTCAAATCAAATTGCTAAGAATTAGGTTCCAAGATGTCTGGTATGAGTTCTTTCCTCTAGAACTGGGGAGAGATTTATAGGACCCCTAATGCAACTAGAATTCTAAGTGGGAATACATTTGCTTCCTCACCAGTAAATATATTGATTTTTAACCTTATTTTTTTTCAGTGTACATTTATCTAGGTTTCTATTTTTCATTACACTGCTATGAAAAGCCTACTTTGAATGCAGGGAATAGAGCAAGTCACTGTAGCATATGTGGGGCTGAGGATATCATGAACAGCATTTTTTGAAAGGCAGAAAATAAATAATAAGGTCAAGAGTTTCAATAGACTAGGGGATGATATTCTTTTTAAAGTCAAAAGTCTTACTGAGAAATAAATTCCCTTCTTTTAAACATATTTCAAACCAGAGTACTCAAAGCCATGAACTGCTTCCCACACAAATCTCTCACTTGCTCATTTGAACACTGAAAAGCCTATAACCCTTGGTAGGTTGTGGAGGTATAAAAATCATTCAACAGTGCACTCCAGGATAATCTTGTGATTTCTTCCAATGGGTCAAAAATAATAACATTTTGCTGCTTTTCATTTAATTTAGAAATTTTGGAAAGAATTTTTTTTCTCTTTAAAGAAAGTAATTGATCTTTGAATCCTTTCTCAAATGAAAGAAAAAATGTGTGTGTGTGTGTGTGTGTGTGTGTGTGTGTGTGTGTGTGTGTGT